>NC_059327.1:52987852-53325352 GCF_018350155.1 Leopardus geoffroyi
TCCATTCTTGGCCATTTGAGGGCCTAGATACTGTCAAGAAAGTGATCGAAGGATCTTTTTTTGTTTTAATTTCAGTTTTCCTATAGCGTGAGATTTTTTTGGTGAGCTTGCAAATTTATCGAACATTGCCTTTTTTCTATACAGATATGAGAATTAATGGACAAATTAGGTTCTACATACACTTTTTATTGTCCAGATACATAGCCTCAAGTATGTAAAGAAACTACAGCTTCCTTGCATTAAAAAAATACATAAAAAGCAGGTTTCTGGAGACTCCCATAAGCCCAGGCATGGCAAAAGCAACAGGTCAGTGTTTGCAGAAAGTTAAAAATTACTTTTATTTCACTCACACTCAAACTTGTAAGAAAATGGCATTCTGTCAGAAGTGTTCATTTTTTTTAATATATGAAATTTATTGTCAAATTGGTTTCCATACAACACCCAGTGCTCATCCCAAAAGATGCCCTCTTCAATGCCCATCACCCACCCTCCCCTCCCTCCCACCCCCATCAACCCTCAGAAGTGTCCATTTTTATTTTTATTTATTTATTTAAAAAAAAATTTTTTTTTTCAATGTTTATTTATTTTTGGGACAGAGAGAGACAGAGCATGAACAGGGGAGGAGCAGAGAGAGAGGGAGACACAGAATCGGAAACAGGCTCCAGGCTCTGAGCCATCAGCCCAGAGCCTGACGCGGGGCTCGAACTCATGGACCGCGAGATCGTGACCTGGCTGAAGTCGGACGCTTAACCGACTGCGCCACCCAGGCGCCCCTGAAGTGTCCATTTTTAAAAGCAGCATTTGTTCAGGTTGTTTCTTTGAAACTGTCTCCCTGCTTCTTATTGACTCCAGCAGTGGCTTCTGCCAGCCTGTCACTACCTCGCTGCTCCTGGGGTCAGGAATGGCAAGGAGACCGTCTTGTGGTAGCTAATGAGGGGACTGGTGCCACGGCTGGGGTCCTGACCCTGTAGTTTGCTTCTGATGGCCAGAAGCTGACTTTCTCAGAGAGTGTCAGTCGATGGGTGGTCCCTCCATCAAGCGTGAGCTGTCTTAATTATTACCATCAGTCAGAACCCACGCAACTCATCCTGTTTCACCACTGAGCCCTCAGAGAAGGCTTTGAGACAGCCCAACAGCACGTAAGCAAAAAAGCTGTGCCCCATTGTGAATGGAGAGATATTGAGTAGCCACTTCTGTTCTGTCTTGACATTCCTGTGTTATGTTGTTGTTTGAGGGGTGTTGGGTCTTCTTCCTTCTCTGGGTCCTCCTTCTCCATCACCAGAGTGGAATAGGCGTTTTGAGGTGTTGCCTTGTCTTTCTGTTCTTAAAATGGAAACAGAGGGGAAAAAAAAATAGAACAGGTAGATATAAAATAAACCAACCAAATTACATTGTTATTAGAAAACTTGGGACTTGGGATTCTTGAAATCTTACAAAAGACTAGATAAAAATGGATGCTCGCATAAATTTGGGCCAACGATAAACATCACTTTTGTAGCTACTAATGTGTATAACGACTTCCCATTATAAATATAAAGTTGAAGTCTTGAAGGACTATAATATTTCAACCTCCTCAGCCAAGAGATGGAGAAGTCACTCAGGTGCAAAATTCTTCAGATTTATGGGCCTTCAACTCACTCATATAAATGGACCGAGACTTTGAGACATAAAACAAGTGACTGGGTGATGAATGAATGGAGAAACAAAGCAATAAACCAAAAATGAGTGTAGATGACAAATGAATGAGTCTCGAGCCAAGGCAGTGAAATGGCTTTTTTGTTTGTAGAGAAGACTGCTTCCACACGAGATGGTTTTCATGCAGCATGGCCTCCTTCATCTATTCCTATACAACCAAATGTATATTGTCCAAATAGATTAAAACAAACCTGATAAAACAGAATTCACAGTCCCTGTAAAGTATAAGTACGAAGACCATTTTCCTGAATGAACACTATATTGTAAGTGAGTTTTCAGTAAGGGAAAATGTCTTTGGGCAAAAGAGCAAGTAGAAAGCAAAAACAAACAAATAAACAAACAAACAAAACTTTGTGTAAAATTTTAGAAATACTGCTTCACTATGAGGCTAAAATGGTAATTGCTTCTGGAAATGCATTTTTTTAAAAAGCTCAGTGATTGAAAAACGTATTTTCTTTTAAAGTTTGCATATCTCTTTGTGTTTGTTCACTGAGTTCTGAGGATTTATCTTCATTAGGGTTTATCTTAACTTGCCTGATTCAATCTAAATTCTTTAGCGTTTGGTGACCACTACATTGTTTCTGTCCTGCTTGAAGTTTTCCTGGTGTTTTTTGTTTGTTTGTTTGTTTGTTTGTTTTATCATTAGTCATCATTGAGTGAATTCGGAGGAGAAAGAATATGAGGCCATTAATTAATTAATTAATTAATTAATTCAATTTAATTTTGTATGCCAGGCACTGTGCTCTGGGCTGGAGATGTGACAAAGACCACAACAGATTGCAGGATTGTCATTCTTGAGTCTAAAAGTCACAGGATGTCTAGAAAGGCACGGCTCTAGTCAAGAATTTTGATTTATACTCTTGCTTTAAAAACAAATGATAATCAGTAGGGACTATTGTCTTCCTTACTGCTTAAGTAAGAAAGATTCCAAGGGGAGTACTTTAAATGTCAATGGCACTAAGTTGTTTCTATTTCAATCTGTAAGAAGTGATAGGAGTTCTAAAAGATTATTATAATTCAAAAAGCTGAGGAAAATAGTATTTTAAATGATCATTATACAGGTAAGTTCCTAGGCACATAACATGAAAAATAAAAGCATATTTGTTATGAATCAAGTGCATACCTTCATAATTCTGGAGATAAAGAAAATACTAATGTACTTTACTTAGGGCATTATTAAAGTTTTATGAATTTATTAATTTGGAGACTACATTAATCTTTGATGCAACCAGTTTTTTGTAGGAAGATCTGTCATTCTCCTTCTATTAGAATTTACATAAACAGGAACCATACAAAATATTTTTTCCTATCTCAAGAAGGAAGAGAAATCTCAAATAAACAACCTAATCTTACACCTAAAGGAGCTAGAAAAAGAACAAACAAACAAGCAAACAAAAAATATTTTTTCTTGCAGATAAACAAAACAAGAGATGAAACATCACGTATTCCTACAAATTCAGAGAAGACACAGATAATAAGCACATTTACAATCACCCAGCAGCCAGGCTGAAATTAGCCTTGTTCCCATTAGGCTAAAATATAATGAGCAGTGGTAGATAACTACATGGTCACACTTTCCTAGTCACCACAAGAAAATGAGGTCTCCTGGTAAAATAATGAGGAGAAAAGAAGAGAATCTTCTCTACAAGATATGTTTTTTAAAACATTTTTCTTTGCCCTCGCATAAAGAGACAGAGAATGATGTATTTTGCTTAAATTTGCTACTGTAGCTGTTTCCAAGCAATATAAATATAATTTTTCCTCTCTTATACTCAAATCCTTTAGGACAACTGGGAAACTTCTAGAACATGTAAAATGGTTTTTATTCTACCCTGTTTGGTTTCCTCTGGCTTTGATGTGTATACACACACAGTGGTTAAACAATCAAGCAAGCAAATTAAAAAATAAAATAAGAGAAAACTGGTTAAATTTGGTAAAACAGCCCATTATTTTTAGAACAAGTTAAAAATGGTAAAAATTATATATTGAGTTTGAAATTCAATCCTCTGGACAAATATTTAGAGTCATTTTTGTATGAAAATTGATTATATGTATTACATCACTAACAGCATGAAAAATGTCAGAAAACTCTAAGAAATGCCTCAAAACAATGATTTCTTGGGATTCTAGAGTTTAAATTTATTTGGGAAAGTGACAAAAGGAGAAAAATCAATGAATTCCATTGACTCTAAAATGGATATTTTCCGTATACTGTATCTTGTAATGTTTTTGATCTTTTTCCCATTTTGAATTGGAAGAAAGAAGGCACAGTCAAAACTGAAGCACAGTCATGGCCATGAGACTGAACTTTCTGATTATGTTTCTGTAAAGTCATTTTCATTTGCCACTTCAAATTCCAAAGTCACTTCAAATTGCCACTTCCCAAATGGAGTCTGTGTGAGTGTACCCCTCAACTTCACATGTTGAAACCTTAACCCTCAATGTGACTGTATTTGGAGATAGAGATTGTACGTCATAGGGTTAAATAAGGTCATAGGGTGGGGCCCTAATCTACTAGGACTGGTGCCCTTATAAGAAGGGGAAGAGACACCAGAGCACTCTCTCTCAAATCCTTAGTACCATACAACATCTAGGAGGTAGCTATCTGCGAGTCAGGAAGAGAGCTCTCACCAGGAACTGAATTGGCCAGCACCTTGATCTTGAACTTACCAGCCTCCAGAACTGTAAGAAAATAAATTTCTGCTGTTAAACCACTTGGTTTATGGTATTCTTTTAAATTTAAATATATATATATATATATTTTTTTTTTAATGTTTATTTATTTTTAAGAGAAAGAGAGAGAGAGAGAGAGAGGCAGAATGAAGGAAACAGAGGACCCAAAATAGGATCTGCACTGACAGCAGAAAGCCTGACATGGGGCTCGAACTCACGAACTGTGAGATCATGACCTGAGCCAAAGTCAGAACCTTAATTGACTGAGCCACCCGGGTGCCCCTATGGTATATATATATATATATTTTATGGCAGCCCAAGCAGACCAAGACAGCCTGCACAAAATCAAACCCTAAAAAAATCAAGATTCACATACTATCAAGTCTGGTGGCCTCAGGATGGGGGAGTACAACCCCTGAGGTCAGATTTCAGGGCCCTGAATAAGAGTTACTGGAGAGAGTCATTAGTCAGCGGTTTATGAAGTTCAGGTTCAGGCATTGACTTAGATTGCACATGAGAAATTCTTGCTAGCTAGTGGAACTTTTTTTTTTTAAAGAGATTTAGCAAGCAACTCATTTACTTATAAACATGTATGGAGGGTCTAGAAACTGTTGAGTTTTAGATATTACTGTGGAAGTGACTTTATTTGTAGTCTTAGATCAACAAGAACTGGGGACTTTCTGATAATACTTATTTTCTGATTCCTGATGTTATAATTAATTGTTTAATAAGCACACACACATATTGCATACTAAAATAAAAATAGTAAATACAATTCTAAAAGTCGTATGTAGCACCACCAAAAATATTTTCTGCAAAATAGGATAGGCATTCGCAATTATATATTAGCATTTCATTCACCCTTTCTGCCCTCTGCCACTAACAACAAAAATGTAACAAGTAGAACTTGTATAATTAATCAATTATATATCTGAGGTAGTTTAGATGTCTAAATAGAGAAGAAAGACTTTGTGCCTGTTACGGAATTCAACAAATTCATATGTAGAAACCCTAACACCCAAAGTCATTGTATTTGAAGGTCGAGCCTTTAGTTAGGTAATTAAAGTAAAACGAAGTCATTAGGGTCTAATTAGGCTCTAATCTGATAGGATTAGTGTCCTCATATGAAGACAAAATGAATCTGGAGGAAAGGCCATGTGAGGACACATAGAGAAGGTGGCCCTCTGCAAGTCAAGGAGAAAGCCCTCACCAAAACCCAGTTTTGTGGCATCTTAATCTTGAGACTTCAGTCTCCAGAACTGTGAGAAAATAAATTTCTGTTGCTTAGGCCATCTGTACTGTGGTATTTTGTTAGGCAGCACAAGCAGACTAATACAACACCCTACGGTGGTAATACCAGTGAAGGTTTTGCTACACATAACACATTCATATATATGATAGAGTTTCTTTGATTGCAGTTGGGTCAAGTATTTGCCACATTTCAAATTTGTAATCTCATATAAACAATTGCAATGATAATATGTTCTAGAAAGTCAGAGAAATGAATGGCTATAGAATACTAGTAGTTAAGGGCATCTGGGTGGCTCAGGCAGTTGAGCGTCCGACTCTTGATTTTTGACTCAGCTCATGATCTTACGGTCATGGGATGGAGCCCTGTATCTGGGTCTTTGCTGAGTATGGAGCCTGCTGATGCTTCTCTCTCTCTCTCTCTCTCTCTGTCTTTCCCTCTGCTCCTGTCCCCTGCTTACACACTCTCTGTCTAAAAAATAAAAAAAATGCTAGTAGTTATCTTTTTGGGTAATTGCTATTAAAATCACTCTCTTCGTATCACTTTCAAAGCAAGCAAAAATAATATTTTTCTAAGAAGTGAGAATGATATTAACGTGACCAAATTTTAGGTTATTTTCATCATATTATTCGGAAAATCCCAGATAATATAAACACATATGCAAATGATAAAATGTGAAAACAAATTGCTGTTTATATATCAAACATCAGCAGTATTATTTATACAGTTTGTAGTTTTACAACAGACAGATTTTTCTCTTGAATATAGAAATTATGACTTGCTATGCTTGGGTAAAATCCATTTTAATTTTTTTCTCTCTTATGTTACAAAGAGAATAGATAATAAAAAATTTGTAAAATTGCTGTTGTTACAAAAGAAAATAATTTCATTAGTAAAAAAGAAAAATAGATACAAGATACTTTTTTATTTAATATTCTTTAAGACCATCTCTGTAGAATAACACTGTTAACAGTTTGATGTGCAAATAAATACAAGTGCACATATGTGATACACTTATACCTATCATCTTTAAAAATATGATCTTACTACATACATATAATATAACACACTTTTTTTTACTTCGCATTATATCCTGGTGTCTTAGTCTGTCTGGCTGCTGTAACATACATGAGAAAGACCGGGTGGCTTAAAAAACAGATATTTCTTTCTCACAGTCCTGGAGTCTGGGAAGTGCGAAATAAAGGTGCCCGCTGATTTGGTAACTGTAAAAACCCTGCTTCCTGGTTCAAAGAGCGCTGTGTCACCACATAGTGGAAGGGGCAAAGGAACCCTTTGGCATCTGTTTTGTTTTGTTTTGTTTTTCAAATTTTTTTTTTCAACGTTTATTTATTTTTGGGACAGAGAGAGACAAAGCATGAACAGGGGAGGGTCAGAGAGGAGAGGGAGACACAGAATCGGAAACAGGCTCCAGGCTCTGAGCCATCATGAGCCATCAGCCCAGAGCCTGACGCGGGGCTCGAACTCACGGACCGTGAGATCGTGACCTGGCTGAAGTTGGACGCTTAACCGACTGCGCCACCCAGGCGCCCCTGTTTTTTGTTTTTTTAACGTTTATTTATTTTTGAGACAGAGAGAGACAGAGCATGAACAGGGGAGGAGCATAGAGAGAGGGAGACACAGAATTTGAAACAGGCTCCAGGCTCTGAGCTGTCAGCACAGAGCCCGACGCAGGGCTCGAACTCACGGACCGTGAGATCATGACCTGAGCCGAAGTCAGACGCTTAACCGACCAAGCCACCCAGGCGCCCCTGGCATCTGTTTTATAAAGGCAGTAATTCCACTCATGTGGACTTGGACCCCATGACCTAATCATCTGCCCAAAGCCCCACTTCCTAATTCCATCACATTGGGGTATATGCTCTCAACATGTGAAATTTTGAGGGACACAAGCATTCAGCCTACAGTATCTGGATACATTTTTATTTCAGTAGGTAGAGATCTGCCTCAAATTTTTAAAGACTGCTTAGTATTTCGTTGTATGTAACAACTAATAGTTTATCCGGCCACTCCTCATTTGATGCACATTTAGTTTGCATCAAGTCATTGACAAATTATCTGCTGAAGTGTTTCATGAAATTACATACTCACCAGCCTAGCTAATATTGACATTATCATTTAAATACATGCCAATTCAATAAATGGAAATTTTTATATTCTTGTTCAAATTGTAAACTTGAAGCTAGATTTAGTCATTAAAAATAAATACGCTGAAGTCAGACAAAACTATGGCCCTTTCATGTATTTGCTGCAAGAAATTGCTGTAAGAAACCTCACTTTCCTTATGTATAAAATGGAGATCATAATACCTATGATGTGACAATTACATAAATCCATGCCTATAATATGCTAACACCATGTACAGTACTAACAAATTCTATATGGAAATTTAAAGAAAATAGTAGTGGTAGCAATATCATGCCCCTATTGTTGAAATAACCCTCATTTTTACTGGCATGTTTTTTGGTAAAGTTGTCATTTGTATCCTTCGCCTCTGTACTTTTATTCAGCATAAGTCTTCTTGCTGAGTTGAGATGTTGGTGTGGAGAAAAGGTAAGACTTTCCTTTAGGGTGGGCAGGTATCTTGTCATTTTTAAAATCTTATTTATTTATGTTGAGACAGGCAGAGTGAGCATGAGCAGCAGAGGGGCAGAGAGAGAGGGAGAAAGGGAGAATCCCAAGCATGTGTCACACTGTCATTACGGAGCCCAATGTGGGGCTAAAATTCACGAAACTGTGAGGTCATGAACTGTGCTAAAATCAAGATTTGGACGCTTAAATGACTGAGGCACCAAGGTGCCCCTATTTCTTATTGTTGTCAAAAGTTTTCTGGCCTCTTGGCCATCTTTCTTTCCATGAAGTTCAGCTTACTAGTCTTCTACTGCAGAAACCCCACTCAAGAGAGTCTCCTGATTGTATCATAAACAGAGCCAGTCATGTGCTAGGGGTGTGGTTTTGGGCAGGTGCGTGTGGTTGATCACAGCCCTCTCCATTTGCCCAGTTGACTCCCCTTGAACCACTTCCCTCTCATCTCCAGTTGTTTCTAATCTTGTAGTATTGTAACCACATGGCAGTTTTCCAGGTCTTCCAATGTTGGCTTGGACTGAATTTTATTTTTATAAAAGCCCTTGTCGTTTCAATGAAATTTTTGAAGGAGTAACTATTAAAAGCAGTTTGTATGTCAAAAATATTTACCTGCAACATTTAAAAAAAAATACAATGACAACAGTAAATGATCACAAAAAATGTAGTCCCCAACCCTTCTAGTCTGTTTAAGGTGTTGGCGACAAATAAAGCAATCAATGCTTCAGGAAGAGAAGGCATTGGTCAAATAGAGTCATAGCAGATTGAGAGAACCAAGACTCAGAATCTTCACAGATTAAGCTCCATTGGCTTGTGAGACTGAGGTGATGACTTTGAGTTGGAATAACAGAAAGAAGTCCGTGGGATGGATATTTTGAGATATCTGGAGAAATGACCCAGGAGTGGAAAACTGGAAAAACAGTAGCTCTGAAGCTCTGTTCTCCTTTTACCTTCCCCTTCTGTCTCCGCGTAATCTGGACTGCCCTGTTTTCAGGGTGGAAAAGATAATAGTCTGGGAACAAGGAAACACATATGGCAGCAACCGATTGAGAAAGAAGGGTGGAGAAGTTAAGAAGAGCAAAGGGAAAGTGAGGAGTTCTGTGGCCCCTTGCTTTGCTAATATTTTCCTTCATTTTGAGTAAGATAGTTTATCAAAGAAGTAAGATAGAATTCATGGCGATATAATTATTTAGTGAACAATATCAGTTATTTGAGCAATACATTTAGACTTCTAATTTCACAAATATTTCACATTCTGTATTTAGAATTGAATGTACATTACCTTTAAGAATGACTAAATTGGAAAATCCCTGTTCTTTAGTGATGCATCTTAATTTTCAAAATGTAATGGGGCACCTGGATGGCTTAGTCGGTTAAGTGTCCGACTCTTGATTTTGGTTCAGGTCATGATCCCAGGGTCCTGAAATCGAACCTCACGTGGGACTCTGCACCGAGCGTGGAGCCTGCCTAATATTCTCTCCCCCACCCCTCTCGGCCCCTCCCCCACTTGTTCTTGCTCTCTTTCTAAAAAATAAATAAACATTAATTTTTGAAATATCCCAAAACTGCATAGAATCAAGTTACAGTATAAGGTTTTGATCAAACTCAATCTTTCAATGTCATTTCATTGTAAGGCTCATAAACCGTCTTTGGAAACAAGTCCAAAAGAGTTCCTGCATTAACAGAAAATGTGTACAGTAGCAAAATAAATCTCTACGGGAAAAATGCATAGCCTTCTCACCTGTCCTCTGCTTGGAGATGAGTGGGTATTCACTAAGTGTTGAATGAATAAGAAAAGGGAGAGAGAGAAAGAAAAAGGAGTATAAAAAAGAGAAACGACACAGGGTAAGTGATGGTTAATATCATTACATTACTTTTCACATTACAGGTTACTTCTGTGTACATTAACTTTAGGGCATACACAAGTACAATAAAATAAAGACTTTTGAAAAATGATATTATTCTGAAATATTCTATTTTATTCACAGTCATTTGGTCTTTATTCTCATGCTGACTTTAGGTTGTAGATTCAGTTTTTAATACTTTAGAAAGATATGTAATACCTTGGAGCTTGAAACAAAGTATAACCAGGGTTGGCGTAATGAGATTTCTGGATATGTGGTAGAATTTGTTTAAGGAAGCACAAGAAATGTGGTTGATTTAATTTCATCAGAGAATTTCATTTATTCAATTCGTGGATATCTAATTCCAGATGGAGAATGACAAACTTCCAGCAGCAATGTTTCCTATTTTAATGTAAATCCCTTTGTTTCCTTTAAGATATAGTTCAATTTGAAAATATTACCATTGCTTTATTTATTTATTTTTGGTTGCCTGGATATAGTGAATAGGCATATATAAACATTTGCCTCTTTTCCTTTTCAGATTTTCTTTTCTGCTTAATTTTCTTTCCCAGTTCTTTCTGTTCTGACCATCATCCTGAATATAAAGTATAATAGTAACTGCAAACTCTAGAGATATTGATGCTTTATATTCTTTATTAGTGATGAAATTCCATATCTAAGTTTTCTAAAAGTGGACAAAAATTATCATGTGAAAGATAGTATTGGGGACTCACTATTCCAAAGTGTTAATTGTTCGCATGATTAAAATTTTTTGATTGATATTGATGATTTTACCTTGCATTTTATTTTTACTCAGAGTGAAGTCATAGGAAATAACAGACATTGTTTTTTAATTTAGTAGTATTTTGGGCAAAGCATGTTTGGAAAATTAAATTCAACTTTCTTAAATATTCACATATTTCCCCTAAAATCTGAGATGTGTAGGATTCGTTCAAATGCCTATGTGCACATTTCACAATAGTTGAAAATAGTCTGATCTGAGTTAGTTTTTAATGAGTTAATACACAATGAAATTATTTAACTATGCTTCATCCATGAGAAAATATTCTCTTTTGACTAGTTAAAAAATGCAACACTTCACTTGCATCTAATACATAACAAACTTTCACAAGTATCTAACCTTCTTATGCTAGAGAAAAGAAAATATGACATTTTTATTGATTTCTAGAGAGGAGGTACGTATGAAAATTAAATTTAGTTTATTACTGTACTAGCCCAGAAATGCATTAGGCCCCTTGTAACCACCCTTTGTGAGAGGTTTATAATTTTTATTTTACAGATGTTAAACAGAAAACTCAAAGAAATTAATTAACTAGGCTCAAGTCACACAAATAGAATGTAGGTGAATTATAATTTGCATTCACATTTATCTCTGAAGATGCCTCTGCTATTGCTGCTGTATTGAACTCTCCCCTTTTGTTTTCTCTTTTGGCATTTATATGCATTTATCTTGATGGTAGCACCATTCTAAATACGTAATTTTCCTTATTACACAATAGTAATACATTTATGACAAAAGAATAAAGAATGAAAGGGTAAGTAGGAACAAAGGAGAAGCTGAACTTTGCGGGGGCGGGGGTGGGGTGGGGGGGGAACCGGGGGAAGAGAACGAGACAGCGCATGCGCACAAGACAATAGGACTTGCAAGGTTCTTTTGCTTTCAAAAGGTAAGCCAGGACAGCCAGCCAGTCGACTTTTATTTTTCCTTTGCTTTGAGCAATTTCCGCAGTCATTCTGAGATAGAATTTATTCCGCACGTATTTCTGAAGCCACCAAAATGCCCTTTCTCTTAGTACACAAAAGAATTCCTCTGTCATTTGCTTAAATGGACCTAGGGAATAGAAGGGGACTGTCCTCTAGTTATCGTTTCTAAAGTTGATATTCATACCCAAGGTCACTGTCTAGAGCTTGTCAGTGCCTTTGCATAAAAGATTCCTTCTCCGAGGCAATAGTCTAGCCGGTTCTCATACTGTCCAGTCCAAAAATGTTCTCTGCACTCTTTCGTTTTTTGTTTGTTTCAGTTTTGAGATAAGAACTATGACATTTAAAAAGCTTTCGTATACAATGCCATTGACATTCATGGAAAAATCCACACGTGTCAGGGTTTAACAGGCTTAATAAGAGAGGCTGTGCCTGTGTCCTTCTGTACTCATGAAGCCTTGTTTCCATACATAGCACTGCCTCTCTGAATCCTACTAGTCTTCCGGACTACAGGGATATTCATTTGCTCATGACGTCTTCCAAGACACTTCCAATCATGACAGTTTCAGTTCTCTCTGAATTTCAGTGGAGGGAACTACAGAACATGCTTTGGATTTTCCCTTTGCTTTCTGAAATTATTATTTTCTGGCTGTCAATTTCTCATCCCCCAAATAAAGTAAAAGCTATTCATTTAGTGACTTTTTAGTGTTCTCCCCACCCATCCTACCTCCAAAAGCCTAACCCGGCAGCTAGCAACTGGTAGGTAATTAACAACCACTTCCATCAGATATTTTTTCTCAACCCATATTTAACACAGTACTAACGGTGATGGCAGATGACTGATCTGTTCTGCAATTCCTTAATGATAATGTCTCAAAAATTACTAGGTTTCAGTGTCCCCTTCTTCAGTGGAGAAGTGTGATATAGTAGAAAAGTGTTAACTTGAGAATCTAAGAGGCTCTTCACTATTCCAGTGTCAACTTGGACTCAATTCAGTGCCGTGTCGTTGGGTGTATCGCTTCATCTCCCTGGAACTTTTCCTTATCTTTAAGAAGAGAATGTGGCAGATGTTCTTTAGTTTAGCTTCTTTTTTTCCCTGCGCTGACCTGAAAGAAAAAAAAAATCGGATTGCTCTCCTTTATCTTTATGATCTGTAACTTTAGCTGCTGTCAATTTGTAGGCAACACGTTATGGGTCTTTTCACACGTTATGGATTCTCCCATGGGTTCATACAGGCTCTGACAATGAAACTCTGCACTCTTGGCTATTGCTCACAAGGAAATTGTGTGCTGTAAAGTTAATGTTATCCTCGGGTTTCTTAGAAGAATGTGAAGGGAAGCTAGTGTGCTTGGCCATTCTCAACTAGTCCCAGAAGCTAGATACCACTTTATAGCTCCAGGGGAGAACTAATGTGGAGGAAACATAAAAAGGACCGTTTCACTTATACTACAGGGCTGGATTTTTCCTTTTTTTAAAAAAATTAGGTTCTAGTTAGTTAACATAGAGTGCAATATTGGTCTCAGGAGTAGAATTCAGTGATTCATCACTTACATATGACACCCAGTGCTCATCCCAACAAGTATGGCTGGATTTTCCTATTTTGTTTTTCTTCACAGAGGTCAGGTCTCCCCTGATTACTGTGTTCCGTCTCTTTAACCAGCAGTAGGGGACTCAGACATCACGATAGTTTCTGGTATGTTTGCCTCTTCTGAATACCCTCACTTAGGTCTCCAATGTTGAAATGGGAAAGAGTGATTGAGGGAGTGGGGATAGTGAATTACCAGGAAGAAAAAGAAGTGAGTTACACTCCTTTGCTGGAGTTTGCAGAGCACCCGTGCTAGCGGGAGATACAAGTTCACTATGAAGGGTGGGAACATCATGGGAGGAGTAGAGCTGCTGAATTGGCAGAACCATAGGGGAGATGATAGGGGGGAAGAATCCACTGGTTCTCCATGGCTCAGACATTCCTGTTGTGCACAACAAAAACTCTTGGAGGTATTAATTGGCTACCAGCCATAAATGATTCTTTGGAAGAGTGAAATGTTGTCAGTGATTTGAGTGAATATGAAGTGAAATAAGGAGAGGAAGGGGTGAGCTTCCACCTGAAGGAGGGTGAAATATGCCAGGGAAGTCTGAAAGAACTCAACTGTCATTCGCTGAAATGGAGAGTGGTCACGGTCCAGGTGATGGAGCTATACCACAGAGACATCAGGTGCTTGCCGGCATGTTTGGGTGCGTCTAGGTGACTAACCAAGGCTTGCCAGCATTTATGGGTAAACGGTGACTAATCTTCTATTTTAAGTACTTCTAAGCACATAAGTGTATCTTGGGATAAAGAAATGGTGGAGTAGGGTGGTGAGTATGCCTGATTTAGAACTGCAAAATCATACTGTGACTAGGGCACAAATCTTAAATTTTTCAAGAAATCAGTGGTTTGGGCTAAACATGTAAAATGTGTTTTCCGACCTCAGAGAAATGGGGGTTCAGAATGAAGAAAGAACGTTTAGTTATTAGGTAAAATTTCATTTGCTCTGGTTTCATTTTGTGTTTTATAATTCATGACTAAACATGTATATTTATTTTAAAATTTCATCATGAGTCTCAGTAACTCTAATGCCTTTCTTAAGTGGATATTATTTATAAATGTGATTTATAAAATACATGATGATACATAAATTCTATTTGCAACGTTACTTGTAACTTAGGGTCTAAATTCCTTAGCAGAAGGATTGGATGCACCAGGAGACATGATCACGTACCACAGTATCAACAATAACATGCCACACACACATCCTTAATGATAGATGGAATGGCTGTTGCGGTAGATGGGAGTATCAGGGTGAATATTCAAAAATGGATAGATACTGTTCTAATAAAGAGGTTATTTGAGAAATAAAGCATTTGAAGATTAATTCTGTAGGCTGCCTTGCACTGCACTCCATAAGTGTTCACTCCAGGAAACAAACGTCTTGGGACATACATTAGTCTGTAAAACTATCTGGGATTACAAGGCATTTCCTTAGCTTGTTCTAGACTTTCCCACAATTTCTTAAGCTACTTTTGCTCTCCAGAGATGTGAGATCTAGAAGGAATGATAGCATAATAATGAACCCTTGGGAAATTCTGATGCCCAACAGAATGCTAACTGGTACTTGAGTGTCATTTCCAAGTGTGAGGAATTCTGCAGAATGCCTGGCATTTTTCTTTGCCCCCAAATTGTATTTGCATCTAAAAAGGTACACGATTCATACAATGAAGATGAAACTACATAGTACTAGACAAAACTGAAATACTAGATCTAGACACAGGAAACCTTTAACAAAATATTTTGAAGAAAGGCTTCCCCCTCCTTTACCCTTCTTTTCTCTCTCTCTTTTATCATTCCTTTCTTTCTTTTCCTCCCTCTTTAGCTCCATCTCTCCACCTTCTTTTCTTGCTCCTTCCCTCCCTCCTGCCTTCCCCCTTTTCTTCCTTCTTTCTTCCCTTTCTCTTCCAAGCCTTCATCCATTCTTTCCTTCTTTCTATCCACCTTTCCTTTTTCCTTCCAACTTCGTTTTCTTTTGATTGTTATTTTCCTTCTTCCATGGCCATGTGTTCTTAGAATTCCTGTGAGGTAGACAGTTCTATATTCTGATTTATGCATTTTTACCTTTCTCTTTACAGGCTCCAAAAAATAGAGTTGAGTAAGCTGTCCTAAGATACTGAAAAATCCCATAATTTCATTATTGTCTTTGTGTCTTGAGCAATATATTTATTAGCTCAGTATGTACTAAACACAAATTGGAAGTGCATAGCCTAAAATGGTGTGTATGTTTGAGTTTGTGTGTGTGCTGTAAAAACAGTACACTTTTTGTTCTTTTTATAGCACACACACACAGATTAACTTTCTTTTTTTCCTTACTCAAGGTAAAGAAAGGGATTTCCATTTTTTCTTAAAGAGTATAATTCTTTGGTAATTATTTATGGTGCCCATCATGTATTAAATGTACTTATATTAAATTAAATGCACTTCTATCAAAATGTTTCTCCCTTTTGTAATGGAGATAATTATTTCTGATTTTTCAAGTTAAAGTCTTTGTTTTATTATTCAGAAGTTTCCCACTGCTCAACCTCACATCAGCTTCTTTCTTTAACAGTAGGAGATAACCTGGCTGCTGGTTCCTTGAATTTATAAAATTAAGTCAAAAGAGGAATCCACATCATTTTCCATTTAGCACGCTAAAAATGCTGATAGTTTTTGTCTAGAAACTAAAACAAAAATATTACCGAACTATACAATCAGGAATACAATGAGTATTCCTAAAGATTCAAATAACCAAATAATCTGGCTGTTGGTACAAATAGATTTATATTCAAGTTGGGGACATAGACTGACACACAGGCTTGGGTTGACAAATTGTAATAAAATGTAATATATACTCAAAACACTTTTTAGTGATCTGTGAGGTCAATATTGACTTGATTTATAAAGTTCTACACACCAAATACATAGACATTAAAATAGATGAAAAGTAACAAAGACCTTTTCACTGTACTTTTCCCCATGTCAGTTCAGGTTACTTATATTGTTGTTGCTGTCATTAAGTAGCTGGCTCTGAGGTATTCTGATAAATTCCTAGTGTGAATTGATATCATTGTGATATATATGATTTATAATTGAGGATTTCTAATACGGTCCTTTGTAATTCTTTCTAATTTTCTAAACAAATAAGTCTAATGTAATAGACATTTGTCAGTGAGGCGGTGCTCTTCTTGACTGTGGCACAGTATGAAAATCTTTCTTTCCCAGAAAACAATTCCTATCATACCATTCTTAGATGATTTACACACTCATGGTTTCAGCTACTATGTACGCATTTATACACTGATGAGTCCCCACTGTGGGGGCCATTGAACATCTTCATTCTAGTGTTTCATTCAAGCTCACCATGCTGGAAGAGTCATGAGCCTCCCATCTCTACTTGCCTCCCCTCTACCTGCCAGTTTCTCCTCCAGCATTTCCTATGGCCATGATGGTGCCCATCTTCCATACACTTGGATAAGCCAAAAACTAGCTTTGTGAAGCTTACCCTGACATTTCCCTAACTTTTACCCCTTTCTGTATCATATACATCATCAAATCCTGACCATTTTTCTTGCTACGTTTTTCTTCAAATCTATATTCTTTCCATTTACAGTATCACCATCCTATTCTACTATCTAAGACATTTGCAACTATTAACTGGACCCTTCATATTCATTCTTTTTCATGAAAACAAATCTCTACTCTGCAACCAGTTATTTTCTAAAACATATATCTGGTGATGTTAATTAAGTGTAAAGCCTTTTATGTTTCCCCATGACCCTAAGTAAAAAGTCCCCAATTCTTATTATAGTCTATAAGACCCAACATGATTTGGTCCTTGTTTGTTTCTCCAGTCTCATTTTTTGTCTTTTTTCTCCATGCTTCGGGCACGCTGACCTTTAGTTTTTCATTTTTTGAATATAAGGAATTCCACATAGAACTGCACAGCATCCTTTTTTTGTCTCCTGGTTTTTTTCTCAAGTTGAAAATAATGCAGATGTTCCATTCTCGAAATGAAACAACGACCTCAGAATTACAAGGAAAAATTTTCAAATGCTAATTACTGGAATGGAAAGTCCATTCCAGAACTTTCTGTGAGGTGGGATTGAGACTGCATTTTATTAGCTATCCTGGGGAAATTTTATACACACACAAAAAATCAAGGACCCTTATTCCCTATGTTAGGTTCTTTTATTCTTGATAGTAAGTCCTCACTCCTCAATCGGTAGTCTCAATTTAGGTAATTTTATCCATTCTCCCGACTTTAGATCTCATCTTTATGCCACAGAAACCTGCATGTAAATTTCAAGCTTCTCTTTGAGCTTTAGATTTAGATATTTAATTCCCTCCTTTACTTCTTCACTAGATGGCTTATAGCATCTCAAATTAATGAACAGGGGTGCATTGAACTTCTCATTGTGCCCATCTTTTCTTGCACATCTTTTCTTCCTCCACTGTGCTTCCTCAGGTGTCTGCCCATCCACTTGCTCTTTCCAGAAACTTTTCTTACACCTCCCACCTCTCCCCTGGCCAAGCTCCAGTGGTTTTTGTCTGTACTGCTTTCTGCTTAGTTTCCCCACTTTTGTAATTACCTCTCATACCCACCCTAACAATTGTATACGTTATAGCCAATGAGAAACTGCCACTCCACTATTTTGTTTGAGATCCTTAAAAACCTTCCCATTAAATTAGTTACAAATCTCTAATATAGTCCATAAAACTTTGCATAATCTGGCCCTTTCTTCCATCCTGGGTTTAGCTCCTGCTCTCTCTCTATGCTGCAGCCACACTGACCTTCTGTCAGTTCTTTCTGACCTCAGGCCCTTTCCATATTCTGTATCTTTCTTTCTTCCCTCTTCTCTCCCACTTCTGGTGCCTAACTCATACTTCTGTTAAAGTACCTGTACATATTTGTAAATATGATACACATTTCTGTACACACACACAAATATGTGTACCTATGTGCTATGCAGGTGTCCATAGAGACCTTAAACATGAGCAGGAATTAAATGTATGTGTGAAGCTTTCTGTGAGACCCAAATTAAAAGCATACTTCTTTATTTTACTTTATTTCTTTTCTTCTAATGTATCCATCATTTTCAATTGTATATTTGATTTGAAAAACTGGTGATTTAATACCTGTTTCTAATCAGATGGCAACTTCAGCAGGACAGGGATATTTGCTCTTATTTCGGCACTTCATCCCTGATGTCTAGTCCAGTGCTTGGCACATAATAGACACTCGATAAATATTTATTAAATAAATGAACAGACATGCAAGTGGAGTATAAGTGTGAGGCTACTGAAATGAGAAAAAAAGAATTGTTCCTCATCTTAATTGTTTTTCTTGTTATTTATATTTTTAAGCTTTAGAGTAAAGAGGGGTAACTTTTTCGTATCAAAATTTGAATGTGGATTTGATTTATTGGGCATTTAGAAAGTTGTGGATCAAGACATTTGTCAGGTTTCTTGGTCCAAATGTAGTCATTCTGAACAAAATGTTTTGTCCAGAATGTACATATCAGAAACCAATAACAACTAGCGGGCAATGCTATAAAATGTCAAAATTATAATCTAAAGTAGGAGAAAGTAACTGGTTAGGTATTTACTACAATACAGTCATCATGATGACTTAAATATATGATCAGATATTTATCTTATGATGAATATATCTCTTAACTAAACTAGCTAGCATGGACATATAGTTGATGAGCATACAAACTAATTCTCTCGTCTAAAAGTTTTACCAGATCAATAATGTGTGATGTATTAAGGTGGGACTACTAAATGTTTTTGGCTTACCTAAATTTTTGCAGTATTTATATGGAAACTAAAGTCATCAATGATGATTCCACTGATATCAGATTTCCTGAAGCCGTCAGAAAACTGCATGTGGTTTTGTAGCACAACAAACAATTATAATTATACTGCTCAGTAATTCTAGAATCAGTGCTGCTAAAGATGGGAAAATTCTTACAAATGTATTTATATTATGTTTATGTAATATATTTATATTTGCATTTTACCCTCCTCCCCACCTTTATTAGTGTTAACTAAGGACAACTCTAACATTTAGTCCCAGCCAAAGAATTATCTGAGGCCATCAGTTTTAAACCTTAACGCAAAAGAAAATCTAAGCATGTATTTGGCTGAGTCTCAGCTTGGGAAAATTGGTTGGGGGTGGTCTACTGACCTAAAATATAAAAATGCAATATGACCTTATCTCAAAAATGATATCCTTGGGGCACCCAGGTGGGGCAGTAGACTCAGGTCATGATCTCAGGGTTGTGGGATCAAGCCCTGCGTTGGATTCTGTGCTAACAGCATAGAGCCTGCTTGGAATTCTTTCTCTCTTTCCCTCTGCCTCTCTCTCTCTCTCTCATAATAAATAAATAAACTTTAAAAAGAAGTGATATCTTTGGACTATGTTAAAAAGAGAACTAACATAGGGACGGTATTCAAATATTTCATATTTGTTAAAGTAAAAAATGCTTTACAAGTGTTTCTTATTAATCTTTTGTTTACAGCTTATGAAATGCTTTCTCTCATGGCATTTCTATTTTTAAAATAAAAATCATATTCCTCAAATTGAGATGAGGCTGTTTAGAAAGTAATGTAATAAATAGTATGTGGGGAGAAATTTGGTTTACAGAGGCACAAAATAGTTGAGTTCATCTTATGATTTCATCCAAAAAAGAGTAATTGTTATCTAAAATGATTTTCAGTTTAACATGATATTTTACATAATTTTTCATAACCCCTCTGCCCAAACCCTGGCCAGACACAATAAGTGCATTTTAAACTTATTTCTGTCTATGACATTGTCTTTTATTTTATTGTTTAATTTGTATCCAAGTTAGTTAGCATATGGTACAACAATGATTTCAAGAGTAGATTCCTTAATGTCCCTAACTCATTTAGGCCTTACCCCCTCCCACAACACTCCCAGCAACCCTCTGTTTGTTCTCTATGTTTAAGAGTCTTTTATGTTTTTCCCCCTCCCTGTTTTTATATTATTTTTGCTTCCCTTCCCTTATGTTCATTTGTTTTGTATCTTAAATTACTCATATGAGTGAACTCATATGATATTTGTCTTTCTCTGACTGACTAATTTCGCTTAGCATAATACCCTCCAGTTCCATCCACGTAGTTGCAAATGGCAAGATTTCATTCTTTTTGATTGCTGAGTAATACTCCATTGAATATATATACCACATCTTCTTTATCCATTCATCTGTTGAGGGACATTTGGGCTCTTTCCATACTTTGGCTATTGTTGATAGTGCTGCTGTAAACATTGGGGTGTATGAGCCCCTTTGAAACAGCACGCCTGTATCCCTTGGATAAATACCTAGTAGTGCAATTGCTGGGTCGTAGGGTAGTTCTATTTTCAATTTTTGGAGGAACCTCCATACTGTTTTCCAGAGTGGCTGCACCAGCTTGCATTCCCACCAGCAGTGCAAAAGAGATCCTCTTTCTCTGCATCCTCGCCAACATCTGTTGTTGCCTGAGTTAATGTTAGCCATTCTGACAGGTGTGAAGTGGTATCTCAAGTGGTTTTGATTTGTATTTGTATTTGATTGTATTTTATGTTGAGCATTTTTTAATGTGTCTGTTAGCCATCTGAATAACTTCTTTGGAGAGGTGTCTATTCATGTCTTTTGCCCATTTCTTCACTGGATTATTTGTTCTTTGGGTGTTGAGTTTAATAAGTTCTTTATAGATTTTGGATACTAAAATGTCATTTGCAGATATCTTCTCCCGTTGTCTATGACATTGTCTTTAATTTTAACTACTGCTAGGGGTGCCTGGCTGGCTCAGTCAGTTAAGCATCTGACTTCAGCTCAGGTGATGATCTCACGGTTTGTGGGTTTAAGCCCCACATCAGGCTCTGTGCTGATAGCTCGAGCCGGGAGCCTGCTTCAGATTCTGTGTCTCCTTCTCTCTCTGTCCCTCCCCTACTCATGCTCAGTCTCTCTCAAAAATGAATAAACATTAAAAAAATAAATAATAATTGCAACTACTGCTAGATGTCAATTTCTTTAGCTTTTTTTTCATCTTAATGGAGTCAGAATAGATAAAATGAAGCCAAAATCAGCATTTGCATTATTATTACTCTTTTTGTTTTTTTCTGGTAGCGTCCAATAAAAACAAGAGAGGATTGCTCCTTTGCTTTCATATAAAGCATACGACTTAGAGGTACTCATGTATTATGGCCTTTCATTGGATATTTAAGATTAAAAAAATTTTTTTCCTTGAGTGACAAGACAAATAACTGTCTATGCTGGTATTTCTTAGAAATTATGTATGGGATTTGAGACATAGAATTAATAAAAATTCTCATTGAAATATGACCAACTCAGTACTACATGATTGTGATGAGCAAGATAATATTAGTAAGATTAAAAACCTGTATTGGGATTTGAAGTATCGTATGTTTCGATTTAATTAATTCATCTGAGCGTGATACTATGGATCAGCTGGTTTGTTCATTCCTGATTAACTTACTACATATTACATATATAGTAGAGGGAGCTTATGGCTTGGAAGGGCAGACAGTCTTCAAAGCAACCACTGGGGAAAATGCATTATAATAAGAGGACCAATAAATAAAGCAATCCTATCTAAAAAGTGGTGACTTAAACAGTGGTCAATAAACAGTTTTATATTTAAAACAAAAAAAGTAGTGACATAAAAAAGCAGTTACCTCTGCCATGGAACGCCAAGGGAAGCATCTCAGGTGAGGCACTATTTGCTCCTACTTGGCAGTTCTCTGGTGGAGGGAAGATGTAGGAATTCCTTCAGAGAGAAGGAACAGCTGATAAGACAAGGAAAAGGGACAGCCAACCATAGCACATTTGGGGAAGGCCAGAGATGTGCATTGGAGCCAGCTTATGAAAACCTATGAAGGAGTCTTACTGTAACAAGTGAAACCCTTGGGGAGATTTTAAGGAGGAGAATGAACTTGTAAACTTTTGTTTGCCGATCAGTTTTTGGTTTTTGCTCAGACTTTGTCTTGGAATAGAAATAAATAGATCCTCTCAATAATTATGTTTCTGGGCTTCCGAAGTGGTTGTTTTTCTGTCTGTCTGAAATTCTGCTTTATTACATTTTGTATCATGTTCCCTCAGTTAAGAGTAAGAATCTTTTTGAGAATTCCTACTCTTCCATAGATAAATCAGCTAAAAGTGTTATTAACCTACATTTAGTCAAAAAGGTCGCCCTAAAGTTGGTGGTGGTAGCAGCAATAGTTAGAGATAAAACTCATCATCAGAGAAATACAAATCAAAACCACAGTGAGATACCACCACATACTTGTCAGAATGGCTAAAATGAACAACTCAGGCCACAACAGATGTTGGTGAGGATGTGGAGAAAGGGGAACCCTTTTGCATTGCTGGTGGGAATGCAAACTGGTGCAGCCACTCTGAAAAATAGTATGGAGGTTCCTCGAAAAATCGAAAATAGAATTACCCTATGACCCAGTAATTGCACTACTGGATATTTATCCAAAGGATACAAAAATGCTGATTCAAAGGGGGTATATGCACCCCAATGTTTACTGCAGTGCAATCAACGTAGCCACATTATGGAAAGAGCCCAAGTGTCCATTGATGAATGGATAAGGAAGATGTGGTAAATATATACAATGGAATATTACTTGGCGGTCAAAAAGAATGAAATCTTGCCATTTGTAACAAAATGGATGATACTAGAGTGTATTATGCTAAATGAAATAAGTCAGTCAGAGAAAGACAAATATCATATGATTTCACTCATATGTGGAATTTAAGAAACACAACAGATGAACATAGGGGAAGGGAAGGGATAGAATAAAAACAGGGAGGGAGCAAACCACAAGAGACTCTTTTTAAAATGTTTATTTTGAGAAACAGCAAGTGGGAGAGGGGCAGAGAGAAGGAGAGAGAGAATCCCAAGCAGGCTCCATGCTGTCAGTGAGAAACCCAATGCGGGGCTTGAACTCACGAACCATGAAATCATGACCTGAACTGAAATCAAGAGTCGGATGCTTAATCGACTGAGCCACCCAGGTGCCCCACTATAAGAAATTCTTAAAGACAGAGGACAAAGTGAGGGTTGCTAGAGGGGAGAGGGCTAAATGGGTGATAGTCATTAAGGAGGGTACTTGTTGGGATGAGCACTGAGTATTATATGTAAATGATGAATCACTGGGTTATACTCTGGAAACCAATACTACACTGTATGCTAACTAACTTGAATTTAAATAAATAAGTAAATAAATAAATAATAAATGGAAATAAAAGAGAGGACACAAGGAAAATTTAATCTGGAAAGCTATGCCTGCTTATTCTTTGCTCTCTGGTCCTCCATAGAAGAGGATATTTATATAAATATTAATTCCCCAAACTTTTGTATACATTGTTCGAAAAATGCAGCATTCAAAATATGTGCTGTTGCAACCAATGTGTGTAGAAGAATTTAATGATTACACATTTAAGCACATTTCTTTAACTTCTTGTGTTTTTAGTATGTTCCTTCTCCAGCCTTTACTGTGTTCAAAGGCCTTAGTGGCACAGAGATAGTGCAGACTGAGGTTACATTCCTGCCTATGCATCGTGTAATTTTCATTGGAACTGAACAATCTTTGGGGGAAGTGTAAGCTTATCTCACCGCCTCCCTTCAACCTCCCACCTCCCTCCAATCTTGTCATAGAGCTTAACAGAAAAACCTCTGAGTCTTTCTGACGTGGATAGAAATTCACCTTTTAAGAACTTGCCTCTGGCTTCTGAATTGCTTAGGCTAAGCCTGCTTTGTTTTATATGGTCTTTGACGCCTAAGAGATATACCCGGAATGTATCTTCATCTATTCAGTTTTCTGAGCTCAGTTAATTCATTTAGAGAAAGCAATTGAAGAAATGAATGACCTAATGGCTAGATGAACTTTATGAATGGAATACTGGTAGGTAGCATTTTCTGTTTCGATTTTTTTCTTTTTAAAAATATTTTACTTAAATCCAAGTTAGTTAACATGTAGTGTAATAATGGTTTCAGGAGTAGAATTTAGTGATGCATCACTTACATATAACACCCAGTGCTCGTCCCAACAAGTGCCTTCCTTAATTTAATGGGTGCCCATCACTCATTTAGCCCATCCCCCCACCCAACACCCCTGAAGCAACCCTCAGTTTATTCTCTGTATTTAAGAGTCTTCTAAGGCTTCCTCCCTTTGTTTTGATTTTGGGCTAGTAGTAACACGTCAAGGTTCTTACCAGCGTTGAATTCATTTATTTTATCATTTGTGTATTCCCTGGTGCCAAAGAATGATAAAATGACTACATCATCAATTAATTTTATTTATCTGGAGTATTTAATTAATGTACCTAGCTTATGAATTATGGGTGTCTATGAGAGAGAAGACAAATACGCATTTTTAAATTGGATTGTGTGCTGAGAGAGTATGCAAAACAGATACTATGGCATCCAAAATTAACAAAGGAAGTGGGGAAATCAAGTAAAAGAATTAATCTTTCTTCTTCTCCTTCCTTTTTTTTTTTTTGCTAAAAAATAAGATAAAGCCATAATGTACTATGAAACAAAAAGATGAAACATGCAGAGTAGCTATGCCTGCTAGAGGTGAATTGATAATTGACTCCAAGCTTTCTTATGAAAAAGGAGACGAACAAGATCAGTTACACAATACTTAATTGTCCATAAAAGAAAAGAAAACCATTTTTTCCCCCAGAAGTACCACTATTTCTGGTTCTTTTACTGAAAGGAATTTTTCCCAAGGGTCTTCATAAAATATATGCTGTGGTATAGCATAAACACCATTCTGAAAGATATCCCTGAAGTGAAGACTTAATGAATTTCTTAGTGCTTCTCACATAATGGCCCTCCATGTGTGATGGTGGTAAAATGCTTACATGTAGTTTGTTAAAAGTTTCTCTGCTGGGTACACCTCAGGGAAACATCTCAGAATTACTGTTCTTCCTGAGTTAATGAGCAGCACAGCATTGACTTTGCTCATACAATTCATGCTCCAAGTTCGAAGTTAAGAGATCTGATTATAAGACTTTTTTGATTATTTCATGCTGATTGTTAATATCACATAAGCACTGGTAGTCTTAGGGTTACTTAACAAACACTGGAGTTGTTTTCTGTACAAATTGTTGAGACAAGACTTGTGAGGTGGGAGAGAATTATGTAAAGATGAATAAAATTTGATTTTTTCCCATGCTGGTCCTAAATATTGATTTATAATGAAGATAGTTTCCTTCTATGAGGTATATGAGAAATCTAGGGCTCTCTACCATAGTGAACGGATTTAATCCTTCCACCTTCATGCAATAGTCGTGTCGGCTAATGGTACAACAAATACAACTAAGACATGCTTGATGCTTGAGTGTAATAGAATGTATTGCTTATACAGGTAAGATGGTGGATGAGCAGGTCAGTGGGGCAGTCTTTTTCTGTGCAGTCATTCATGTACCACACTCATAGGGGCTCTGCCCTCTTCCAAATGGTTTTAGGGGCTGTGTCCACTGCAGCCAGTTGCAAAAGTAACTGTTAGGAACTGAATGATTGCTACCTCTCTGCCAATTCATATGTTGAAGCCCTAACCCCTGTTGTAATGGTGATGGGAGTTTGGGCCTTTGGGAGGTAATTAGGTTTAGATAAGGTTATGAGGATAGAGTCCTCATAACGGGATTAGTGTCCTTATCAGAATAGACCAGAGAGCTTGCATTATCTCTCCACACCCCCACACACATGAAGGCACAACAAAAAGGTGGTCTTCTGCAAACCAGGAAAAAGGGTTCTTACCAGATCCTGAATCTGGCACTCCTTGATCTTGGACTTCTCAGACTCCAGGACTTTGTGAAATGAATATTTGTTGTTTAAGCCGCCCCATCTATGGTATTTTGTTACAGCAGTCCAAACGGACTAAGATAGCATCAGAATAGAGGGTCTGTGTTGCAGTTTTTGTGGCCAGGCCTAGGAGAGTCAGTTATCACCTTCACAGACACTTCACTTGTTGGAGTTTGGTCTAATGGTAAGGAGATCTGGGACATACACTTTCTGACTGGATAGCCATTTCTTAGTGACAACTCCACACTACTGAAACTGTAAATTGAATTTTGGGGTATATAGTTAGCCTGTTTTAGCCATAATAACTGTATAACTCTATTATAAGCCTAGAACTCTACAAACACTTATAGAATATATTCATAAGCTTAACTGACAGAAAAGAAAATATAACACACATAAAACAGAAGTTATAAAATTCCCAAAATAAAAAGCATGTGGCACATGACAAATGGGTATCATTTGTCTCTTCATTTTTTATGTTTTAGAAAGTTAATTTGGCAATGTGTAAGTGCCAACCTTTGCCCCAAGAATGGGCTCAGATGGGTCATTCTTCCAGAAACATATACATAAATATTTAATACCATTTTATTAATTTATATTGAAGAACTGCTGAACAGACATGGTTCTTATCTTCTGTCCAGAATTTTCTATGGGAAAACCATGATGTTGTAAACTGGCATTTTCTTAATAGCCAGCCAACACTTGTCTTCAACAATTCATTCATTCATTGAACAAATATTTTTTAAACATGTTCTATATTCCAGTTTCTGGTACAGACAGGCCCTTGGAATAAAATCAAGGGCAAAACTCCCTGGACCAAAGAGCTTCTAGTGTAGGAGATTGACAAATGTGGAAAAATAATTTAACCAAAGAATCATTTCTGGCTTTTGTCACTATTGTAGGGCACTCAAAGAAGAATGAAATTGTGTGAATTATTTTTTCAACTTTCCCATCATTCGGAGAGTAATGGAACCCAATATTGAGTGTAGGAAATTTTTAATTCCATTTCCTGCAGTGGAGACCTAACAAAACTTTAAATCATGTGAGCTAAACATTCAGGTGATGACTCTGAGTTGTTGATGATGGGAAGAAGGAGAAGTGGCAGATGCAAAATAGAGATAGTGAAATCAGTGATAGACTTCCACAAGTGGCGGGAAGATATACCTCACAACTGCACAAATCTAAGATGGCGCTTGATGGTGTATATCTGTGAAACAAGTAGATATCCTGTCTTGGGAGCTCTGGAAAGGGCACTGCTCTGGTTAGCATAGATATACACACATAACTGAATATGGGGGTGAGAGATAGGCACAGGATGATGACCAATAAGGACTCTAGCAATAACCTTTTTATTTTATTTTATTTTATTTTATTTTATTTTATTTTATTTTATTATTTTTTAAATTTTATTTATTTTTTTGAAAGAGAGAGAGAAAAAGAGAGTGCACTCATGAGAGCAGGGGAGGGGCAGAGGGAGAGGGAGAGAGAGAGAATTTCAATCAGACGCAGAGCCCGACATGGGGCTCCGTCCCACGAACCAGGAGATCATGGCCTGAGCCAATATGCAGAGTTGGACACTCAGCCCACCAAGCCACCCAGGTGCCCCGGCAATAACCATTTTAAATGAAAGATTACAGGTCACGTGGCCAAATTTTCTGAAAGGAAAACTCAGATGTTCAGATTCATTTTACAGCTCTAAAAGTAGGAAAACTGTCAAAGCCAGTTTGGAAGAGGATTACTGACAAGTCACTTTTCTGAGGCTTAAGCTAAGTTTTTATCATTTAGAAAAAATAAAGACAATAAAACGTCTTATGACTCTGTGATTCTGAATTAATTCAAATCTACTGCGTAAGTGAACAGGCAATCATAACACAGTGGGATAAGTGCTGTGATTCAGGATCCTATGCAATTTTATAGGAGAGTCATCCAACCTGGTTGTTCCTGAACAATGGCAGGGGTCAGCTGCCAATCTTGAAGAGTTAGCACATGAGTTGGTGCCAAAATAGGAGAAAGTAAGGACAGTCATATAGTGAATTGTCATCCAGCTAAATGTATTAAGCTAAAATAACTTGTTCTGAATTTACAGCTTTGCCTCTGCTTTGGTGTTAAAACATTTCTTATTTTATGAAATTTTAGTGACATTAATGTTGAATGTGTTTCTTATCAAAAAAAAAAAAACTTTCCAAGTCAAAATAGAAAGTTAAAAAATGAAACTCTGCTGCAAACTTTGCTGACTGTCATGGGTGGTTATTGGGCTCCATAGGGGTCCTTCCTAATCAGCTCTGCCTTTTCTAAATGATACACGATTATTTGTGAAGAACTCAGTTGCTCTAAAATCCATTCTTCAAGTGCATTTATTTACATAATAATGTAAGTAGCTAAGCATGGTAGCTAAATATGTGCCAAAATTGTTTTAAGTTTAGAGAATTAGACAAAATACGTGCCTTCATGAAATGCATATTTTAGAGCGGGAATATAGACATTCAAAATAAACATGTCAATATCTACTATGTTAGCATGTGCTAGATGCTGTTTTGGATGAAGGAGTGGGCGAAGGCCTGAGGGGGCAAGTCATGTTTATGCACTCTTCCAGATTTTCTCTGCCATAGTTTTCTGCTCCGTGCATTTAATGACCCTCTAGAGAGATTGCTTGGCACCAACCACATGCTTATAAAACCACAGAGATGAGGTTTTGAGCTTTGTTGGAGAGAGAATCATTGATCACCATTATTGCCTTTATGGCAGAGTCTGGGTCATGAAGTTTCTGCGTGTAGCACTAACTGAAAACATACAGAAGGACTTTTCTCTTGACCTGGCATTCATTTCAATATTGCCTGAGACAAAGTGACCAGTTTTATGGCATGGGAGATACAATAATGTGCTTTCAAATGTAGGATTCATGCGACTTACCATGTGCCCTATCCTAAAAGCAGTTCACCTAATAAAACAGTGGCCCAGCCTGTTAAATGATTATCTAACTTGTCTTTGGCTCAGGATATATCCTCCAAGAAGCAATCCCAGCACTGAATCAATGGCCCATCTATAGCACTGTATTCTCAAGAATTAGCAGACATGGATCCAGGAACTGAAGTCTGGAAGTAGAATTGGCTCCTGTTAGGCCACTCTTAGTGAGCAATTGTGTAATTGTGTTTGATGATTTTGCAACTTTAACCTTTGTCAAGTCAGAAGTCATTTTTCTCTGGGAGTAACACGTCTGCCAGAAGACATTCTATGTGTTACAGTGAGCTGGAAGCAGCTGCTACCACCTATTTAGATATCTTTTGTTAAGTTTATTTATTTTTTTGAGAGAGACAGAGAGGAAGAAAGGGAGGGAACCAGAGAGAATCCCAAGCAGGTTCCACATTGTCAGCGCAGAGCCTGACATGGGGCTCAAACCCATGATGAGATCATGATCTGAGCCGAAACCAAGAGCCGGAGGCTCAACCAACTGAACCACAACACTGAAAACGACCAACCCCCACCTATTTAGGTGTCTTACGTGAGTGAATCAACTGGAAAAAAGAGGCATTATTGCACTCTGTGAAGTAACTGACCCTGGCTTATCCAAATTTGGTGAAGCCTGAAGACTATAAAATGTGGTGGGGGGACTTCTTTACAAAAGCAAAAATGAAAATTAATTAATTAGAAGTTAGGTACAGGGTTTTTGAAGGAACTTTTGTAAATTATAGGCATTGGCTCTTAAGACTAATTAGTTTCACATAATTACACCCCTAGGAGCTGAGACTGATTACACAATGGGGCATGGAGGTATATGTCTGAAGTCTCAGGTATTTTCTGAGGTATTCATGTTCAGTGATAACAGTGACAGGTAATTACAGCCACTAGGGTCTGTTAAGGACAAGGCAAAGAAAAGTTCTGACCCCTCAGATTCAGGAAGACTTTCCAGGCAAGACGATTACATCATTCAAATTTCTGTCTCAAACTGAGAGACGTGTGGAATGGGAAGGTGAAGAAGTTTGACAAAGACCAATAATGACTCTGGGAATAAGTGTCGTTCCAAGAATTATAGTTTTAGGTCTTTGGGATGTTATAATTGGTCTCATCTTTATTGGACTTAGACTTCCTTTTTAGGTGGAAGAATTGAAGGCATCATGTTCTTAGAAGAGGGTGTTAGTGAATCTGTGTATATAAGGAGTAGTCTTTACCAGATTCAGTGCAGGTGCTCACCCAGAACACTCAGCCACGTTTTTGTGCTCAGTGCTACTGATGAACTTAGGAAGTGTAGGGAGTTGAGTCCATACGGAGAGAATGTTAAGTGGTACAGACCGGAAGGAACTAGCAACTAAACTCTTCTTATTCTTTCCTCTGACAGACTCTGAGAAGCAACACATCCATACGACCTCTCTGGAGACTTCCTGCACAGATTAGCAAGCAGCTGTATTTTCCCGTGTATCTGGCCAACTCAGTCAGATGCGTTGTATTTGCATTTCATTCTTCCTTAACCTACTTCCCTTTTCCCCATACTCCCGTTTTCCTGAGACTGCAATATCCAATAAAAGATCGGCACTAAAAATTTTTTACAGGCTCTGCTATCTAGGAAACCCACAGGAAGATTGCTGAAGGCAGTGAGAATGGTAAATGCAAAAGCCTAAGTCAATATCATGCTCAAAGAATAGCAAGGAATCTTGTGTGGTTGGAGGTTAATAAGTGGACGCATGTTAGAGATGAGGTGAGAGGTAACCAGGCCCTTCATTTTATGTGGCCTATTTCATGTCTGTAAAAAAGTTGATGATTTTTTTTCACTTGAAGGAAACCGGAAGCTTCTAGAGTGCCTTGAGGACAGTGAAACGTTCCTCTTTTCAAGAAACTCCTCCTTGAAATAATGTGCAGAATGGACCAGAGGGGAGATAAGATGAAAATGAAAATTGGAAATTTCTATTAGGAGGCACTTACATTAGTATAGGTAAAATAACAGTGGCTGAGGCAGAGGTAGTGTTGGTGAGGGTGGTGAGAAGTAACCGAATTCTGAATATATTTTGGAAGTAGATCTGGCAGAATTTATTACTGGGTTGGATAAAGGGTGTGAGAGAAAAAAACTTTGGTGTGAAGCATAATAGGAAGAATTGAGTTACAGGGATGAGGAGATTGTCTGTTTGGGGAACATAGTTTAGGAGAAGTGAGTTTATTTTTAGAGGTCTTAAATGTAAGATGTCACGTATATGACATTATATACACACATACATATACATATACATGTAAAATGAGGAAATCCCCAATTCTCCAAATTAGAAATCAACAATTGATGATTTGCATGTTGCTATTATTTAAATTCATGAAAACAAATAAGATCGCTGAGGTTCATAACAAAGAGGAAAAGCTCCACAAATTAAATTGAGGGTAAAATTCCTCCATTTTATAAGATAAAGAATTAGAGGAGACAGAGAAGCAGTCCAGGAGGCTAAGTGAAGGAAATATCTTAGAAGGAAGGAATGATGAACTATGCAAAGCCATGGTAGATTTCATTTGGCAACATGGAAATTATTCATTACAGAATAACCATTTCTACAAAGAAAGAAAAGGGGATACATTTAATTCCATTTAGATTTAGCCTTTTTTTTCCTCTTCTGATTGCTTGATCTAACTTGACTATCCTATCACTTTTTACTGGTGTAAGATAGTTGAGATATTAAAAGACTACTTGAGGGGCACCTAGATGACTCAGTAGGTTGAGCGTCCAACTTTGGCTCAGTTCATGATTTCACAGTTTGTGAGTTCGAGCCCTGCATCAGGCTCCCTGCTGTCAGTGTGGAGCCCACTTTGGATACTCTGTCTCCCCCCTTTCTCTGTCCCTCCCCTGCTCATGCTCTCTCTCTCAAAAATAAATAAACATTAAAAAAAGGAGGCTACTTGATCATCCCTAAGACCACCCCTTTAAATCTCTGTACTCCTTGCCTTCCTCCCTATCATTCTGGCATCAACAATAATTTCCTTCATTTTGTCCTAAAGAGGAAGGCAGATATATGAAGAAAGAGAAGAAAAATCTTCCTTTGTATTCCAAAATAAGCTCTTGAAAGCTTACGATGACAGCTTAAGAGAGAAAAGAGTTTTTGAAGTCACTTTATAAATAAAGAACAAGAGCCAGACCCTTTAAGTTTAAACTACCAACCACAGAATAGGGAAGTCTGATTTGTGTTGAGAGAAGTTATTTCTGCTCCAAAAGATGTAAATAGACAACGTTTGTGGGAAGATACGGAGGACTGGAGGGCCATGATGAAATGTAAATGCTGGTTTCTTGAATAGGAAGCAGCCCTACTCTTCCCACTTCTCTGCACCTTTCTAGTGGAAACCATTAAAAACAGTAGAAATTATAATAATTTGGGGGAGTCCCAGAGCTAAAAGCTCTCTGGTAAGCCCTGTATCCAGTGTGGGACTAATTGGTAAGTTAGCAATTAGTGAGGGTAAGTATGTAGTCAGATGGGCTGATTCACAGTTTTCTTTAGGGTATGTGGTAAGAAACAGAGGTGTGTATTACTCAGCCTCTGTAGAAACACTGAGAGGCTAACAGACTGGCAGAAAGAAGTCTGTGATCAGAATGAGAAAGATGATGAATATATGGCCCTTGGCATAGAAGACCATGGGAAACCACAGCAGATACCTTCACTCCCCTCTCATCCAATTATAGCAGATGTCAGGGAGCGATAATGACCAGAAGTAGGCAGAAGCTGTATTGTTGGCTGGGTCAGCCACTCTACATTGGTGATCTGTGAGAAGAGAGAAAGTGACATGGAACAGACATGCTTCTTTTGCTGCCAAAGCATACGTGAAGCTCCTAAGAATTTATATCACTTTAGGGGAAGGGAATGGCAAGAGTTGAATGACCACATATCAATCCAGAAGGGGCAACATTATTGTCAAATGCAAGTTGGCATTTTACTACAACACAAGTAGAACATATGATAAGTTGAGTTCACCTTTGAAGAAAGACAGTTCTCTCATTGCACAATTGGCTTTTTAAACTGAAGGTTTAAACTTACATCATAGAAAATATTCGATTCCCTAAGAAGACCACCTTCTTCACCTTATGAGATGGGATAACAACTGTGGTCAAAACTATTGACCCACAATTCCAACTATTACTTGTAACATATTAAGAAAGAGTAAATGCTTCCACAGAGCAACTAACAGATGCTTGTGAACACACATGAGAAAAATTGGGGTCCCACATTCCCTTTCTCCAAACAGTAGGGAGTGGAACAAATGACACCCTTTTTGTAGTCTTTAATCTACATAATTTTCATTGAAAAGAATAATCAGGCAGTGGACAATACGTATAAAACAATGACCAAAACAGACGACAACTTCAAGTTATATGTTTGTTAAAATAACCTGTCTTTTTTTTTTTCCCGGTTACCTACTTCTTCTGCCCGATAAATATCATAATATTTACTTTTTAAAAATTTGTTCTGGATTATTCAGATATATATTTTGGAAATCAGAATTGGGACATTTGGCCTTAGGATTCAAGAACTTCATTTTAGGGGATGCCTGGGTGGCTCAGTTGGTTAAGCGTCTGACTTCGGCTCAGGTCATAATCTCGTGGTTCACAAGTTTGAGCCCCGCATCCAACTCTGCTGACAGCTCAGAGCCTGGAGCCTTCTTTGGATTCTGTGTCTCCCTCTCTCTATACCCCTCCCCTGCTCATACTCTGTCTCTCTCTCTCAAAAATAAATTAAAACATTAAAAAAAAAATAAAAAAAGAACTTCATTTTAGGAATCATTTTTTGTGTGTATGGAGAAAGACATCTTTACTCTAAGAGTCATATTTTCTGGTTGGGATAAAGTGGCAGGCAAATATGTAAAAAAAAAAAAAGTCCTGGGCCGCTAATTTTAGCAGTTTATAGAAGAGACTTACAGATTTTTTTTTTTTAAAGAAAAACAACCATTAGAAAAAGAAACAAAGGAGGTGGATTCTCAGTGTACAGTAAAAGAGATCTATGTTGGCAAAAAATACAGGAAAAGATGATTAAATATATATTATTTTTCTCTGCAGAAGGACCAAAGTTTACAAATTTGATAACATTTTTGTTTGTGAGAATTTAGGAAACTTTTACTATTAGCCACTGTAGAAGTACTAATTGATGAAATCATGTTGGAGGGCAGTTAGACAACATTCATTAAATGCATATCCTCATTGGCTCCGGGATTCAGCTAGAAATTTATCACCTGGATACTCTTTCGAGTCTTCTATGATACATTTCCAAGGATGCTTTTTGCAATTCAGTAACAGCAAAAGAATGAAAATGACTTACATAATTATCAACACAGGGTTAGTGAAATAAAATGTTTTATGTCCCTGGAATGCAGCTATTTAATACAGTGAGGAGCTCAATATATGCTGGTGTTGGAAAATCTCCAAGTGTTGGGGCGCCTGGGTGGCTCCGTCGGTTAAGCGTCCGACTTCGGCTCAGGTCACGATCTCGCGGTCCGTGAGTTCGAGCCCCGCGTGGGCTCTGTGCTGACTGCTCAGAGCCTGGAGCCTACTTCCGATCCTGTGTCTCCCGCTCTCTCTGACCCTCGCCGTTCATGCTCTGTCTCTCTCTGTCTCAAAAATAAATAAATGTTAAAAAAAAAATTAAAAAAAAAAAAGAAAATCTCCAAGTGTAAAACTTCCAGTTGTAAAAAAATAATGTCATGGGATGTAAATGTTACAGCATGGTAACTATAGTTAATAATATGGTAATGCGTATATGAAAGTTTCCAAGGTAGATCTTAAAAGTTCTCATTCCAAGGGAAAAAAGTTTGTAACTATGTATGGTGGTTTAGCCAGGCTTTCACAATATATGCAAATAACAAATCATTATACACCTGAAGCTTACATAATATTTTATGTCAATTATATCTCAGTAAAAAGCAAATGACCCCCCTCAAAAAAACAAGACACAAAAAAATGTATCTAGTGTACATATCATTTATATGAATGCATTTTTAGTGGAAAGATAAAGATTTCTTTAGAGAAATTAGATCCTTGTAAAAAGACTGGAACAGAGGTGCCTGTGTGGCTCAGTCTGTTAAGCAGCAGACTCTTGACCCTGGACTCTTGATTTCAGCTCAAGTCATGATCTCATATTTGTGAGTTTGGGCCCCATATCCAGCTTTGCGCTGACGGCACAGAGCTTGCTTTGGATTCTCTCTCTCTGTGCCTTCCCCCCATTCTCCGCCCCTGAAAAATAAATAAATAAACATTTTTGAAAAAAAGAGAGATGGAGACAGGGGTAAAACTTAACTTTTTTTTTAGTTTCAACAATTTAGTTTTTTTTTTTTCAACGTTTATTTATTTTTTTTTGGGACAGAGAGAGACAGAGCATGAACGGGGGAGGGGCAGAGAGAGAGGGACACACAGAATCGGAAACAGGCTCCAGGCTCTGAGCCATCAGCCCAGAGCCTGACGCGGGGCTCGAACTCATGGACCGCCAGATCGTGACCTGGCTGAAGTCGGACGCTTAACCGACTGCGCCACCCAGGCGCCCCTCAACAATTTAGTTTTTAACCCAACGCATGCATTGTGTTTATTTTAAAAATGTGTTGGTAAGCTTTGGGGCAGTTAGTTTTCAATATTTTTAAAAGGAAACATCTCATGTTAAGGTATTTTAATAAATATATTTTTTTCTTTTCCATTGTGCTTCAGTACAATTTAGATGACTCTGGTGATATTTACTTTTATAAACATTTCAGAATTTTGAAGGGCAGAACTTAGTTTGAAGGGCTTGCTACATTTTTTTTTTCTGAACAATTTGTAAATGTCCTTCTAAGCATCTTACAATAACTCTACAACCTTATTTTTCCTGTAGTTTCAGTAGTCTCTAAGGGATTGATAAAACACCAACAAAAAAGAAGAGACTAGCCTTTTCATTTCTCTTCACTGAGAAAGAATATAATTTACCAGCTCCCACTCCATATATAGATTTAAAAAGGAAATGATCCCAAGGAGCTGTTTCCCTCCTGGTAACCACTAGCCAGATAAGTTCTCATCCTAAGGGGGAAAAAAAATGTAACCGTGTATGGTGATTTAGCCAGGCTTTCACAATATATGCAAATAACAAATCATCATGTTATACATCTTCATGTATGTATGTTATATGGATGGAATTAAGGATAGAATAAAAAAGATTGGTAGGGAGATTCATTTGAAGAGAATCCTTACAGTACTCTGAATCTCTCCACTCCATTCCCCAGAAATTGGGGAATGGGGAGAGGACTACACTGTGGCTCAAAGCCAGGTGAGGGACTTCAAGAGGACTGTTGGGTAAACTTTGAAATGTGTTTCTTGCCTGTGAAGACTAAAGACTAATCCACATCTGATTAAGACAGAGTGCAATGGGGACTGAAGTTTTCATTCTTCTTGGGAAGCCAAACCCTCCTCCAAAAGGATGATATTAACTTCTTCAGTATTGGAGCCAGAAGAGTTCTGTTGGGATTTGCAAACTCTTGTTAGGTTCACTGGAACAAGAGTTGCTCGAGCCCTTGGATGGGACCCTCTACACCGTGCAGGGGAGAAAGCCTGCATGGGATCCAGTTGGTTCTGTCCGTGAAGGCTGCTTGAGGGGAGATCTCAGCAGAAGGAAGATGGAGTTCACAACTGGATGTACAACCTCTGTCACATGCCTGGGTCAGAGAACTTCAGAAGAGAGGAGTCCAAGAGGGAGCCTCTATCTTCAAAAAACGTATGAGCGTCCAAGAGAAAGAATCTACTTTTACCATCTCAGAAATCAAAAGCCCAAAGCCGCTTGGCCACTCATGAGTCAGCTTTATCCCATTGCATATCCCACCCCCCTCCTTGCACAACCTAACACTGTAGCTGGGAGGAAGCTCAAGCTAAGTCAAGTTCAGAGTGTTTAATGGCATTCTAATTACTGCAGGCATTCTAATTACTGAAATAAATTACTTTCAATGACTAAAAGTAATAAGCACACTTTTAAAATTATCTTAGCGACCAGAAGGCTGGTCACAGGCCTTCCAGGTTTTTAATTGAGAAGGAGGAAAAAAATGATCCCTACTGAATAAAGTTGTGATCAAAATTAAAGTGACATGATTGTTCCCCATATGAGCTGACATTAATTAAAATATTTCTAGTATTTGAATCTATCCTGTGGTTGCAAGCCATGGGTTCACTCAGGCCTGAGTGGAAGACCTATTCCTTTGACTACCTGGGTGATTATATGTGAATTGCTTGTATGAAACTTGGTTTGTTTGTGTGTTTATCTAATAATGAAATATTCGAAATATGCAGAAATAAACCTAGAGTCGCTACACTACACAACCCCAGGTGGCATCTGTCACATCAAGATGTGACTGTCTCCCCGAGCCCCCCTACCAGGGTGTAGTGTAGCACTCAGTTGGTCATCTATGATATTGTTGGTTTTAGAGACTGGGTATAATAGCTTCATCGACATATTAAAAATATACCAGTCTTCTTTAGGTATATTTAAAAATTTTTTTTTTCAACGTTTATTTATTTTTGGGACAGAGAGAGACAGAGCATGAACGGGGGAGGGGCAGAGAGAGAGGGAGACACAGAATCGGAAACAGGCTCCAGGCTCTGAGCCATCAGCCCAGAGCCCGATGCGGGGCTCGAACTCACGGACCGCGAGATCGTGACCTGGCTGAAGTCGGACGCTTAACCGACTGCGCCACCCAGGCGCCCCTTAGGTATATTTTAAAAGAATAAGAATTACAGTTATAATATTACAGCTGTATTGAGACTATGTCTATCTTCTGATCATACTTTTCTTTATTTTATTAAATTTTTAAACATATTTATTTCTGAGAGAGAGAGAGAGAGAGAGAATGGGTGGGGAAGGGACAGAGAGAGAGGGAGACACAGAATCTGAAGCAGGCTCCAGGCTCTAAACTGTCAGCACAGAGCCCAACGCGGACTCGAACCCACGAACTACAAGATCATGACCTGACCTGAAGTCTGACACTCGATTGACTGAGCCACCCAGGTGCCTCTCATACTTTTCCTATCCTGGCATGATTTTGTGCTCATAGTTACTATATATTTAAAAAAAATTTTTTTTAACGTTTATTTATTTTTGAGACAGAGAGAGACAGAGCATGAATGGGGGAGGGGCAGAGAGAGAGGGAGACACAGAATCGGAAGCAGGCTCCAGGCTCTGAGCCATCAGCCCAGAGCCTGACGCGGGGCTCGAACTCACGGACCGCGAGATCGTGACCTGAGCTGAAGTCGGACGCCTAACCGACTGAGCCACCCAGGTGCCCCTATATTTTTGTAATATTAATAAAACCAATATACATTCTTGTTTGCAACTTTTAAAGATTTTGCACATCTGGGACTTACTATATCTACTGGTGGGAGTGTTTCCTCTTCTGGGATCCTGGATCTCTAGACCCCCAGCGCCTGGAGATGCAAGTTTGACAAATTCCTTAAGCAATCGCCAAGAGAGATGGTAGGTGGAGCCATGCTTACTCTATGCTCCCTAGCCCCACGTGCTGTATGCATCGTGAAGTGGTGCCATATAATGATTGTTGCTTCTGACTGTACACTGTAGCTTCATGAGTATTGTTCTGTGCTCATTTTTCTATTATTTCCAAGTTGGCATGTGAGTTATGCCTTTCAAAAGCTGTTCCATCACGCCATCTCTCTAGGTATAAGGGACTATTATCCCTTGATCCAAGGCAAAGACAGACACCAGTGTAACAGTAGTTGATGGCGTGGGGGTCTAGGACACCTGTTCATGCAGATAATTTACATGTTCTGGCCCTGTTTATGCTTAGCACTGGATGCCTCACTTGCAGCTTTCAATGGATTACTGCTAGGACCACCCAACTTTATGACTTGTTGTGTCTGATAGATCATCAAACATGTTGGCTAGTTCTGGCTGCAAAGTCAGGTGCTCCGTCTCTCCAAACAGAGCTGGAGAGCTCTGTTTTTCTAAGGCTGTATATTTCTCTGTTGCAGATGGTCTGTTTTGTGACTCTTTTGCTGGGGCCAACCATAAACTACACATATAGTCTTTTTCCATCTGTGATACTTGTACCATAAATGTCGTCATATGGATCAAGTGGCAGTGTGCTTGCACTTAGCCTGAACCCACTCCACAGCCCTTTCTTTTTCTGATCCCTGCCCAAAGTGAGATGTTTTCCATGCCACTTGGTAGAGGTTCCTTTGAGAACCTGGATGGCATCTAGCCTCTGGCTATTGATCTTTGTTCTGAGTGGTGAAAGATGAAAAATGTGGTAATTTGTCCTTTAGTTTGGAAAGAATGTCATGGTATACTGCAGATCACTGAATCCCTACAAATATCACTGAAATTTTCATAGGATTTGTCTCCCATCTTGTGGAGCTTATCTGTTTTACAAGGCCTCCAGTATACTTCTGACTTACCAAGTCCTTTTAATACAATTCTATCCATATAGTGGACCATTCTGATGTTCTGTCGAATGGCTAAGTTATCTAGGTCTCTTTATATTAGTCCAGGTCCAGGGCTATATTATAGTAGATGATGGGAGGGTTAGTGTGCTCCTGGGGTAAGAGCATAAATATGTATTTGTTTTATTCCTTTCCATTTGAATGAAAATTGCTTCTGGGCACCCTTTCTGAGAGAGTTTGGACAATAATACAGTTTTGCAGATCAATGATCACATTGAGGTCATGCTATGTAGTGCTAGCAAGGATTAAATATCTGGCACTGAAACTGAAATTATAATTACTACTTGAGTTTAGATAGTCCAGTGTTATTTTTCACATTCTTCCTTACCTTTATTTTGTGGAGGGGAAATAAGATACATATTTATTATATCTTTTACATCTTCAAGCATGACATTAATCCTGGCCATTATCCCTGGGAGTGTGTGTGCGTGTGTGTGTGTGTGTGTGTGTGTGTGTGTGTGTGTATTTTACACGTGTACATATATTTGGATAGGGAGGTGTGGGACAAACTTCAGCTGGGCCTTCCCCACTATGATCATTCTTATTTCACAGGCCAAAGAAGAAATATGATGGTTGTATCAATTTCCAACCATGTTCATTCCGATTATATGGAGAAATATATGGATTATATGGAGAAATGACCATAGATTGGGCCCATGGGCCTACTTCAAGCCATATCTGGGTTTTATTAGTTATCTGGCCCTGATAGGCCCCTATCATCCAGTTGAGAGAAGGACCGATGACACTTTAGAAGGCATGATATCATTGTCAACTCAGATCTTGAATACAACAGTCCTTGAAATGTCTAGGTAATCTTCTTTCCCTGACTAAGTGGCTCTTAGTTCCTTGGGGGAAAGACTGAGGAAATCATGACCATAAACATTTGTTGAAGTACATTTGTTCTCCTGTTGCCTCAGTCTCTCTTTAAATTACTGTGTTCCAAGTCTGAAAAACTGGCTCAGATCTGGAAATTGAGAAGGTAGTCACTACTAATTGGGGTAGCTGCCCTCAGCCTCCCGATCCTTGATTTATTTTAAATGTAGAGATTGAGCAATACTCTTAATGGCTGTCCTTCTGTATTGTCTCTGGGGCTCTTAAGGGTTATTCCACCTGGCTGTCATTCTAAACTTTCTGCTCATTAAATAATTGCACCATCTTGCTTATTTCAGGTTCTTATGATCCCCATTTTATTAAGGAGTCCAGTTCTATAACTCTTACCTTTAGCTCTTCTCTACTGAAACAGTCTCTATAGACCTTTCAAAGATGATGAGGCTTCTCCCACTGTTGCAATTTTCATCATTTTAATAAGCTGAGTATTCTCTGTGCCCCTCTGGCCCTGACCAGGACACAGACTTCTGGGATTGTGTGGTGTATCTAGCACAGCATGATTGCTTTTCTGAAATTTTCTACCTTTTTTCTTACCGTTGACTAAGGCAATTCTTCCATTTCTATTTCTTTTATGACAAACTATAGATATTTGTAGTTTTTAAGAATGCCACCCTAGCCCTCGGTTTATACCATCTCCCTGTATGCTTGTCAGCATGTGAAATCTTGTGGTATAGAAGAGTGGTAACATATCAGTAAACTCTCCTTTATCCAACTTCTTTGCCCTCCCTGCTTCATCTGTCTCTTTTAGGATCCCATTCCATGCAGACTCTCACAGTCCCTGCCATAAATGTTGGCTAGGTACTGTATGCCCATTGGGGTACACTCTGTCTCTCCCTTGATCAGGTCTAGCACTTTCTGTGTCGGTTTATGTTGTATTTGGCACATACCTAATAGCCTGGTGGCCAGGAAGGGAGGTGACAAAGTCTTGAGGGGGATCACATTTATTGTACAAGGCAGGGCCTTCTGTGTTATCTTCAAGCAAGAGAAGAGGGCAAAACCTTATCAGGCAGGGGTGGGCCACTTGTTCTGGCTCAGATGTTTCAGAGTGATCTGAGATTTCAAAGGTGTCAAAGGCACCAATCCAACCCAGAAATCTCCATCTTAAATATCACAGACTCATTCTTTCCCCAACAGGTCCTTGGAGTATGGACTTTTGGATATGAAAACTTAACATTCTCTGGAGTTCTTTACCTTTCTAATTATGTCATGGGCTTTATCCTCAGTTTCTCTTGCCTTCTGGCTGCTGGAGATGAGAATTTTTTACATGCCTCAGTGAGGCCCTTTGACTTTCACCCCTTGCTTTAGATTGGTGATTAACCACTCTCAGCTTTTCACAATGTTTCTACAATGCAGCAGTAATGCCCTGCACCAGCAGTCACTTTCCAGGCTCCTTATGATTGCTAGTCCCCTGAAAATCCAAAATGCTCGAGGGATTGCGCCATCAACGCATTCCTTTCCACTATAGGCCCATGACAGTTCACTAGTGGTGACAGGTAACAATTGCATGCTGCAGCCTGCCGGGGCTGTCAGCACTCCCCCTAATATAGATGATGTGTTCTTCTTTGCCACCTCATTGTCATCGGGGGGGATTCAGCTCCACAACCACATTATACAGTGTATTTCGTAAGACCACTCTTGGCAACAGTTGTAGTGTATTGGGTGTAAGGAAACAGACTCTGAGGCAGACATTGGCTTGGGAGGCATTTATGTGGGAAGGATCTCAGAAACAATACCTATAAAAGAAGAAAAGTTGGAGCGGGAAGAAGGAGAAGTCTATCGGTGATGTAGTTTTCATAAGGCCTCCGCACAGCCCATGAGGAGCTCTGCCACTGAGATGGCCCTTTGGAGACGGGGGGGCTGAGCTTTTGTACCACCACACTGACCACCTTTGATGTGGGTTTCCCATGAGGCAGGCAGGGGCATAACTTTGGGCAGCCTGTTTTTCTCTGCTAAAAGTGATTCTCATGGAGAGAGAGAACCATCAGCAGCTAATATTCCTGGCACCCATGAGAATGTCTGCAAAGTTTTTGTAAACACGAACACATCTTCATAAGGACCCTTGATAATTTTCCATATTTTATAGATGAGGAATGCATGGAGAGCTTAGGTAACTTGCCCAAGTGGACATGACTCGGAAGTGTGGGAGCCCAGATTCCAACCCAGGCAATTTGACTCCCAGTCGCTGCTCCATGCTGCCCTCAGTCGCTGCCTTTAAAATACTATATACGCTAAATTGTGTTGGTTACTTTGTATGACCTGTGTAAAGTATAGTATATTGTACCTCAATATACTAGTGGGTGCGGATAGAAACTTCATGAAAAGGTTTCTAAAATCCCTGCTTGCGTGTTTCAAATTTCAGCTGTTTTTATGTGTACACCTAATTGGAAAGATACCTACTTGTGGTATACCTAAAATGAAGACGGGGCATTAATTGTTATTTGATACTCAATGGATACTTACATAAATTGTCACTGCTTTGCATCCTTGCCCTTGTCTACACAAAGTAAAGAGAAGAATATTTTAAAGAAATACAAACTTAAACTTCACTTGCTTTCATGACAATTTTCGTAGATTACCCTGTTCCATGATATGCCAAGCTCGACTCCCTCACCCCCCACATATACACAGTCATGGTGAGAAAAATGTAGTTATAGTACTCAGTGATCATTTTGAAAATAACTATAGATTTTTGAGTGAATAAACAGAGATATATTCCAATTGGAAAATGTATTCTAAAATGCTTCATTGGAACTCATACTGGCTATGAAGTTTTAACAGCTTTAATATATATTTAGAATAATTTTTCTATTTATCACTTATAACCAATATTAAACCAATGGTGGACTTGGTAAAACTGAGTGCAAATACAGAGTCTATTGTGCCCACAAAATATATATATACAAGTTTGATATATAACAAAAAGGACTTCATTTGTCATGTAATTGTTCATCACTCTAAAAATGCCCAAATGGCATTATTATTGAGAAAAGAAAAATGTAAACAAATGATGTCCATTAGTACTTTCTCCAATAATTAAAATGTTCTATAACCTATAATTATTTATATTCACACCATATTGAATGATAATGTTTTATTTAAATTAAAAATAAAGACATTTAAACGTCTCTATGGGTTAATTTAGCTGTAGCAGTTATTACTACTCATAGAGAAGCTCAGTCTGATGGAAATGGAAGATTGTAAAATGTAGACATGCATTTTCTTATATCAAATCACAGCTAAGATCTTAAAATTTAACTTTTGTTTATATTGAGATATTATCATCGTTGCTAGTTATGCTGCCATGAGAAGCTTTGACATTTAAGTTTCGGTGTTTGACATTTAAGTTTCTGGGTTTGCTTGCCCAATATGACAGCCACTAGCCATTTATTTCTATTTCTATTGAAACTGAAATTAACCAAAGTTAAATAATATTTTAAGAATCACTTCCTCAGTAGCACCAGCCACATTTCAAGTACTAAATAAATAGTGAAAAAGTGGAGGCTTCGTAGGCTAGAATTTCCAAATAGTTGAAGGAAGTGACAAGCTAGGGGGCGATGCCGGGCTTCTTGTTTTATATTCTTATAAAGTGGGACAAGTTTGAGGATTTTAAAGGTTAATGTGAAGCAGCCAGCAGAGTGCAAGAGGTTTGTCAATACAGGAAAGAAAGAGAGAAATCAATGAAATAAAGTCCTTGAGAAAGTGAGAAATGATGAGTAGAGCACAGATAAAGATATTAGATGTTGAAAATAGCAGCGAGATTTCATTGTAAACAAAAGAAAGGGAGGAAAGATGGGTTTTAAAATCAGTGGCCGGAATTTGAGGAAGTTCTTGTCCTTAGGTTCCTATTTTCCTTATGAGCTATGAATCAAAGAATCTCTTGGAACCCACAGGGGAAACAGGTCAGAAGTTGAATATGGTTGAAAATATAAGTCAGGTGACCTGTGGCTGAAATGGCAGGACTCAGGAAGGAGTCATAAGATTGCTGGTGTTGCTGAGGGCTGGGGTTGGGGGTGGGGTGGGGGGGGGAGGTTGGCGATGGCGATGATCAAATTACAGTTTCAAAGGAGGAATGGTGATGTGATTTCCCTGCAGCTGTCAGCCCCCCTGCTCCCTGCACCCTAGTGTGGGCTCAGGGAGTGAAAACAGTTGGGTTCCACCACGATGACTTTTTTTTGTTAAGTTTTGTTTTTCCACAGTACCAAATACAGTAAAATCTTGTTTTGTGGGCATAATTTGTTCTGGAATTGCTTGTAACCCAAAACACTTGTATATCAATGTGCATTTCCCCATAAGAAGTAATGGAAACTCAGATGATTCATTCCACAACCCAAAAATATTCATATAAAAATGATTACAATACTGCAATATAATACAAAGTAATAAAGAAAATACTAAATATAAAGAAAAATAAACAAATTAATCTGCACTGACCTTTGAAAATCGTCATGGCTGGTGTGAGGGAGACAAGAGAGAGGAGGATTATTGTGTGGGACGACTTTCGCCATCACTAATGGAATCACTGCTGTCTATTGGCTTAGTGGATTCTTTTCTTCTGCATGGGGGCCATTGTATATGCTCGCTTGGATGTTGACTACAGTATTAATAAACTCTTATCATCACACTGTGTTTAATGTAACTGGCAATAAGGCAGCAGAGGAAAGGGTCTATGTCTGCAGGCAGCCTGACCTAGAATGAAGCAAAGCATTCCTGAGCTTACTCTTGTATGGAAAAGCAAAGGACTGTCCCTAGGTACTTTGAAGTGACAAAAAATACACTAGTGCCAGTTGGGGGCACCTTCCAGTGTGCTGAAAAATCACTGATTTCTGCCAAACACTGCGGCCTGAGACTGAGCATGGAAGCATGGGAGACAATCATCCACAATCCCAGAGAGAGAGAGAGAGAGAGAGAGAGAGAACCATTGGCTCAGGATCATGTGACATTCAGTGTCACATACTATTTGTATTGCAAGACATCACTCATTTATCAAGTTAAAATTTATTAGAAATGTTCGCTCATCCAGTGGAACACTCACAGGGCAAGTTGCTAGCGTTCCAGGTTTTACTGTAACAGATTTCGGGTAAGTTGTAAGAGAGTTGGAACATGGCCATGTCAGGAGCTCAGTGGAGCTGGAGAAAGAACTAAACTGCCAGGTGGCAGAGTAGCCAGTTAAAAACAACAAGCCAAAAAATGAAAGTTAACAGCCAAGCCTTTAATCACTTATTGTGATTGTAGAAGCAACAGGCTACCCCAGAAAAAGCACTAACTCCCACCTTATTCCATTTTCCCCATGGTTGAGGGTCTCCGCTCTAGGGGCAGGTAGGTCAGCACAAAAGCAAGGGTCGTATCATTCATTGCTGATGGAGCCCTAGACAAAAGCTTTCAGTAGTTTTGTTGACCTGGGGGGCCAAGAGGAGGGAGAGGGGCAAAGAGCTAGTAGTGGAAAAGTACTGAGTACCAAGCCAGAATAGAGACCTGTGTCTTCACATTCCCCCCAGCTTCTCCTATAGGACATCTTTGCAGAGATACCTAAGGAAAGCTCTGTGGAAGGCCCCAACTAAAGGGCCTCCAGATAAAGAAGAACGTGGACATGCAGAAGAACAAGGCCGGCCAGGGGGACTAAGTCCTTGACGGCAACTCCCTCCAACACCTGCAGTACACTGGCCGGGCACAAGTCTTGTGCGGGAGGAAGCTTTCCCCCGAGGCGGCCTGTCAGGGAAAGTCTTTGTAATTGCCTGCGTTCAGGTCTGAAAAAAAAAAAAAAATCACACAGAGTTATTCTGGCCCGGAGCCAGATTCCTCACATGAAAGTTATAAGAAGAGCAGTCTATGTGCTAGAATTTCTGACACAAGGTCAAAAAGTCTTATCTTGTGGAGTTACTTCAGAGTGAAGTTACTTCAGAGGCGATTAGGCAGATTAGGTCAGACAGGTCAAAGGATAGACCAGAGAGTCAGATGTATTTCCAAACCACAATGAAGCCAGTTTGAGGATTTGTTATGAAAGCATGTTTCTAAGTCTCACGCATAGAAATTTCGATGCAGCATTTTTGGGGTGGGCACATACATGCCCACTTAAAGCACACATCTGGGGGATTCTGCAGCCAACCTGTATATGGCCACAGGTTCAGAGAGATAGTCTGTTCTAAAAGCACGGGTGGCTATAAAAACAAAACAAAACAAAAAAACAAAAAATAAATAAAAGCATGGGTGGCTGAAATGGAGAGAAAGCGAATATTGTCAACCATGAGATCACCACATGTTTGAGAGGTATACATTGACAAATAGAAACCCAAGGGAACAAAAGAAACTTCTCACCAAAGAAGAGGGAAAAGAGAGGAGAGGAGCTTACTTGCTGATGGCATTAGTAAAAGCGGGTAACGCTGGCTCTTTTTTGTGCTTCCTATTTCGGTCCTACTAACAGTGCTAGCAGCATCCTCTGGAAGGCTTGTTTTATACCCATTTTATAAGTTAGGACACCGAGAGTTTTAGCAACTTGTCCAAGATTGTCACAGCCAGTGGGTAAAAATCACATTGTAGTAAAACCCCTCAACTTTGCCTGGTATGCTGCTTAATATCCTCAGTTTTGTCTCTTGGTCACCACGAAGGCCATTTGGATTCCTTCCTTATATACTTCTGATAGAAAATTCTCATAGAACAGAAACATAGAGGTTTAGTTGAGATCATTCTCAGTGATTTTGCCTTGCTATTTTTCTTTCTTTCCTTCTTGTTTTCCTTTGTTTCTCCTGGAAGCTTCTTGTGCTGCAATCACCCCGATTTTAGTTTTTTTTTTTTGTTTTTAGTCTTCCAGCTTTCTGCCAGTGACATTGACTTTCTCTTCTACCAGCAGGATTCAACTGTCCACACTGAATACTCCAACAAACAAACACTAAATAAAAATCCTCAAGTCTATCATTAAATAAAGCTTCAATGTCTCAGTTTGATTGATGGATTAAAAAAAATTTTTTTTAACGTTTATTCATTTTTGAGAGACACAGAGAGAGAGAGAGAGAGAGCAAGCAGGGGTGGGGCAGAAACAGAGAGAGGCAGACATAGAATCTGAAGCAGGCTCCAGGCTCTGAGCTGTTAGCACAGAGCCCGACGTGGGACTCAAACTCATGAACCATGAGATCATGACCTGAGCCCAAGTCGGATGCTTAACCAACTGAGCCACTCAGGTGCTCCTCAGTTTGATTTTTTTTTTTTAAATAGAGATGGTCCATTTCTAATGGAAGACAAAACAAAACTGAAGCCTTTAATAGCCTTTTTTTCGTTCCTGGCTTGGAAATAACATTCAAAGGTATAGCTCTTTTGAACTTTTATAACTTCAGGACTCATTCTGAGAAAAGTCACATTTTTAAACTGATTTCATAGGAGATTTGCCACCTATCCACAGACCTATGAACACTTTATTGTATAGATTTGTGAGCATTTTAACAAGAAAAAGTAGGCCATTTATTTTCAGACGGATAGTCGATTCACTGCCCAAATAAACACTAATTTTTGCATCCCAGTTATTTTCAGAAAATCAATGTAAAACTGGAATTTGCCAGGAGAAAGAAAATGAGTTAGCTGGATGCACACTGAAATAAATCTTTATTCTAGCCTAAGGATGTTTGCATACAAGCTCCTAGAGCAGATCCGTAGCAGACAAATTGGATTTCAGATTGCTTTAACTTCAGCAAATAGACATTCAATACTCTCCCTCAATAGAAAGGACATGTTTGCAAAATAGCATGTATTTATAGGGTTCTCAAACAAAAACAGTGTCACTGGCCCACTACCATGAATATTATTTACCATTGGCTATGTTTTGAAGTGTGGGAAGGATTTGTACCGATTTAGACACTTTCACTAAATCCCCATTTATCAACAAAGTTGATCATTGTTAAGATTAAGAGGTTTCCCATAAGCCCTAGTATAACTAGCTTGGTTTTTGGAAATTGAACCCTTGGCCTTATCTAACCGGATCGTTAAGAGGCCCTGCTTGGCTTTCAGGAGGCAATGCACACTTTTAATTTTTTTCCCGTGTGTGCATTTTAGAATACCCTCAAGTTATTAAATTTATGATTCTCAAGCTAGAATTGCATTTTATACCTTGGAATTGAGAAATAGTCATTGAAGTGCAGAATATTTTTTAAACCTTTTTTGGTTTACTTATCTGTCAGGAGTTCCTAGAAAAGTGTGGGAAATAAAATGGCTATTGTTGACAACAAAAGGAAGAACAGTACTTCAAGAGATTCTGAGACTGAAAATGTACAACAAAATATTGAGGCCTTTTATTATTTTGTTGCCTTAATCTGCCTGCCTCCTCAATTGCAATGACCCTCTGCAGTCTTATACCCTTAGAAAAGGGGGCAGAAAGAACATTTTAAAACATAAGATTTATGAATGCCAGTATGTTACTACGAAACACACCCTAATATGGGAACTAGAAGCATTTATTCCAGACTTAAAAAAAAAATCAAAGTCATCAGTCACATTGACCTTTAAGAAAATGCAAAAACAAACAAGAACACTTTCTCTGTAATAAGCACTTGAGCACTAAGCCCCTGTGATTGCTTCTGTTTTCAGTCATGACATCTTCCCTACCTGTTTTCCACATTCCATGTGCTGCTTAGATAATACGGATATAGAATATACCAGAAGTCAAACTATTTTATCACCTCTCTTTGAGAGTCCTCGACAGTATTATGGTAGGCTCGAGGAGGGAAACACATTTCGGATTGGCCTTTGTTTTACATAAAATGGATTTAGTTGTTTGTAGGTGGTAACCAAGAAGTCTGATGAAATTTAATGTTTATAAAGTCCCTGGTATAGCAGCTTTTGTGATAAATAATTATTGGAAAAGTTTAAACAACAACCATCCGTTACTTTTTCTGCTTAAGATCAGGCTATTATTCTTGGCAACACATAAGTGTGTTTCTTTATTTGAAATAGAAATAGATGAATAACATGGCTAATGGTAAAGTTGCTTTATCATGGGATTTGTCTATCCGAATGATTTGTCTATCAAATGTCTTTGAAGGCAGAGAAAAGAGAAGATCAGCAGTACTATTTTTGATCAGATCATTCCATTTACATTTAACTGAAAATTAGAAAACTCTGAGATTGGTGGTTTTGTTTGTTCATTTGTTTGTTTTAATAAAGTTAGGCCCTACTCTAAGATTTGGCAAATTCTAGCCTATGTTTACTTGATTAGTGACCTAAAGATGCTAATTCATCTTCCATAGTTATTGAGAGTTCTATGAAAAAATAGCTTTGAGGAACTTCCTCAAAAAATTTTTTTTAATGTTTTTATTTATTTTTGAGACAGAGACAGAGCATGAGCAGGGGAGGGGCAGAGAGAGAGGGAGACACAGAAGCAGGCTCCAGGCTCTGAGCTGTCAGCACAGAGCCCGACACGGGGCTCAAGCTCACAAACTGAGAGATCATGACCTGAGCTGAAGTTGTACGCTTAACTGACTGAGCCACCCAGGACCCCTAGGAAATCATTTTAAATAATTACATAATTAATTTAATATCAGAAGCAAAATACTTTTGGAAAAGCATGCTTGACTTTTATAAAACAAGTATTATAAGAAATATAAAAGAAGCCTGGAGAACTATTTTCCTTGTTACAGTGACTTTCATAAAGATATGTATTTTCCCACCAAATTCCCCAAGATTTAAAAAATATGCTGTTATTTATATTAATTAAGGGGATTTAAAGCAATTATCTATCATAATTACGATGACCATCAGAAAGAGTTTCAAGTTGGAAGAGGGCAGAAACTAGGAAAAACCACCTTTGAAGCAGAAAGGCATTGAGCCACCCAGGCACCCCGGAATTTCTTCAAATTTTGAGGAAGAAAGCCATTTCCTCATTAGGCTCTCAATAACTATGGAAGCTCTGTGACCATATTTAGCATGTATACAATAACATATTCATAATATATATTTATATATATGTATTATAGCATCCATTAGCATGTACACATTATTGTCAGTGCTTCTAAGTAAGTAATCAATATATAGTTGATCAAGATTACAGGTGCAGTGTATTGGGGATCATTGTCATGAACTTTGTGGAGAAGTATCTCCTGACTTTGAACCAAAAGACATACTTTAATTCCAAAGTTGTTTACTTAGTTCTGCATCTTTAGAAAATTCATTTCTACTTTCTGTCCCCCAGTTTACTTATCTATGCTATATATAGTATTGTTTCACAGGTTTATTTTGAGGCATATAGACTTATATTATTAAAACCATATAGTAATTCTAAAGTACTATAAGATGGCAATATTAATCAATATTAAATAGATAATGGATAATATTAAATATTAAATAGATAATAGATAAATATTAGTAGATATATATTTTAAAAATACATATTCTTTATTTCCAAGTTGGGTGAATACCAGGTGAGCTTAATTCTCCTACTGAGGCTAGTGAACAAAATCTTTTTTTACTTTGTTCCAAAATAGGCTGAAGAAGTGGGGGGGGCAGGTTAGAGGTGTCTCTTCTGAGCTGGCTTCCCCTCCATACATCTTAGCTAAAATTGAGTGCAAAACAAAGAAAAGTAACTTTGGAGGAATATTGCACCAGGAACCAGGTATAACTTGCATATATACAACTTTACATGAATGTGATTGTATCTTTAAGATAATTCCTAGAAGTGATATTGCCATGTCACAAGTTGATTATCTCCACAATTTTGATAAATGTTGCTATATTGTCTTTGATAGAGGTGTACCAATTTATATCTTTTCTATTCATGTATGAGAATCCCTTTTACCAATACCTCTATTGGTATGCATTCAAAATCAAGATATTCAATCTAAGTGAAAAATGATGTATCAATTTGGTTTTAAGTTTATCTTATTATGGAGTATTTTTTACGTATAAAAATATGTATAAAAGCTTTTTGTATTCATTTTTTTGGGTGAACCATATGTTTTGTAAATAACTCTCCCTTTACTCCACTTATTCTCATTTGCCACTTTTCTTTTATTTTAAAGTTATATATAAACGGAATATATTTTTATACTTAAATTGAGCATTATTTTCTATTATAACTTCTATGTTTTATGTCATTTTTAGAAGTTTCCCTTAATTTGAGGTTATATAATAATTGTCTAATGACTTATTCTAGTGCTTTTATGTTTTTGTGTGTGACATTAAATCTGTAAACAAACTGGGATTTTTTCTGGTATAAGTTGCGATGTAAATCGAAATTTATTTTTCCAGCTGGCTAGTTGGTGATTGCAACACTATTTACTGAAAAGTCCTTTTCCTTTATTCATTTTAACGTTTTTTTTATTCTTATTTTTGAGACAGAGAGAGACAGAGCATGAACGGGGGAGGGTCAGAGAGAGAGGGAGACACAGAATCTGAAACAGGCTCCAGGCTCTGAGCTGTCAGCACAGAGCCCGACGCGGGGCTCGAACTCACGGACCGTGAGAACATGACCTGAGCTGAAGGTGGCCGCTTAACCGACTGAGCCACCCAGGCGCCCCCTTTTATTCATTTTAAATGGTAATATTATTATTATCCTCCATTCTTAATTATGTGCTGTGCCTTCTGATCCATGAATCTGACTTTTGATTCATGTGGTTGGTATCAGATGGTTTTAATTATTAAAGAAATATACTTGAAATATCCAGTAGGGCTACCCTGTTGTATTGTGTAAACTTTATATACAGCTAATTGCTACCTTTATGAACCTTGATCTTCTTTAACAAGGAAATGGTATCTATGCCCATTTGTTATATCTTTTATTCATTCAGAGTTTTCAAAAAATATTTTTTTATGCAAAATGTGCACATTTTCCTATTGAGTTAAAATTTTTGTTACATGATATGAACAGATCTTATCTTGCACAGATCTTAAGTGCAAGATTTGATATTGCAACAAATGTCTGCATCTGAAGAACTACCATCCCACCCAAGATAAATATTTCCATCACTCCAGAAAATTCCTAATGTCTATTCCAGTCCATTGCCACCACCCAGAGGCAGCCACTGTTAAATTTCTATCACTACAGATTAGTTTTACCTGTTCTTTTAAAATGTTTTGAGATTCACCCATCTTGTTATGTACCGCACGATTATCGTTGGTGAAAAATGTTCCATTTTGTGAGTATATCACAATTTTCTATTCATTCTTCAGATTCATGGACACTTTGAACATTTGGATCTATAAATATTCTTTTAGCCATCTTTTTTTGTGGACCCATTTTTATATTTCTTTTGAAAATATGTAGGAGTGAAATTGTTCAATCACAGGGTACCTGTATGCTGATATAATAAGAAACTGCCAAACAGTTTTCCAAGGTGTTTGAAATTTTTTCTAGCTCTATTAGCAATATACAAAAGTTCCAATTCTTCTATTCACCAACATTTAATGTTGTCAGACTGTTACACATTTGTATGGGTGTATGGTAATATGTCATTGTGGGTTTCATTCTCCTCTTTCTCATGATTAATATTAAGCATTATTCGTGTAATTATTGGATATATTCATTTTTTTGAAGTTTCTGCTCAATTCTTTTTTGTTAGATTATCTTCTTAACATATCACTTGCATTGATGTATAATTTATATAAAGAGCACCCATTTTAAAATGTATAGTTTGAGTTATGAAAATTTATACTTTATTGTAACCACAACTAAAGTTAAAATAGAACATTTCCACCACCTGAAATGTTGCCTCTTATCTCTTTCAATCAATGCCTACTCTATGCAACTCACAAAACAACTATAAAGAGAAGAAAATACAAATCACTTTAATCCTATCCTCAGTTAAAGTAATCTTTAAGCTGTGATATTTCTTCTTAATTGATCTTAGTCTCTCTCTCTTTTTTTTTTTTTTTTTTTACCTTGCTTGGTATCTTTGATGTGTGTGTGTGAGGGTGTGTGTATGTGTGTGTGCATATTTGTAAGAGGAAAAAAGACAAACAGTAATTATTTGGTTGGATTTGTTTTTGTATCTTTGTCCCAACTTGAAGTTTTGGGTCCCTAGGTTTAGGTTGCTTTGTTTAATTAATGTTTAAATATGAATATTTTCTTATTTCATTAATCATGATTTAAGACATAATTGTTAATGTAAAATAGTTACATTTGTAATATTTATTAACAATTTTCTCCTTTATTCTTTCATTCAAAAACTATTTATTGAATATTCTCTGTTATTTTTAATGTTTTAAAAATATTTATTTTTGAGAGAGAGACAGAGCACAAGCAGGGGAGGGGCAGAGAGAGGGAGACACAGAATCTGAAACAGGGTCCAGGCTCTGAGCTGTCAGCACAGAGCTAGACACGGGGCTCGAACCCATGGAACCCATGGACCATGAGATCATGCCCTGAGATGAAATTGGCCGCTTAACCAACTGAGCCACCCAGGCGCCCTGAATAATCTGTTATAATTGCAAGACACATAGTGGAGATATGACATAGATTGGCAGTTGGGTGTGTTTGTACTTTCCACTAGGTAAGAGAGGTGTGTTTTCTTGACTATAAGTCATCTGAAAATATCTCTTCTTTTTCCAGTGTGTTTATTAATATAAAATAATATGAAGATTGGAATTATAAAGTGAAAATGTACTTCAAATGAGATGGAAGGCATACGTTAGTTTGATGGGAAGATACTGATCATACTAGGAAGTAGGAATGTTTGAGCATGCACAGGTGATAGGATACGTCTGTAATTTGTTGGACAGAGAAAACAATGTTTGGGAAGCACATAACATGTGTTTTATAACCTGAAAGAACAAAGTGAAATAATGTTTTGGAAGCTCAGATGATTTTACATATATTCACATTTCGGGGCAAAACAACAGATAGTTTAGGCAAAACAGTCTTTTGTTTGACTGAATATTGTGCTAATATAAATATTGCATTACATAAAAATGGTTTAGGTTAAGGAATCCAACGTGAATTTTATTCCACACATCATCTTCCACAAAATATTGTTCCCTGGTTTGATATTTCTGTCCTAGTTCAAAGTAATTTTCAGTGCAAAAGTGGAGCATCTGGGTAGAGTTAATTGGCTGGCTGGATTAGCTGCTTTCTGCTCACTTCATGTTATTGTGCATACAATATTTAAAAGACCATAGCTAAATCTAAGCATGATTAACTATCTGGAAATTCCACAAACACAACAAATTTGTTTTATCAAAGTGCAAATCTTCTTTGTTTTCCATAAAGATAATTTGGTCAGTTATTAGCATACTAAAAATGGGACAGTGGAAGGTTTTGTTTGAATGGACTGAAATCTTCATGTTCATTAAGTCCAGATATAATTTAATCTGAACTTAATCTCCTGTGAAGGAGATCATTTCTAATATACCAACTCTTTTCTTTTTTTCTTTTTCTTACCTCCTATCCCAACAGGGTACCTATTAGAGAAATTCTTCCAGGATATTTGGATTCTACAGGTGAGACCTTGTAGCATTCACAGATATAAGTCGGGAGGAGAGAGCATGACCCTTGAATGGGAAAGGCATGACAGAAGTAATTGAAGTAGTGAAGGAACTCCTTAGGGAGCCTGTTAGTCTGCCTATGAGAGAGGAAGCAGGGGTCTTAATTCCCTGAAAAGCCCAAGGCAGGTTTCTTCCAAGGTCAAAATGATGCAATTGCACCTTGGATGTCTTTCTATAATATTTTGTCTACCCTTTTTATTGAGTCTCTGAGACTTTGGGATATAAACTCTTTAAGTGAAACTCAATATAAAGATATAAACTCTTTAAATGAAAAATAAGAGACAATTAGTGAGCATATTTAAATGGAGCAATGTTGGTAACAGTTGTTTATTTTCCTATGTTTTGCTGAATATAATCCCCCAAGAACTCCATTCTTCAGAATTCCAATATGAAAACTTATTAATTCAGGTGTTAATTCAGGCAGGAAGTTTCCATGCTGAATCTCTAGCTGTATCTATTATGATGTTTCATAAAAAAAATGCTGAGCTGCCAATTAGTTAGGAAAAAGATAGATGTCTTTAAGTATCTCAGTCTAATGAGACCATATGTCTTATAAAACTTTAACTGTCACTAAGAAAGAAAACCTAGTTGACAACTATTTATTTAGACATAAAAGGGCAGTGAGTAATTGGGAGCTGAATGTTCTTACACTTTAAAGAATTCTTACACTGACAAAAAAGAATGATTATAATTATTATGGAATACTGGAACTGAATTAAGGTCAGCAACTCTTATGTGCTGACTAACTGGGCAAGTCTTAGGTCATTGTAGTATCTGGAATATATTAGTGGCAGGTGAAAAGACAAGGAAGAGGGGCGCCTGGGTGGCGCAGTCGGTTAAGCATCCGACTTCAGCCAGGTCCCGATCTCGCGGTCCGTGAGTTCGAGCCCCGCGTCGGGCTCTGGGCTGATGGCTCAGAGCCTGGAGGCTTTTTCCGATTCTGTGTCTCCCTCTCTCTCTGCCCCTCCCCCGTTCATGCTCTGTCTCTCTCTATCCCAAAAATAAATAAACGTTGAAAAAAAAAATTAAAAAAAAAAAAAGACAAGGAAGAATTTGTGAAATGCAGAGAGAAAAGGGTCAGATGATGAATGTGTCTATGCCTTTAAAGCAATTCAATTTGGTTTATCTAGGAGAAAGTGGAGTGGAGGAAGAAAAATTTATTTGGAAAGTGTGGATTTTTTAAGCCATTATCTAAAACCTTGTGTAAAGGATAAGTTTCCATGAGATCCTTGTGGGACACAGTATTTATGGAGTAGTTTGCATCGTAAAGATCTTTCCTTATCTCTTTATCACATCTCACTTTTCTATCAGTTTTGTTATCTAGGTGAGACACCCTATTTGATGATGCACAATTTTCTGTGACAATTTTCTGGGCCCTAAAAAACAAGCTCAGTCATCTCTGAGGCCTTATGCTCTTTTCATCACACTACATTAAACAGGAGGTTTTGCATATTCTTTTCCATGAGTGAGGTCATTCCCCTGCCCCCAGTTTCAGTAAGCACTGCAATTGCCTATTCATGCGTCAAAGCACTGAGAGCTGCTGGCTTGTCCCCAGTTGAGAGAGTGCAGAGAGGCTTTGCTCATCTACAGATTTAGTGTAAGCACATTCCTCCGCAACATAGAAACAACTGAGCAGATTCTCTTTCTATGGAGCAAGATGCAAAGGTGGCCAAAAGGCCAGATAATGTGCTGTTTTCTATGAAGCTGTGGTGGATGTTTGCCTAATCTCCTGAGAAGAGGCAAGTGCTCATACAAGTAATTTCCTTCTTCTATTTAGAAATAACTGTGTACACTATAATAAAAAAAAGCCTAATATTAAAAAGAAAATAATGATCTTCTTGGGCATGTTTGGGGAAATATTATTACAGTTACTGTGACCTTTTAAAAAATAGATGAGGGGTGCCTGGGTGGCTCAGTCGGTCAAGCATCCAAATCTTGGTTTCTGCTCAGCTCGTGATCTCACGGTTCATGAGTTTGATCCCCACATCAGGCTCTGCGCTGAAGGTGCGTAGGTAGCCAGCTTGAGATTCTCTCTCTCTGCCCTTTCCCTGCTCATGCACTCCCTCACTCTCTCTCTCTCTCTCAAAATAAATAAATAGATAAAACTTAAAAAGAAAGCTTCTAGAACTCATATTCTGGTTTACTGGAAAGTATTCGTGACATGGTTGACAAAAGACAAGAGACTGACTGGCAGTGTATTCTACACAATCCACTGGCGAGGAATACTCTGCTCAGTCTGAGCCACCTGGCCACATGAATTACCAACTTTCAGAAAGTAGACTTTTGGAACTTCTTCTTTGTTGAAGAGCTCAATTTAATTTAGTCTTCTGTAAATCCCAAGAAATTTGGGGATTCTGCATTATACTGATAACGTTCTTATCAATGTCATCATTACACAGTGCTAAGATTCAATTTCTGGCTCTTTGTATTATCTGCTATTTCATAATTTGTTTTTTTTTTTTCAACGTTTATTTATTTTTGGGACACAGAGAGACAGAGCATGAACGGGGGAGGGGCAGAGAGAGAGGGAGACACAGAATCAGAAACAGGCTCCAGGCTCTGAGCCATCAGCCCAGAGCCCGATGCGGGGCTCGAACTCATGGACCGCGAGATCGTGACCTGGCTGAAGTCGGACACTTAACCGACTGCGCCACCCAGGCGCCCCTTATCTGCTATTTCGATTCTGGATTAACACCTGTGTTTTTTTCCTTCTAATAACATCTGCATTTTTGTTTGTACATTTATTCAGTTTATATTTACTGCCCTATTTTCCAATATAGCATTTGATTACTCTGGAGAACAAATTATCCTTTTAGGTGTATTCTCCTGACTTCATGGGTACATTTCAAATAACAAGGTACATAGGGAATGCTGTACCTGTGTAGGTCACCAGTTCGGATAGTTCTCTTAAAATGCTTTCAGTAAGTACAGTTCCCAATTTTTATCTTTGGAATAACATAGCATTGAATATTAATAAAGATGTGAGTTCACTGACACTATACCAAAATCATTAGCGTTGATGAGACAAAAGTGAAATGAAGATAAAAGAAAAAATCATGATAAAAGTGAATGTTCTGTCTTCTGATGTCTTTGACGACAAGAAAGAAAAAGCTTTCATTTTTATTTTTCAAGTATTTGATAGTCAGAGTCAACTTAAAATAACCTTGTCTTAGATCTCAGTTTAATTATTCACTTAATTGTTCTAGCTGATAAAAATAAAGTCACCGACCAAATTATTTATAAGTTGTACTTGATCTTGAAAACTGTACGGGCATTAGGTCCATAATGTCTTGTTTACATCCCTCTTCCAGAAATCAGTGCAGGTCCTGGTAAAGCATACATGCTTCATATATTTCTTTAGTTGAATTATGAATAGAATCTGCCATTCAGAACAACAAGAAGATTAACCAGAAAAAAAATCAAGTTCCATGTTTGGGGGATTTTATATAATTCTTACAGTAACGAACTGCAAATAAATCCACTTAAAAATAAATCCGTAGGTCTTTTCTATTTTCAAATAAGTTTGTAGAGAATTTTCAGAAACACAGAATAAGAATGGAAACAGGAGGATACAAACGGTTGAGAGTGTTTTAGAGAACAGGAAATCAGTGATAAAGGTCATCACCACAATTGCTGTGATTAAGTGCAAAACCCGATACTAAGACTTCTGGCAGCCGGAGCAAGAGGTTAAGTGCTTTGCTCTGATTATCAAAAGGGAGGAAATGTCAGTTTTCAGAGGAAAGCAAGATGTTCTAGGACTGTATTTGTTAATAGCAGCGGCTGGTTATCAGCAGCAGACGCAGCAGGATGGGGACTTAACACATCAGGGTTTATTCTCACATATCAGGAGGTACTTGGGGCTAGACAATTGTGTTCATTCATCGGATCAGGAGGGTCAGGGCCGAGCTCTCTGCAATTCTCTGCACCTCTTCTCATGTTCTCAAACGGGTTGCTGAACTTCAGCCACCTATCACTAAGGAAGATCATGTCTGAGATCCCAGTAGTTGGTGGTGAATGAGAAATTGTGGTATCATGTAGCAAAGTCCCACATGTAGAAACCCGAGTTTCAATGGTAGGATCCTAAGCCCCGTCAGATGGGGTCCTTGGCCATACAAGACAGAAGTCATACAGAAGGGACAAAATTGATATTTTCTCGTAAGATCTGGTTCTAAGAAGTGGTGGTTTGCTCACACAGAACAATAAAGAAGCCAATTTACAGGGTAAGAGGCTGGCTGAGCTGAAAATACAGAGCCAATTTAAAGTTACACCTCCCTTAGCCTTTCCCAGACCATCACAAGATGTGGAATCGAGTACGCCAGTGGATCTAAATTATGGGAACTTAAACACCATCATAAAAGAAAGTAGGTAGGCCTCAATATTGATTCATATATAAAATCAGATGGTACAAAATCTGGTACATTTTGGTAAAAAAAAATTGTCATTGATAAGTTAGTAGAAAATGAAGCACATTTTGTGCCGAGGGAGTAGAATTTACAGTAAATGTATTCAGTAAATATAGTAAATCCAATGGCTTATCACATAATTTGTATATGTACTTCTTCTAATACAATATTTAAATATTGCAGCCTATTTGCAGGAGGATTCTATGCTTTTTAATGCAGCACAGCAATTGCACATAATAATAAAAATGGTAAGAAAGTTTACCCATTCAGTGTAAGTGAATTTAAAAGTGCATAGAAGTCTAGGATTGTTTTATTTGGCAATTTCCAAACAGGAAGAATCACAACTGAATTTATGCTTCTGAATTCTGTGTTCTACTTGGACATCCCAATCTTGAAAAGTGAAGTGATTAAGCACGTATACCAACCAATTGTTAAAGTACTGTTACAGAGAATGATTTATCCACATTTTTGAAATTTCGTCTGATTCCTCCCAGGTTTACAAGGAAATACCAACAATTATAGTTATTACTGTTTTGAAGCCACTAAGGTTGGAACTTCATATAACCTAAAACTGAAAGAGAAAAAGAGAAAGAAAAAAAGGTTTCAATTTTGTAAAAGGGCGTCCCACAATTTACATCTTTGTGCATTTGGATGAAATGTTAATGATAATGGACGGTTGTGTTTTCCATCTGAAAACAGCATCTGGGTAATGCTAGCATTGTAAAAGGGTGCAAAACATAGCTATATATCATTATGCTGGTTGGAACTATAACAGAGATGTAACCGAAGAAAACCACTTCAAAACAGGTTTGTTGTTGTTGTTGTTGTTGTCCAAATAATGATTTGGAAAATGTCCCTGGAAGTTTCTTAACTATATATGCCAAAATTAAAAAAAAAAAAAAAGACACGTTTCCTGTAATGCTTTTCTGTATAATACTTGTATGTTGTTTTAAGATGTGATAATAAGTTAAAATAAGTCCACATTTTGAGAAGCACTGATTTTCCCACTCCTCACCAGAAATTTCCCTGGAGATGCTGCAGAATTGATCCAGCAACAGAAACTCCACTGGGAATACCTCCCACTGCACTCTATGAATCGGGGAAGAAATTAAACTGTAAAGAGAGAGAACTCACTGACTGCCTCAAGGGCAGACTTCATAGTGACGGAGCATACGTTTTTCAACGTTATTTTTACCCTTGCTCAAAGCGTCATGGCTTACCACTGAACAACAAATTAAGCAATGCAGACAAACATAGGTATGATAGTAAATATATATCAAGATGAGGTAAAGGGATGGTATTTTTTAATGATTTTTTTAAATTTATTTTTTTATTTTTTAATGTTTATTTTTGAGAGAGAAACAGCACGAGCAGGGGAGAGGCAGAAGGAGAGAGACAGAATGTGAAGCAGGCTCCGGCCCTGAGCTGTCAGCATAGAGCCCTACGCGGGGCTTGAACTCATGAACTGTGAGACCATGACCTGAGCTGAAGTCAGATGCTTAACTGACTGAGCTACCCAGGAGCCAGAAGGGGATGGTATTTTTTAATTCTTTAATTAATATTAGATAGAAGAAAGGTCTCTACAGAATAAGTTATTTACAAAATGAAAATAAACATCAGTTGGGATTTCTTTTAATAGTTTACCTAAATATGAAGTCTATCCTCAAGTGTTCTTGCCTATAGTATTTGAATCAAGGAAATCTAAATGCTATAAAAATCTTCATCTTCATGACTTAACACAGTAGGAATGAATTCCCCGCCCCCACCCCCAAAACTACGTGGCCGTCTGTTGGGATGCGTCAAGCCTGTCTTCCACCTGGTGATTCAGGAAGCCACCTTCTTTCTCTCTTGTCATTTTGCCATCTCCCAGCACATTCGAGCCCTTTGTTTTCAGCTGGCAAGTGGAAAGGGGATGGAAAACCATCCTCTGACTACCTTCGTAACCATTTCAGCACCATACCAGCGCACCAGACAACTTCCATTCCTGGTTCACTGGCCAGAATTAGTTATGTGGTCACCACGCAGTTCCCCAAGGAGAAGGATGGGAAGTGAAGACTGGCTGAGCGGTCACTCTGAAGACTTTACACAGCAGGGGAAGACTGCTGTGGACAGTCACTCACCATGGAAGCTCAGAACCGTTTGTTTTGGGGTGGACCTTCTAAAATCTTGGAGCAAGATCAGAGTGTAGGAGAATGAGGTCTCTGTCTCAGAATGCTACAATTTTAATTTTTTTTAATGTTTTATTTATTTTTGAGAAAGAGAGAGAGAGACAGAGTGTGAGAGGGGGAGGGGCAGAGAGAGACAAGGGAGACCCAGAATCCGAAACAGGCTGCAGGCTCTGAGCTGTGAGCACAGAGCCCAACACAGGTTTGAACTCACGAACCGTGAGATCATGACCTGAGCCAAAGTCAGATGTTTAACCGACTGAGCCACCCAGGTGCCCCTGGAATGCTACAATTTTAAAGCACGTTGAGAGCTCACATCTTTTCTCTGAGGTTGAAAAGTCAGCAGTAGGACATGTAAGTTAAATATGTATACTTGCAGGCCTAGATACCTAAGTTACCTGTCTAGGCATTGCTAAACACACACTCCACCCTGAAAGCATGAATTTCTTTTTATGTATAACATCACCTGTTTAGTCAGAAAAGATTTATGGAAGGTTCTTACAGAATTCCATCACTAGAAATCTTGCCTCTTTCCATTTCTTCAAAGTGCTGCATGAAACCTTTGATCTATATGTAAATAAACAATGCATGACCATGCCTGAGAAGTTACTGGGACATTTTCCTTCCACTCTGTGTATATAAAGTGGATCATCCGCAGTGGATGGGGTGTTCAGGCTCACTTTATAGGCACGTTTCCAGAGTGTTCAAATTAGGTTTATGCTGTTTAATTTTCTGACTTAAAATACATAGAATTTTAGACCAGAAGTGGCTTTTTTTTTTTTAATTTTTTTCTTTACATTTATTTTTTTTTTTCAACGTTTATTTATTTTTGGGACAGAGAGAGACAGAGCATGAATGGGGGAGAGGCAGAGAGAGAGGGAGACACAGAATCGGAAACAGGCTCCAGGCTCTGAGCCATCAGCCCAGAGCCCGACGCGGGGCTCAACCTCACGGACCGCGAGATCGTGACCTGGCTGAAGTTGGACGCTTAACCGACTGCGCCACCCAGGCGCCCCCAGAAGTGGCTTTTTTGAGAGGATGTAGCTCATCCCGACTTTGTTTAGAAATGAGCTAGGGTAGTTCTTGCTAGACATTAAACAGCTAGGTAATGCAGAACTCATGCCAATGTATGTAGGATCATGCCTTCTCCTCTGGGGCTGCTTTCTAATTGTTTTTTCTTCCTTACTGATGAATATATGTGAATATTGACTTTATTTTATTTGATTAGCTATCAGCCGAAAGAATAAACCTAGACATTGGCATTTTTTTATTATAAGCATATTCATTTGAAATGTAATCCATAAATAAACACCAAGATGAAAAATTGGAATCAAGATATAATTGATTTTTTCAGCCAGCTGTTGACAGGGTTTTGAACTATGAGAGAAGAAATAACTACAACGATTCTTGCAGCATGAAACAGCTACAAGTAAATATCATTTATTCCCAAAATATTTTGTGTACTTTCAGAAAGTCAGAACTATGTTTTAACCAGGGTGGCAAAGAGTGTAAACTCCCCAAAATTTGGAGCATATCTCCAAATTAGAAGAATCTTTGGGTGAATAGTTTCTTAACTATATCTAGAACACCACACAGCATATAGAAGTGGGAAATTTATGCTCAGCTAGTTTAATCACTCATATTTATTGAATAGTCACTTCTAGAGGGACACAAATGGATGTAAGAACACAAAATGACGGGGTGCCTGGGTGGCTCAGTTGGTTAAGCGTCTGACTATTGATTTTGGCTCAGGTCATGATCTCATGGTTCATGAGTTCGAGCCTCGCATTGGGCTCTGTGCTGAGTGTGGAGCCTGCTTGGGATTCTCTCTCTCCCTCTCTTTCTGTACCCCCCCATCACAAAATAAATATATAAACTTTAAAAAGTAGGTTATTAAAAAAAAACTTAGGCAGAAGTTATAAGGTGGGAAAGGAGTTATATGGAAAAAATAAAACCCATTGATTAAATTAAAATACTTATATTGATTTGATTAGGAGGGAAATTCTACCTTGGGTCTATCACACTAGTGGGGCAGAGGTGCTTTTAGAGCTGTGCTTCATCTTTTTACCTTTTACAAAATTAGGAAATATATAAAGAGAGGAAATTATCAAGTGGGATAAACAATATTGTTTTATTATGCAAGCCGTGCCTTATTCAAAATTGTATGCTGTGGGGCATCTGGGTGGCTCAGTAGGTTAAGCGGCTAACTCTTGATTTTGGCTCAGGTCACGAACTCACGGTTCCTGGGTTCAAGCCCCGTGTCAGGTCTGTGCTGATAGCATGGGGCTTACTTGGTATTCTCTCTCTGTCCCTCTCTCTCTCTGCCTCTCCCCACTTGTACTTTCTGTCTCTCTCTCTCAAAATAAATAAACATTAAAAAAACCAACATGCTGCGGTAAAAGGTTTTCCATATCTCTGGGTTTTATAAATACTTTTTAAGTTGCCTAAAAATTTACATTTTCTGGATAGTTGCAAATGAGAACAGAAATTTTTGACACTTGATAATGAGAAATTCTCGATACGCAACAGTAACATTTGATCTCGGGTCCTCTCTTCACTGTCACAAACCAGAGCACTTCAAAGTCTGAGTTTATGAGAAACATGGGTATTCCATTCATAAAGCACAATTATTTCTTCCAAATTGTGATCTTTGGTGATATGTTGCATTCAGTAATATCTTTTGTTTTGTGCGCTCTTTACTTGGTGGAATTACCCATTTGTGACAGAAACCCAATTATTTTGATTAAACTGTGAATTCTTATGTTGAAATTCAGCTCTTCTGGATGGATTGGAGAGAGGCCAGAGACTAAAAGATGGAGAACTATTTGTGGAGTTACAATAAGAGTGTGTTAAGCTTGCTTCGTATTTGTGCTGCAGAGGTACTTAAACACCACAAGCTATTTGTAAACAAAATCTTCAGTGGATGCCAATGCCCTTGACGACTGATTTTGTCAAAAAAAGAAAACAAAGTGCTAGGGAGTGTAATTATTTTTTAAGGGTTGGCCCTGGGAAAGAATCTAATTTAAATTTACAAGCATACCATGGGACTCTATGCTTAGATTATTATTTCTAGTATCAAGAGAAACTTGGAATTCATTTTATTGATTTACAAGTTCTGAAAACCGAATTTCTGAAAAACGTACACTTATGTAGTATTCTCTGCTCATGGATAACGTCTCGTAATGAACAGATTCCTCAAGTTTGCAAGAGCAGGAATCACTGAGAGTTGAAATAATCCCAAATTAAATAATTTATTGGAAACTATAATGAACCGTTTTGATGAAAATGCATGATTTGAGTATACTCGCAGTTTTTCATCCTAGACTAGTTTTTCATGGACTTTCATAGAAGAATTAATCTCTGCCACGCTGAAGAAACCTTTGTGACTAAAGATGGAAACTCTACTCTCTGAAGAGAGTGCACTGACAATCAACAATCTTCTTTTGAAATGGAGCCACTTTATTTCATGTGGTTGTTTTTAAATCCTAAATCTGTCATTTCCCTTCCTTCCTATTAGAATATTGTCAGGATAGAAATAACTTTTATTGTTTAGCAAAATACTAAAATTTGAATGGGAGTGCAGCATAGCTTCTGACATCACAGAGTTCACTGTATTTTTCTACTGACTCTTGAAATGCTCCCGAATTCTGTTTACTTATTTCCATGTACGTTTACTTCTGTGCTTCTATATTATCTGTGAAAATCTCCATGCATTTCACCTTTAGAGGATCCACTTTATTTGAGTTTGCCTTGGACTTTGATCCATTTGCTTCCTGTTTTTTCCACTTGATATTTTTTCAACAAAATTAATTTGCATGTGTTTTGATGACTTGATTTTTTTTGATTCGTATACAATTCGTGATTATGCTTAAATATGTGTTTCCAAATCAACTCAGGTATAGTAACAATACTTCCATTACAGTAGTGTAACATTATCAATACCGCATCTTGAATCCAGATTGTTAGTAATTTATAAAAACTGTTCAACCAGCATGGCCAAAACTGTTAAGGGGGCTAGATTGTAGCAGATACCAGGCCTGTTGAGGCCAAGAGAAAAAAAGAAATCAGTTACAAAATACAAATGAGTTTAAGTAATGCATAGTAAGGATCCAGCAACAAACTGGATCGGAAGTCGATAATTATATTTAAAAATGCTCTGCAAGCAGCCTAAGAAGGTAAAAGGCACTGGCATTTAAATATATTCAGTATGTTATTTATTCTTTACTGAGATAGTACTTTCAAATTCATGGGTCACTGCAGGCTTTATACTGATGCAGTATTCTCTCCCAAAGCTGCCGCACAAAGAAATTTAATTTTTTTCAGAAGAGAACAGAATCATTGGAAGTCTTTAAGGAATGGATGACATAATTAGATTTTTTTTTAATGTTCACTTATTTATTTTTGAGAGAAAGAGCACAAATGCACTAATAAGATAGTGCATTTGAATTTGTTCTTTCAGCTCTCTTCGATTTATTGAGGAATGCAATCATTAAAATGATACAGATAGCTTTGCACTATTAAAATGTTGAATGTTGTTTCCGTTTTTTGTTTTGTTTTTTTTTAATGTTTGTTTGTTTGTTTGTTTTTTAGAGAAGGAGGATATCTTTACCTAAATGCCAATAGCCTTGGGGGCTTGGGTGGCTCAGCTGGTTAAGCATCTGACTTCAGCTCAGGTCATGATCTCACTGTTTATGAGTTCAAGCCCGGCATTGGGCTCTGGGCTGACAGCTCAGAGCCTGGAGCCTACTTCAGATTGTGTCTCCTTCTCTCTCTGTCCCTCTCCTGCTCGTGCTCTGGCTTTCTCTCTGAAAAATAAATAAATATAAAAAAATGGAATTGAAATTTTTTAAAAAAGTCCGTTTTTACTTTTTTTTTACCACCTGGAAAACAGTATTGAATTTCTATAATAAAAGCTTGTTCAAAGGGGCATATGCACCCCAACGTTTACAGCAGTGCTATTGGCAATAGCCAAAGTATGGAAAGAACCCAAATGTACATTGACAGATGAATGGATAAAAAAGATATGGTATAGGCTCTTTCCCTAATTTGGCTATTGTTGAAAGTGCTGCTATAAACACTGGGGTACAAGTGCCCCTATGCATCAGTACTCCTGTATCCCTTGGGTAAATTCCTAGCAGTGCTACTGCTGGGTCATAGGGTAGGTCTATTTTTAATTTTTTGAGGAACCTCCACACTATTTTCCAGAGTGGCTGCACCAATTTGCATTCCCACCAACAGTGCAAGAGGGTTCCCATTTCTCCACATCCTCTCCAGCATCTATAGTCTGATTTGTTCATTTTGGCCACTCTGACTGGCATGAGGTGATATCTGAGTGTGGTTTTGATTTGTATTTCCCTGATGAGGAGCGATGTTGAGCATCTTTTCATGTGCCTGTTGGCCATCCGGAAGTCTTCTTTAGAGAAGTGTCTATTCATGTTTTCTGCCCTTTTCTTCACTGGATTATTTGTTTTTTGGGTGTGGAGTTTGGTGAGTTCTTTATAGATTTTGGATACCAGCCCTTTGTCTGATATGTCACTTGCAAATATCTTTTCCATTCTGTTGGTTGCCTTTTAGTTTTGTTGATTGTTTCCTTTGCAGTGCAGAAGCTTTTTATCTTCATGAGGTCCCAATAGTTCATTTTTGCTTTTAATACCCTTGCCTTTCGGGATGTGTCATTAAGAAATTGCTGTGGCTGAGGTCAGAGAGGTTTTTTTCCTGCTTTCTCCTCTAAGGTTTTGATGGTTTCCTGTCTCACATTCAGGTCCTTTATCCATTTTGAGTTTATTTTTGTGAATGGTGTAAGAAAGTGGTCTAGTTTCCTAAATGTCCATCAACTAATGAATGGATAAAGAAATTGTGGTTTATATACACAACGGAATACTATGTGGCAACGAGAAAGAATGAAATATGGCCTTTTGTAGCAACGTGGATGGAACTAGAGAGTGTTATGCTAAGTGAAATAAGTCATACAGAGAAAGACAGATACCATATGTTTTCACTCTTATGTGGATCCTGAGAAGCTCAACAGAAGACTATGGGGAGGGGAAGGAAAAGAAGAGGTTAGAGAGGGAGGGAGGCAAACCATAAGAGACTCTTAAAAACTGAGAATAAACTGAGGGTTGATGGGTGTGGAAGGGAGGGGAAAGTGGGTGATGGGCATTGAGGAGGGCACCTGTAGGGATGAGCACTGGGTGTTGTATGGAAACCAATTTGACAATAAATTTCATATTAAAAAAAAGAAGATATGTATATATATCTATATATCTATATATATAGATATATATACACACACACACAGTGGAATATTGCTCAGTGATCAAAAAGAATGAAATCTTGCCATTTGCAACTACGTGGATGGAACTAGAGGGTATTATGCTAAGTGAAATAAGTCAGTCAGAGAAAGACAAATATCATATGACTTCACTCTTATGAGGAATTTAAGATACAAAACAGATGAACAGAAGGGAAGGGAAGCAAAAATAATATAAAAACAAGGAGGAGGACAAAACATAAGAGACACTTAAATACAGAGAACAAACTGAGGGTTGCTGGAAGGGTTGTGGGTGGGGGGATGAGGTAAATGGGTAAGGGGCATTAAGAAGGACACTTGTTAGGATGAGCACCGGGTGTTACACATAGGGGATGAATCACTGGAGTCCACTCCTGAAATCATTATTGCACTATATGCTAACTAACTTGGATGTAAATTAAAGAAGAAATTTTAAAAATGTGAAAAAAACAAAAACACAAACAAACCAACAAAAGCTTGTTCATTAATAACGTACATGTTACCTAGGTGTAATGTTGGCAGATAGATTGTTTAATGCAGCATTTGTATATTTGTACTTATTGAAGTTAAGCATCAACAGTTTCTGATTTTCAAGTAATTTTTATTACTTTTAAAGTAATTATTATATATATATTATATACATATACATGCATATGTATATATATATATATATATACACACACATATATGTATGTACATAAGTAAGAGCAACACATATGTGTGTATGCCCATCCCATTCTGAAAAAGGAATGGGGAGCACTGATTGGCCCCTGCCTTGGCAAGTTTGGGGTCGGTGATGTTTCGATAGGGCTTATAGCTCCAGTCCACCAATTGCTACGTAATGGTCTCAGGACATTTTGATACCGGAGACAGTTGCAGATAGTGTCGATTTTGTCTACCTGCCTTATAAACTGCATATCACGGATAATTCTTGCCTATCTTGCCAACAGTGCCAAAGGAGTGAGAAAAGGTGGTGACAGTGGTGGGTTTGGGGAGCTTTACAGTGTGCGGAGAACAGCATTTACAACAGTGCAGTAACAATCGGTGTCCTGGTGTAGTCTCATACACGTGGAGGTCAGAGAGTCACAGGATAGTAGTGCACGATGAAGTTGGTGAGGGAGTCAGGAGAAATACCTCGTGAGACGTTTTAGGTCACGTAAGTAGTTGTTCCTGATCATAAGAGCAAAGAGAAGGGCTAGTAAGAGCAAACTTTGTATTTTGTACAAGACTGGGTACAGTGTGGAGAAGTGTTTAAAGCCGGCAAAACTATATGCAGATACCAGTTGGATGGTTATTACCCAGGATCATCTAAAATTTATTGACAGTGAAATCACCGGTTGATTACCTTTATATATCAATGAAACACTTTACTCCTCAGAAAAGAGATTGCTGTATACTGCTTCCTACATTGAGGCACAGGTATTAAAGACACATTTAGAATGGACAAGATGTTCTTATTGAATGGTGGTGACTTACTTCATGGGTTGCAAATGGTGTTAAAATATTTTGTATATTTGTTATGGAAACTGGTCGGGATCACCCGGCAAAAGAACCAAGCGGCACTCGGAGATCTTAGAAGGCAGGAGGTTTATTTTACACTGGTGGGCTCAGAGGAGATCATTCTCCAGAGGTCTGAGTCCTGAGCATAAGCAGCAGGCACAATTTATAGTCTGTTAACTTTCGCATTCGCTGCAAGCAAGCGGGGTGGGAAGAAAAACCTGGAAGGGGAGTATTCAGGCAGGGACTGGAATTCCCATGTCAGTCCTGTCGGCCATCTTAAATATATATATATATATATTACATTTATTCATTTTTAAGAGACAGAGTGAGACAAAGTGAGAGCGGGGCAAGGGCAGAGAGAGAGGGAGACACAGAATCCGAAGCAGGCTCCAGGCTCTGAGCGGTCAGCACAGAGCCCCACACGGGGTTGGAACCCAGGGACTGCTAGATCATGACCTGAGCCGAAGTCGGCCACTCAACCAACTGAGCCACCCAGGTGCCTCGTAGAAGGTCTAATTTAGATTAATGAGTCAGGAAAGGTCCTGTATTAGCATAGAACTAAAATGCACATTTTTGCCATTGGTTGAATTCAAGGGTCTTGCTCAGTCTTGTTCTTCTGACCCTAATAAGAGTATTTGTTGTGAGGACTTGCCCCACCCACAGGGTTCTTCTGCAGCATGGATAGTCTAGTGGGAATGCTAGTGGGAATATCTAGTGGGAATGTTTTGAGATTGTGCTCGGAATACTATTTAGTCTTTCTATCCACGAGGTAAGGTTGGTTTCAGATATCAAATATGTTATATATTTTAGCTAAAGTTGTTTTTATATTCATTACAAGGCTTCTGTGAGGCTGGCATTCTATTAAGTAGTTTAAAGCCAGAATATTCTGAACACCGTATAACATTTATTGTATTCAAAGAGTTTTGCTCCAGGGTGAATTCTTTGACTTAAAAGATGGACTGAGTTACAGGCATTCTTATAGATCTCATAAGTATAGGATGCTGCTGAATATTTTACATATATATTTATATTTTGAAAATATAGGGAAACAAGCAGGGAAACAAACTAAGGCACAGAAAATTAATTAGATACACTCCGCCAGTGAGGCTTTTCAAAACAACTAGCCAGAATACCAATTATTGGGAGTTTTAAAAATTAAAGAATTGGGCTTTTTGCCAAATCTAAGGAGGAAGAAATTTATTTATTATTTATTTTTTCATAAGTTTATTTATTTATTTTGAGAGAGACAGAGACAGTGCGAGTGGGGGAAGGGCAGAGAGAGAAGGAGAGAGACAGAAGGACTGCCAAGCAGGCTCCATGTTGTCAGCACAGAGCCTGATATGGAGCTTAAACTCATGAAACTGTGAGATCATGACCTGAGCTCAAATTAAGGGACGGACGCTTAACCGACCGAGCCACCCAGGCACCCTGTGGAAGAAATTTTTTTTAAAGCATTGCATATTCACATTATTTTATCATGTATTTTGCTGGATTGAAGAAAATTACAATATTTGGTTATTCTATTTAACTGTGACTTGTATTTAAGTGTCAAATTAGTGAATCATCCCAGACTTCATCAGATCATTTCTACATTTGAATGTTCAAACATTTTGATCTATTTGATTTATCAACCTGTGAAAGACAAGCAATAAATATAATTTCATAGTACATTAGGAAAGAAACAACATAAAATAAATCTCTCTATTTTGTTTTTTTATATTATTGTAAATATTTTTTTATGAAAAAAATTTTTTAATGTTTATTTTTGCGAGAGAGAGACAGAGTGCAAGTGGGGGAGGAGACAGAGAGGGATACAGAGCATCTGAAGCAGGCTCCAGGCTCTAAACTGTCGGCACAGAGCCCGATTGGGGCTTGAACTCATGAAATGTGAGATCATGACCTAAGCCAAAGTCAGATGCTTAACTGACTGAGCCACCCAGGTGCCCCAATGGTAAATATTTTTTATTTGAGGTAACATTTGTCTGACATAAAACCCCATAAAAACACTCTATTTCTCCAAAACCTATAAACAGGGAAAAGATAGTCTGGTAAAACCTAGATTTAAACTATACACAAAACTCATGGTATTTGGAAAAGAGGAAAGGTTGATATAAATAGCAGGGGTTTTTTAATTAACATTTTTTTTGGTCATTTCCACCTTAACATACAGATAGCAATTGAACACATGCTAACGTGTTAATTAATGAAATGATGGGGATCCTCTCACAATAAAAAAGAAAATATACGAAAACCATAATGTCTGGATAAGTAGTTTAACATTTTCTAACTGGATTTCCCCACATTTAAAGTATAATATAGCTGTTAATACTGAACAAGTACAATTAGCAATAATGTTTAGTTACCTTTACACAAAAATAAAGGGATTTTTGTCTCTCAATGTAAGTTTCAAATATCAAATTTATAGTTAGACAAATTTAACACTTCCAACAGCCCAAACATTTGAAATGAAAACCATTGCAAACTTCTCAAATGTTGTTTATATTCCAGGTACATCATCCTCATTATCTCGTGAGAACTCCCGAGACTTTTCATTCCCTTTCTCACTGGATGCGTTCTTCCTGGTTTTGGCTTCTTGTGTGTCTTTGCTTTCTTCATTGTTATTTCTGTTCTGTTGTGTCTGATTATGTTCTTGAGGAATATGTCCATAAATTCCTTGGACCTCCCGCCTCCATATACTCAGCTGAGGAACCCACTTTTATTTTAAATTAAGTATTTAATTTTAATTCCAGGATAGTTAACATACAGTGTTCTATTAGTTTCAGGTGCACAATGTAGTAATTCAACAATTCTATACCTTATCAGTGCTCATCATGAGTGTCCTCTTTAATCCCTGTCACTTATTTCACCCGCTACCCCCACCTTCCCCCCTAGTACCATCAGTCTGTTCTCTATAGTTAAGAGTCTGTTTCTTGGTTGTCTCTCTCTCTCTCTGTTTTTCCTCCTTGCTTGTTCTGTTTGTTAAATTTAATCACTACGGATATGTAAGTGGACAGAAGAGAGTTTCTATTCTCTCACCAATATGCCTACCTACTTGGATCCATATTCCCTTTATGCCTTCTTTTCTGTTGCCATAGAGGAACTGCCTGTGCTGCAGAAGCCACTTGATTTAATCACAAATCTACTCAAAGTCTGCACTCCTAGGATTGTCTCTTTCCCTCTTGCATCATCAGTATTTTTCTTCCTTATTGGATCATTGACAGTAGCCTTCAAGTAAGCAGTAATATCTCTCATTTTGAAATCTTTCTTTCTTGAATCCATAGTGTTTTTTTTTTAAGTTTATTTATTTATTTTGAGAGAGAGAGAGGGAGAGAGGGAGAGAGAGAATCCCAAGCAGGCTCTGTGCTGTCAGCACAGAGCTCAATGTGGGGCTTGATCTCACAAACCATGAGATTGTGACCTGAGCCGAAATCAAGAGTTGGACACTTAACCCACTGAGTTGTGAGGTGCAGTTTTCTTTAATACCAAGTCACTTTATAAATTACTTGAAAGTTATCTACATTTTCTCTCAATTCCCATCTTCACAAATGCTTTTTTTTTTTTTAATTTTTTTTTCAACGTTTATTTATTTTTGGGACAGAGAGAGACAGAGCATGAACAGGGGAGGGGCAGAGAGAGAGAGAGAGGGAGACACAGAATCGGAAACAGCCTCCAGGCTCCGAGCCATCAGCCCAGAGCCTGCACAAATGCTTTAAATATCAGTAGTTGTTCATTCGGACTGCCCATTTGAAACCCCTCTAATCTATGTCGGAAGAGACCTCCACATTGCTAGTGGTAATTTCTATGCATGGAGCTGAGCAATAGCTCAGCACTCATTCTCTGTACAAGGGAATGTTCCAGACCTAGGGCATTAATTGGGTCAGCCCAGGAGCAGCAACAAGTTGGAGGATGGCTGCTTCCCCAATACGTATCTTACCCTTACATGATTTATCCAAGTTGTGAGCTTAATCAGCTCATGTCTTTTCCATTAAGGTGTTTGTTATCTACATATCCTTTAGTAAGCTTAATTGGTTACTTGCATGAGGATACAAATCATTTGTAAATGATACAAGGTGATATAAATGCTATATTTTTATTATAATATACAGTATAATTAGAGTGATAGTTATATAAAATTAGTCACTATTACAAATAATGCTTTAAACTGTCAATACTCATAAAACCAGTGTTTTAATACTGTTTTTTTTTGAAATATAAATTACTACAACATTTGGAAAAGCAACTTGGCAATATGAGCCAAGTATCTTAAATTATTCATATTCTTTTACCTGGCAGTTTTAAGGGGAGAATTAAATCAAAGGAAACTAGTCTAAGTACAAGCTTAAGGCACAAATAAGTTGATCATTGAATTATTTATGATTTAAAAAACTAGAAACTACTTAAATGTCTCAAAGGAGAAATATGAGAGAAAACTATGTTACAAATCCCATGAAATATTTTATAGCCAATTAAATTGTGTGTAAATAAATTTTAATAACTTGACTATACCTTCATAAAAATGAATTTGTCTGTTGGTGTCCTGGCTGGAAATAGATAGCATGCTTTAACTGGGTCATTTGGGTTAATGAGAGGATTATTTACAAATGTGTAGAAAACTAACTATGAGGGCTAGTACATTACCGCGGGACTCCATTCTGAAGGGGCAAGGACTGGAGACAGTTACTGTGGAAAGAGAACTATGCAGAAAGATGTTCCCATCCTTGGGTATCACAGAAGAAGAAGATAGTAGGATAAAACCCTGGACTTCCTCTGTCTTCTCTCTCCACTCCGCTGCCACTGCTCACCACTGGTTGGACCCAAAGAGATGGATACGTGCTAGTGTGTTCCATGTGCAATGGGAGAAGGCTAGAGTGGACCCAAGATATGTAAAATAGAAAAGTCTGTGTAATGTATGAATAATATTTGATTGCGTTTTCCCTCTTTTAGCACTTTAAATATGTTGATATTGGCCCACTATCGTTTCCAAAGTTTTTGATGAGAAATCTGCAGGTAACTCTACTTACTTACTTACCTTTAGGTTCTACTTTTCTTTGCTCTTTTTCTTTCTGTTTCTCAGCTTTGATATAGTTTTATCTTCAGGTTTGCGGATTCCTTCTTCTGCTGCTCAAATCTGCCTTTGAATCCCTCTAGTGAATTTTTAATTTCAGCCTGGCAATTTTTTGGCTGTAGGATTTTTGTTGTTGCTTTTGTGTCATTTTAGCTTCCTCAGTCTTTATATTATTTTCATTTTGTTCATACATTGTTTTCCTGACTTTCTCTACCTCTTTAGTTCTTTGAGTATCTTTAAGACAGTTTTATGGAGCACCTGGGTGGCTTAGTCTGTTAAGTGTTTAACTCTTGGTTTCGGCTCAGGTCAGGCTCTCACAGTTTGTGAGATCGAGCCCCACGTAGGGCTCTGCACTGACAACGTGGAACCTGCTTAGGATTCTCTCTCTCCCTCTCTCTCTCTACCCCTCCCCTGCGCTCATGGCCTTTCTTTCTCAAAATAAATAAGTAAACTTAAAAAGAATCTTAAAAAAAAAGACAGTTGTTTTAAAATTTTTGTTGCATAGATCTGGCATCAGATCTTTTTCAGGGGCAGATTCTGTTGATTTATTTTTTTCCTTTGATAGGCCAGACTTACCTATTTCTTTGTGTATGCCTTGTGAGTTTTGTTACGAACTGGGCATTTGTGTCTAATAATGTGGTGAATGGAAATCAGATTCTCCTCTTTCCCAGGGTTGGTTGTGTTTCGTTGCTCTGTTCATTCTTGATTTGTTTGTTTTTATGGTTGTAGGCTGGAGAAAGAACTCTGTTTCTTTCAATCCTCTGGCTATCACTTCAGCTGGAAGGGTAGGGACTTGCAAAACTAGGGGGAGATGCAAGCAGAATGGCTACCCATCTCTTTGTGTGTACCTGTCATCGGGAGGAATAATTAGCAATCAGCATACAGATCCTCACTATTTGGAAAACAAGGAGTTTGGTCCAACTTGGCTCCCTCAAGCTGAATGCAAGCTGTCCCTGGAATGCATGAGGAGCCGCCTGCCCGCCACGGAGTGGGGAGGTGGTGAATTGGAGCTCTGAGCGGTTAAAGTGGACACCGTTAACCACACTTCATTGTCTGAGACCTCCCCTGGAAGTCACAAGCCTCAACAGATTCCAGAATTCGAAAATAGTTTTATTGGAAAGATTACACCAGGGCAATTATTATATAAGTGGGACGACAGAATCCTGGTGCTTTGTAGTCTGTCATCTTTCCAGAAGATGGAGTCTTTAGTAAGCAATTGAGATTTAGATGAGGTCACGGAGGTGGAGCCCTCATGAATGGGATTAAGGCTCTATAACAGTTGGAGAAAGCTTGCTTCCTCTACCACTTGAGGACACAAAATTCAGCAGTCTGCAATCTGGAAGGAGGCCCTCACCAGAACCTGGCTATACTGGCATCCTGATCTTAGACTTTCAGCCCCCAGAACTGTAAGGAATAAATTTTTATTGCTTATAAGGCAAAGAGTATGAGGTATTTTGGTGTAGCAGCTCGAGTTGACTAAGACCAATAGCTCATTATAAGATTATTGGAGAATATAGACTACAGTCAGGACCAAATCATCAGAAGGCCTACCTTTAGGCCTGCTTTCTATCTGAGGTGCTCTGCTACACCAAAGTGAAAGAAATTTATTACTTAAAAAAATTAAACTGGCAAAATGTAACGATTCCATTCCTTAATATATTCTCTCATTTAGTGCCATCCCAAAATAAGATTCCTCATTTTATGTGCTTTACCAGTTATCTTACTACTTGAAAGTGGCTGGAATTTTCTCTCTTCTCTATCTTAATTAAAGTCTTCTTGTTGCAGGTCCTATTTTTTGCCCCAAAACTTTGAAATGGCCAATTATTTTCTGATAATAAAATTCATGTTATTATAATAGTGGCTTAAATATTTCTCTGTGGGGTGTGTGTGTGTGTGTGTGTGTGTGTGTGCGTGTGTATTTTGTTTCATTTCATTTTGGTGAAGCTAAAGAGAGGGGCATTCCTGGGTGGCTCAGTCGGTTAAGTGTCTGACTTTGGCTTAGGTCATGATCTCACGGTTTGTGAGTTCGAGGCCTGCATTAGGCTCTGTGCTGATAGCTCAGAGCCTGGAGACTGCTTCAGATTCTGTGTCTCCCTCCCTCTCTGCCTCCTGCCCTCAGGCTCTGTTTTACTCTCTCTCTAAAAAATAAACAAACACTTAAAAAATTAGAAAAAAAAAGCCAAATAAAGTTCTAGAAAGTGGAACTTTCATTCCCAAGAGGAGATATTTTGTTACTGATAGTCCTTTTGTAGACACCTGTAAAGGTCTTCAAGCTATACACAACATTAATGAATCTTACATTAATGAATCAGTATTTTACATACTGATTCTATGTGCCTTACCCTTACCTACGACCTTCTCTTAAGGCTGAGAGAGTAAAACTTCCAAGTGGAGGTGAGTGTGTCTTTCTCCTAGAAGTTTTATAGATTAAGATGCCCCGCTGGATCATTTTCCACTCAAAAGTACAATACAAAGCTTGTCTCTAGTATTCTATCATCCAGAACTCACAACACTACTCTACATTGTAGCATAATAATAATTGATGCCCATGGTGATAACAATGAAATACAAGGTTTTGAGGTGCCTTTGAACCATCAAACAATATCAAATTATATTTTAGTAGGGGCATTATAGTCTAAAAATATAAATAATAATTTAATTTTTTTAACGTTTAGTTATTTTTGAGAGACAGAGACAGAGAGACAGAGAATGAGCAGGGGAGGAACAAGGAGAGAAGCAGGGAGAGAAGCAGGCTCCAGGCTCTGAGCTGTCAGCACAGAGCCTGACGTGGGCTCGAACCCATGAACTGTGAAATCATGACCTGAGCCAAAGTCAGTTGCTTAACCAGCTGAGCCACCCAGGCGCCCCCAAAAATATAAATAATAATTTAAATGAATACTTGATTAATAATACTCTGGCTATTCTCTTGGCAGACTATAAGATATTTATTGAATAAAAGCTTCAAGACAGGGGATTGTAAGGTGAATTTTCAGAGTAAAAGCTTAAGTTTACTCCATTTCCTTAATATGCAGCTATAAACAATTTGCACTGAATTCCAAAATATGTTCATAAAAGAATTATACTTAGTCCTTAACGGTGAAACACACTTAGATAGATAAAAGGAAATAAAATAAATTCTATTTAAATAAAAAAGATTTTCTTATATTCCTATTATTTTATCTCATCTAAATTGCATGAATTCTCTTCATTGATAGAACACCACCTAGTTGTTGCCAGACAGATGAAGCAGAAACATAAAAATGAGAAAAGAGTTGATCAGACATTCCTGTCCATCAATTCTCACTACAGAATCATTTTCTATTTTTTATTTCCCAGGGAGTGGATCCATTTTGCTTTATTTAGTACACAAAATGTCATGTTAAGGTTGTCATCACTGAATTGGCTTGTTTGAACATTTAAAAATTAATCAAATTAAAAATTAAAACCATTTTCAAAAAGTGTTGCACATCTGGTATTTTTTCCTTCATTTGCATTCTAATTAAAACCTGTTGAAGCCATGATGAACGTATATCAATTACCTATTCTAAAAGTTAAATTAATATTAATGTTCAGAACATTTGAGAAACATGGGTGAAAAGTGTTTTTCCATAAAAAATGCAATACCTTAAATTCTGTTAAATTTCTATGCAAGGAACTAAAAATTGCTATGAGCTCGTAGCCTCTTTTTTCTTAGCTGAATCATCCAGAGCTTGTGATGTGGAAATCATCTTGAAAGAAGCCTTTGCAAATTATTTCTATGAAATCAGGATCTTTAGATGTAGATCATACTTAATCTGAAATATAAACACCCATTTAATGTTCTTATTTATACTGATTACATGGTATGTGCTGTGGATAACTCTAGCGTTGCTACAGTAACCACTTAGTTAAAAATGGCAATGAATAAAAATTTCATAGAGAACATTTTTTACTGACATGAAGGTAGACCAAACCCTCCTATGTTGATCGCAGAGGGAAGGCAATTTCAACAATAGCCAAAAGATTATCATCCCAGGGAAGATAAAGAAAGAGCAAGTTTCCATGCTTAGCTGATTATGGAACTGTCACTTGCAATGACATATTGAAAGTATTTCACCTTCCTAAACTAAGGGATGCTATAAGCCAGGAGGCACCACTGCTTTGGGATGGAAGCCAAAGGACAAGAGATTACAGGAAACTAGTACATTTAGTAAGAAAGCATTTGAAGAAGCAATGTAGAAGACCAAATCAAGCAAAGAAAAAAAAAGTGACTTAGACCCAGGAAAATGGGCACCCACTGTCTATCAATGAATTAGAAAGTTATGACAAGGAGTTTTAGAAAGAAAAGAAAAATTTTGAGACTGTGTATGTACAAATAAAAAAAACATTTTACGGCAATCAATTGGTTTTATGACTTGTGTGTTTGTCATTCCTGATCACTATGGTCGAAACTTAAAATTTGAATCTAAAAGGAACATAACACTGATTGGTGGCAGATAGAGACAGAATTATTTGGTTTGTATATAGAAAAAATGACTGTTCTACATATTAAAGTTGGAATTCGTTACCTTATTTATCCATTCTGGGCAGGTAGCAGAATTAACCACTGTTCCATTTTCATCAACTGTTCCGGGCCATTGTTTCTTAATGGTCTTTGGACAAACAACATCTACTTCACTTACAAGCTGGTTGGAAATGCAGAATCTCTGGCCGTTCCCAGACCTGACTCAGAAACTGGTTTTTGACAAGGTCTCCAGGTGATCTGATAGCATTTTATTTTATTTTGTTTTAATTTTTATTTAAATTCTGGTTAGTTAATGTACAGTGTAACATTAGTTTTCAGGAGTAGATTCAATGATTCATCACTTACATACAACACCCAGCGCTCATCACAAATGCCCTCCTTAGTGCCCATCACCCATCTAGCCCACGTCCCACCCAACTCCCTCAATCAACCCTCAGTTTGTTCTCCATCGTTAAGAGTCTTTTATGGTTTGTTTCTTTCTCTTTCTATCTTTTTAACCCCTTCCCATAAGTTCATCTATTTTGTTTCTTAAATTCCACATATGAGTGAAATCATATGGAATTTGTCTTTGACTGACCTATTGCACTTAGCATAATACACTGTATGCATTTTAAAATTGAAAAAAACACTTATGCATAACTATAATTTAATCAGTGGTTCTCAATCATGACTACATATCAAAATCACCTGGGGAATTTTTTTTAACAGACAGTCTCCACAATTAGGGATTTTGATTCAACAGGTCCAGAGTTCGGTCTGGATTCAGTGAATGGTTGTAGCAATTGTGATAGAGGAAAAAAAAAATGAATAACATTGTTTTTCAAAATGCCTAAGAATATCAAAATGTGTAAGAGTTATTTGGTCTAGTTCTTAAAACACCACATTCACTGGACCATGTCTGGAATCTGATCCATTATTTCTGGTTTTAGAATGTATTGTTAACATGTTCCTTAGGTAATTCTTATGATCAGACAACTGCTAGATTTGTAAGTATCTGCAAGACAAGCTATTTCATCAAAGTCTGTATAGGGGCAAACTCTTGATGGTCAAACAGGTGGCATCAAAAGTCTGTCCAGCATTGGCCTTTCCAGCATAAAATTCTACTCTAAAGGACTACTTTTTAATTCATCTTGGTATCCCCAGTAATATCATTTTTCACCGTGGTCACTTGCTTTGGGTCAGAGATCTTAAAACCACTACATTTTCACTGTGGTCTTGAAACATGGCTCACTTGAAGGCCTAATCTTTCAGAAATAGACAAAGCTCATTTACTTCCAAATCTACCTCCAAAGTTTACCTCCAAAGTAACCTGGGTAGGCAACCTGGATAAAGTACTCCTATGTGATCATCAAATGCTCTTATTTGGATAAAAAAGGGAACAAAAATAGTAGTATGTTTGTCCCTATGTTTCCCAGACCTCATGCTGAGGGTAGTACACGCTCCATGACCAGCGACTCTCCTTTTGTGTGAACGTGGAGTGGTGACTTTTCTTGGACTACAGTTTGTCTTCTGGTTGATCTCTGGCATGAAGTTTAGGTTTACTGAAACAGGGCAAATTGAAAAATGTTCAATAAACCAGTTGCCACAGCTGTAATCTATGCTAACATTCACATACTTATATTTTATTTATTTTTATTTTTTAAAATATGCTCTCTTTTTTTAATGTTTGTTTATTTTTGAGAGATAGTGAGCAGTGGAGGGACAGAGAGAGAGGGGGACACAGGATCCCAAGCAGGCTCTGCACTGACAGCGAAGAGCCTGATATGGGGCTGGAATTCAGGAGCCATGAGATCATGACCTGAGCCAAAGTTGATGCTTAACTGACTGAGCCACCCAGGTGCCCCTAACATTCACATACTTTTTATTTATTTAGTTAATTATTTATTTTTAACGTTTTTTATTTATTTTTGAGACAGGGAGAGACAGAGCATGAACAGGGGAGGGTCAGAGAGAGGGAGACACAGAATCTGAAACAGGCTCTGGGCTCTGAGCTGTCAGCACAGAGCCCGATGCGGGGCTCGAACTCACGGACTGCGAGATCATGACCTGAGCCGAAGTCGGACGCTTAACCAACTGAGCTACCCAGGCGCCCAACATTCACATACTTTTAATCTCCTTCCACACCCCACACTTACACTGAAAGAAGAGCACATCTATGGATTTTTGTTTCCAAAGGTTGGCATACATGAATCAAAGATCTTTTGCCTGGAATTTTCACAAACTGACCTGTTTAGAAGCCAAAATCATCTTATTGAGATTTGTATATTATCCCACTAAATGGGGTAAAGTTCAAGAAAACACTAAAAGAAATTGAAAAAAAACTTCTAATAAGCAACTGTAATCTCTTGTCTTTACTAACATTTGTGAATTCTCAATATAATCAGATACCTGCTGTAAATCTTACCTCTCCTCTCCTTAAGGCAAAGTAATCATACCACTCTTTGTAACAAATTGCCCTTTATACCCTATACAACAAATCAGAAAATCATGAAACAACTGGAAATTATTGAAATACCAAATCCATTCTTTTCCAGGTAATGGAACTAAGACCAAGATGGGAGGTATGGCTTACATGCATAATCTTTCAGTTAGATTCAAACTTCAGGTTGTTTGAATTCAAGTCAGAACCTCTTATGTTGCCATTCTTTTTTTTTTTTTTTTTTTTTATAATATATGAAATTTATTGTCCAAATTGGTTTCCATAAAACACCCAGTGCTCATCCCAAAAGGTGCCCTCCTCAATACCCATTACCCACCCTCTCCTCCCTCCCACCCCCCATCAACCCTCAGTTTGTTCTCAGTTTTTAACAGTCTCTTATGCTTTGGCTCTCTCCCACTCTAACCTCTTTTTTTTTTTTTTTTTTTCCTTCCCCTCCCCCATGGGTTTCTGTTAAGTTTCTCAGGATCCACATAAGAGTGAAACCATATGGTATCTGTCTTTCTCTGTATGGCTTATTTCACTTAGCATCACACTCTCCAGTTCCATCCACGTTGCTACAAAAGGCCATATTTCATTTTTTCTCATTGCCACGTAGTATTCCATTGTGTATATAAACCACAATTTCTTTATCCATTCATCAGTTGATGGACATTTAGGCTCTTTCCATAATTTGGCTATTGTTGAGAGTGCTGCTATGAACATTGGGGTACAAGTGCCCCTATGCATCAGTACTCCTGTATCCCTTGGATAAATTCCCAGCAGTGCTATTGCTGGGTCATAGGGTAGGTCTATTTTTAATTTTCTGAGGAACCTCCACACTGTTTTCCAGAGCGGCTGCACCAATTTGCATTCCCACCAACAGTGCAAGAGGGTTCCCGTTTCTCCACATCCTCGCCAGCATCTATAGTCTCCTGATTTGTTCATTTTGGCCACTCTGACTGGCGTGAGGTGATACCTGAGTGTGGTTTTGATTTGTATTTCCCTGATAAGGAGCGACGCTGAACATCTTTTCATGTGCCTGTTGGCCATCCGGATGTCTTCTTTAGAGAAGTGTCTATTCATGTTTTCTGCCCATTTCTTCACTGGGTTATTTGTTTTTCGGGTGTGGAGTTTGGTGAGCTCTTTATAGATTCTGGATACTAGCCCTTTGTCCGATATGTCATTTGCAAATATCTTTTCCCATTCCTTAGCCACCACCCTCTCAGGTGAATTCAGGTGACCTGGACTGGGTTAACTGAGGTTAACAGCTGATGGGAACTGATTATATATGACTGCCTTCATCCTTCATCGGCTGTGTGTTTTTGTTTTGTTTTGTTTTGTTTTTTTTACTGACTGGCTGTAAGTCATAGCAAACCTCAGCAGGAGTAGGAACATGAACATTTTACTGAATGTATTACTGACACAATGCAAAGCAATTATCCAAAATTACATTTTTTTGTCAAAGTATAAAATTTTATAAATATTTCTGTGTTTATTGAATCATGAACCTCTTTAGAGGATATTAGGTTTGCAAATGTGTAGATGGGATGCAATGGAAAGTGGAAATAAGTTGTTACTTATGTTTTGCTCCCACATGCATAGAAGATATGCTGGATATATGTGGAAAGGAAAAATAAAAATGATCATATCCTATATTAAGCTTCTAAAACTTCATATGTAAAATCATAAAGGAAGAATTATTCTAATTATTGATGACCAATGTTTCTCCTGGAGAAGAAGCTTCTTCTTTTTTTCTTCTTCTTTTTTTTTGTTTTTTTTTTTTTTAGGAAACACGTTAATAAGTCACATAGTCTTGAGGATATAATCTTTTAGAAGACCTTGGAATAAGGTCTTTCCATTGAATGAGACTTTCCACTGAAATGATTATAAAATGGAAGAAGAGAAGAAAAAGGAGGGGGATCTGCAAACTAGGGGAGGACAGAACATTGATACATGTGAACTTGGCTGATCAGGAGGATAAATATGGGAAATATTTTTACCATTGAAAAAAAATTTAAATCATTTTAATATGAGCTTCTTAAAAAGCAGTTACTATGCATTTTATACATAATTTTCATGTAAAATGTATTATTCATATTTGTTTGGCCTGAAAGTAGCATAACAAAACATTACAGAACAATAGAAATGAAAAAGATGGAGTAATTATCTAACATGTGACCTTCATTTGTAGATAATAAAAATGAAACCCGGGAATGCAAAATAACTTTGTCAAAGTTATACAGTGGTAACAATGATTTTAAAAACACATTATTACTATTACTACTATTATTATTTTGAGTCAAACTACTTGGTAACTGCCAACATTAATTGATTATTTTTATTTGAATACAATAAATTCAAGATTTAATCACTTAAAAGCTAAGGAAATATTGCCATTAAATTTCTGTTTCGTGACCCACAGTGAACAGTTTAAACAGTAAACACCAAACTACTGGTCTCAATCATTTTTTTAAGAGATGATATTAAGGCTATGTTCTTAAATATTAGAAATTGAGTATTATGTCATAATAATTAAATAGAAAGAAATAAATAATTAATTTATAATTAAATTAATTGATAATTAAATGGAAATAATTAAATAATTAAGTAATTAAGTAATTATGTCATAAATAATTAAATTAAGTGTTATTTAAAAATTTTGCAAATTCTTTTTTGTTGTTGTTTTTCGTTTACTGATTTATGTAAACTAGGCACAGAAGAATAGTGAAGGATACTTTCTATTATTAAAAATATGCTTCTTAGGGGCACCTGGGTGTCTCAGTCGGTTGGGCATCCAACTTTGGCTCAAGTGATGATCTCGTGATTTGTGAGTTCAAGCCCCAGGTCGGGCTCTGCGTTGACAGCTCAGAGCAGGGAGCCTGCTTCAGATCCCGAGTCACTCTTTCTCTTTGTGCCCTTCCCCCAATCCTGCTCTGTCTCTGTCTCTCTGTCTCTCTGTCTCTCAAAAATGAATAAACATTAAAAAAAATTTACAAAAATATGCTTCTTAGATGAGATGATAAATTTTGACTATATATTTAACTAATAATTTGAGAAAATAATAATGTGATTATATAGAAAGGTGCAGACATGTTTCATCTTGCTGCAGTTTTCAAAAAGCATTTATTCAAATTATGATACACATATGCGAATGTCATTTCAATTAAATTGAAATCCCTTTGTGTGAGAGCTTTAAGATTTCCAGAAGACATATGCACTGTATGTTTCTATATTTTGTACTCAGAATACAAAAGGTGTACTTGTGGCTTCTTATTGTTCGTGCTGCATAATCCACAAATTAATTATACCTTTAATTTTTATGATAGATTTTGCGGTTTATGATTACATTTCTTTCAGGAGTTTAGAATTGAGATAATTTGGATGGCTAATTATAATGTAATTAAAAGAATAATCATTTTTTTCTCTTCTTTAAAAAGAATAATCATTTAAATAAAAGTAAAATTCTATACCAGTAAACACACACACACACACACACACACACACACACACACACTTATATATAAAATGAAATTACAATGGAATATGGAAGATGCAGTAAACATTTTGAAAGATTTACAATTTTTTTCCAAAGAACACCCATAGGTTTCTAAAACTCTACAGGTATTTAGTATAAATTATTGTAAGTTAGCTCCTTTATTTTCTCCTCTACTTTCAATGTTGAAGCATATCTTTTGATGTTTGATTTCTTCATAGAATATGGATTTAGAAAAAGTATTTCAAAAACAATAAAGTTTTTCTGTTATTCATAAATAAATTCACATGATTTAGGAAGCAAGAGTTTAAAATCCAAATAGACTTCAGGTATGAACTTCTGTTATAAACACTTTTATATTAAAGAAAATCTGCCAGAAAGAAGGGAGACTTACTACCTGAGCATTTTAGTCATGAAGGAGATAATAGAATCTACTGAATGTGTATAGAAATTTCTTATTTGGTGAAATATGGCAGGAATAGGCAGTACAGATAATCAAGGGTGGAATAGAATTGTAAAATTAGATGGTAGTTGAAATATATTTTACAATAGCTAGACACTAGCATTAAAAATAGGCAACGTAATAATTACTTACACTAACTTTATTTTAGTCTTAAATCATGTCAACATAACTAATCATATCGGTAATTAAAAATTAAAAAGTAATCTGGCAAGAGTTATATTAATTGCATCATACATATATACTTTAGGCCCAAGGGGTATACGGCTTGTGGTGGAGTAAAAGTTTAAGCAGCAATATTTATAAAGTAAAGACTTACTAAACTTCTTATTTTTATCTCATTTCTAGTCCTACATCTACCTATAGATGTTTTTACTTAGAGCAAATGTCTTTGATTTTTTTTTTTTTTATTTAATCCTGTCATTCAGACTTACCATAACAGACTTACTTGTTATTGGAAGTATCCATATACAGTAAATATGAGATTATTTGAAAAATACATAGACCAAACTGTTGCCAGAGGGACAAAGGGTGGCTGATGGGTGAGATAGGTGCAGGGGATGAAGAGGTGCAATCTTCCAGTTATAAAACACATAAGACATAAGGATGTAATATACGGCTTAGGGCAGGCGCATTCACAGAGGCTGACATGTTATATAACCACCAGCTGTCAATCAAAAATGTCAATTAAAGCCAAGTTTACATATGCAGAAAGCCGGCTTAAAGGGGTGTAGACAGACATTTTATTATTTATTTATTTATTTTTATTTTTATTTTTTCAATATATGAAGTTTATTGTCAAATTGGTTTCCATACAACACCCAGTGCTCATCCCAAAAGGTGCCCTCAATACCCATCACCCACCCTCCCCTCCCTCCCACCCCCCATCAACCCTCAGTTTGTTCTCAGTTTTTAACAGTCTCTTATGCTTTGGCTCTCTCCCACTCTAACATCCTTTTTTTTCTATTTTCCTTCCCCACCCCCATGGGTTTCTGTTAAGTTTCTCAGGAACCACATAAGAGTGAAACCATATGGTATCTGTCTTTCTCTGTATGGCTTATTTCACTTAGCATCACACTCTCCAGTTCCATCCATGTTGCTACAAAGGGCCATATTTCATTCTTTCTCATTGCCACGTAGTACTCCATTGTGTATATAAACCACAATTTTTTTTATCCATTCATCAGTTGATGGACATTTAGGCTCTTTCCATAATTTGGCTATTGTTGAGAGTGCTGCTATAAACATTGGGGTACAAGTGCCCCTATGCATCAGTACTCCTGTATCCCTTGGGTAAATTCCTAGCAGTGCCATTGCTGGGTCATAGGGTAGGTCTATTTTTAATTTTGGAGGAACCTCCACACTGTTTTCCAGAGTAGCTGCACCAATTTGCATTCCCACCAACAGTGCAAGAGGGTTCCTGTTTCTCCACATCCTCTCCATCCTCTCCATCCTCTATAGTCTCCTGATTTGTTCATTTTGGCCACTCTGACTGGCGTGAGGTGATATCTGAGTGTGGTTTTGATTTGTATTTCCCTGATGAGGAGTGATGTTGAGCATCTTTTCATGTGCCTTTTGGCCATCTGGATGTCTTCTTTAGAGAAGTGTCTATTCAGGTTTTCTGCCCATTTCTTCAGTGGGTTATTTGATTTTTGGGTGTGGAGTTTGGTGAGCTCTTTATAGACTTTGGATACTAGCCCTTTGTCCGATATGTCATTTGCAAATATCTTTTCCCATTCCGTTGGTTGCCTTTTAGTTTTGTTGGTTGTTTGCTGTGCAGAAGCTTTTTATCTTCATAAGGTCCCAGTAGTTCATTTTTGCTTTTAATTCCCTTGCCTTTGGGGATGTGTTAAATAAGAAATTGCTACGGCTGAGGTCAGAGAGGTCTTTTCCTGCTTTCTCCTCTAGGGTTTTGATGGTTTCCTGTCTCATATTCAGGTCCTTTATCCATTTTGAGTTTATTTTTGTGAATGGTGTGAGAAAGTGGTCTAGTTTCAACCTTCTGCATGTTGCTGTCCAGTTCTCCCAGGACCATTTGTTAAAGAGACTGTCTTTTATCCATTAGATGTTCTTTTCTGCTTTGTCAAAGATTAGTTGGCCGTACTTTTGTGGGTCTAGTTCTAGGGTTTCTATTCTATTCCATTGGTCTATGTGTCTGTTTTTGTGCCAATACCATGCTGTCTTGATGATGACAGCTTTGTAGTAGAGGCTAAAGTCTGGGATTGTGATGCCTCCTGCTTTGGTCTTCTTCTTCAAAATTCCTTTGGCTATTCGGGGCCTTTTCTGGTTCCATATGAATTTTAGGAATGCTTGTTCTAGTTTCGAGAAGAATGCTGGTGCAATTTTGATTGGGATTGCATTGAATGTGTAGATAGCTTTGGGTAGTATTGACATTTTAACAATAGTTATTCTTCCAATCCATGAGCACGGAATGTTTTTCCATTTCTTTATATCTTCTTCAATTTCCTTCATAAGCTTTCTATAGTTTTCAGCATACAGATCTTTTACATCTTTGGTGAGTATTATTCCTAGGTATTTTATGCTTCTTGGTGCAATTGTGAATGGGATCAGTTTCTTTATTTGTCTTTCTGTTGCTTCATTATTAGTGTATAAGAATGCAACTGATTTCTGTACATTGATTTTGTATCCTGCGACTTTGCTAAATTCATGTATCAGTTCTAGCACACTTTTGGTGGAGTCTATCGGATTTTCCATGTATAATATCATGTCATCTGCAAAAAGTGAAAGCTTAACTTCATCTTTGCCAATTTTGATGCCTTTGATTTCCTTTTGTTGTCTGACTGCTGCTGCTAGAACTTCCAACACTATGTTAAACAACAGTGGTCACAGTGGACATCCCTGTCGTGTTCCTGATCTCAGGGAAAAAGCTCTCAACTTTTTTCCCATTGAGGATGATGTTAGCTGTGGGCTTTTCATAAATGGCTTTTATGATCTTTAAGTATGTTACTTCTATCCCAACTTTCTCGAGGATTTTTATTAAGAAATGATGCTGATTTTTGTCAAATGCTTTTTCTGCATCGATTGACAGGATCATATGGTTCTTATCTTTTCTTTTATTAATGTGATGTATCACGTTGATTGGGTTGCAAATGTTGAACCAGCCCTGCATCCCAGGAATGAATCCCACTTGATCACGGTGAATAATTCTTTTTATATGCTGTTGAATTTGATTTGTTAGTATCTTATTCAGAATTTTTGCATCCATATTCATCAGGGATATTGGCCTGTACTTCTCCTTTTTTACTGGGTCTCTGTCTGGTTTAGGAATCAAAGTAATACTGGCTTCATAGAATGAGTCTGGAAGTTTTCCTTCCCTTTCTATTTCTTGGAATAGCTTGAGAAGGATAGGTATTATCTCTGCTTAAACGTCTGGTAGAACTCCCCTGGGAAGCCATCTGGTCCTGGACTCTTATTTGTTGGGAGATTTCTGATAACCAATTCAATTTCTTCGCTGGTTATGGGTCTGTTCAAGCTTTCTATTTCCTCCTGATTGAGTTTTGGAAGCGTGTGGGTGTTTAGGAATTTGTCCATTTCTTCCAGGTTGTCCAGTTTGTTGGCATATAAGTTTTCATAGTATTCCCTGATAATTGCCTGTATTTCTGAAGGTTTGGTTGTAATAATTCCATTTTCATTCATGATTTTATCTATTTGGGTCATCTCCCTTTTCTTTTTGAGAATCCTGGCTAGAGGTTTATCAATTTTTTTTTTTTTCAAAAAACCAACTCTTGGTTTCATTGATCTGCTCTCCAGTTTTTTTAGATTCTATATTGTTTATTTCTGCTCTGATCTTTATTTCTCTTCATCTGCTGGGTTTAGGCTGTCTTTGCTGTTCTGCTTTCCTTTAGGTGTGCTGTCAGATTTTGTATTTGGGATTTTTCTTGTTTCTTGAGATAGGTCTGGATTACAATGTATTTTCCTCTCAGGACTGCCTTTGCTGCATCCCAAAGCATCTGGATTGTTGTATTTTCATTTTGTTTGTTTCCATATATTTTTTAATTTCTTCTTTAATTGCCTGGTTGACTCACTCATTCTTTAGTAGGGTGTTCTTTAACCTCCATGCTTTTGGAGGTTTTCCAGACTTTTTCCTGTGGTTGATTTCAAGCTTCATAGCATTGTGGTCTGAAAGTATGCATGGTATGATCTCAATTCTTGTATACTTATGAAGGGCTGTTTTGTGACTCAGTATGTGATCTATCTTGGAGAATGTTCCATGTGCACTCGAGAAGAAAGTATATTCTGTTGCTTTGGGATGCAGAGTTCTAAATATATCTGTCAAGTCATCTGATCCAATGTGTCATTCAGGGCCCTTGTTTCTTTATTGACCGTGTGTCTAGATGATGTATCCATTGCTGTAAGTGGAGTGTTAAAGTCCCCTGAAATTACCACATTCTTATCAATAAGGTTGCTTATGTTTGTGAGTAATTGTTTTATATATTTGGGGGCTCCCGTATTCGGTGCATAGACATTTATAATCGTTAGCTCTTCCTGATGGATAGACCCTGTAATGATTATATAATGCCCTTCTTCATCTCTTGTTACAGCCTTTAATTTAAAGTCTAGTTTGTCTGATATAAGTATGGCTACTCCAGCTTTCTTTTGACTTCCAGTGGTATGATAAATAGTTCTCCATCCCCTCACTCTCAATCTGAAGGTGTCCTCAGGTCTAAAATGAGTCTCTTGTAGACAGCAAATAGATGGGTCGTGTTTTTTTATCCATTCTGATACCTTATGTCTTTTGGTTGGTGCATTTAGTCCATTTACGTTCAGTGTTATTATAGAAAGATATGGGTTTAGAGTCATTGTGATATCTGTAGGTTTCATGCTTGTAGCGATGTCTCTGGTACTTTGTCTCACAGGATCCCCCTTAGGATCTCTTGTAGGGCTGGTCTAGTGGTGACGAATTCCTTCAGTTTTTGTTTGGGAAGACCTTTATCTCTCCTTCTATTCTTAATGACAGACTCGCTGGATAAAGGATTTTCGGCTGCATATTTTTTCTGTTCATCACATTGAAAATCTCCTGCCATTCCTTTCTGGCCTGCCAAGTTTCAGTAGAGAGATTGGTCACGAGTCTTATAGGTCTCCCTTTATATGTTAGAGCACGTTTATCTCTAGCTGCTTTCAGAATTTTCTCTTTATCCTTGTATTTTGTCAGTTTCACTATGATATGTGGTGCAGAAGATCAATTCAAGTTACGTCTGAAGGGAGTTCTCTGTGCCTCTTGGATTTCAATGCCTTTTTCCTTCCCCAGATCAGGGAAGTTCTCAGCTATTATTTCTTCAAGTACACCTTCAGCACCTTTCCCTCTCTCTTCCTCCTCTGGAATTCCAATTATGCATATATTATTTCTCTTTAGTGCATCACTTAGTTTTCTAATTTACCCCTCATACTCCTGAATTTTCTTATCTCTCTTTTTCTCAGCTTCTTCTTTTTCTATAATTTTATCTTCTAGTTCACGTATTCTCTCCTCTGCCTCTTGAATCTGAGCCGTGGTTGTCCCCATTTTATTTTGCAGCTCATTGATAGCATTTTTTAGCTCCTCCTGGCTGTTTCTTAGTCCCTTGATCTCTGGAGCAATAGATTCTCTGCTGTCCTTTATACTGTTTTCAAGCCCAGCGATTAATTTTATGACTATTATCCTAAATTCACTTCCTGTCATATTGTTTAAATCATTTTTGATCAGTTCATTAGCTGTTGTCATTTCCTGGACGTTTTTCTGAGGGGAATTTTTCCATTTGGTCATTTTGGATAGTCCCTGGAGTGGTGCGGGACTGCAGGGCACTTCCCTTGTGCTGTCTTGAATAACTTGCGTTGGTTGGTGGGTGCAGTCAGACCTGATGTCTGCCCCCAGCCCACCGCTGGGGCCACAGTCAGACTGGTGTGTGCCTTCTCTTCCCCTCTCCTAGAGACGGGATTCACTGTGGGGTGGCGTGGCCTGTCTGGGCTACTTGCATACTGCCAGGCTTGTGGTGCTGGGGATCTGGCATATTAGCTGGGGTGGGTAGGCAAGGTGCATGGGGGCAGGAGGGGCAGGCTCAGCTCGCTTTTCCTTTGGAGATGTGCTTCGGAAAGTGTACTATACTTATCTAGTCAATAAACTCTCTCTCTGCACTCTGGTCTTGGGTCCCCAATTCTTTGGTGCATCTGAGACAAGAACCAAGTGACCCGGTAACCCAATTAATATAATATTGTATGTCAATTCTACTTCAGTTAAAAAAAAAATGAATAGTTATTACAGATCTTGCAGTCTGTCACTCCTGATAATAAGCAATAAATATATAAATTGGCTTTCAAGATTATAAAACAGCCACCAAGTATGTTTCAGAATTACTTAAGTGTTGTGGCCAAATGGGACATTACTTCCTGGCTTTCTTATTACTTTAAATAGAAACTTGAAGGGCAGATGCGAGGGCCAAGTCTCAGATGGTTTCTGGTAGTAATTTGAGTATGTGAGTTGAAGTAGTCATTAGCCACCATGTCTTCTTAACAAGGTGTTTCTGGGTCGTGCATAAGATATATTGAAAAATCTTTTCAAAATTTCTGGAACCTAAGGTTTGTGGGAGGGCTCTGAAAATGAGGTGGCAAATCTCAACCTGTAAGGGGAAATAAAGAGCTATTTTCTGGATTAATTGCAACTGTCCAAATAAAGGAGCTTGTGATTTGGAACCCGGGTACATGTTTCTTTATTTGCTTAAATGTTTACTAGGCTTTCCCCTCCATAGTAACTTCACGTACTGCATGAGGGCACGTTTCTTCACCATCTGGCAAGAATTTTTTACTTTGTTCTTGTGTTCTTTTCCCTGAAGTTAATTTCAGGGTCCAGGAGTGGGATGCAGGTGGATTACGTTTGTCTTGTAGAACCGGTTTCAGATGTGAGGTTTAGCACATAAAGAACTAGGACGATGGATGGCGCCAGAATGCCCAAGACCGCGCATAACCTCGAGATATTTCAAGATCACCTTGAGAAGGTTCTAGACGCCCTCCAGAGGCTTTGAGGCTTATCTAGTTTCTTCTCTAACCCCCATGGACTGTGCTAATCATATATAAACTGTTTCTAAGCTCAAAAGGGGAAGGCAGATTTGGGAATGCTCCCCAGGCTTCTGACAATAAAACTTTCTCAGCTTCAAACCCAGTGACTCAGAGATTGGCTTACTGCATATTGGACACATGAATATGATTTCAGGGTTTGGTAACAATTTGACCTGTCATGTCAATTAATGTGGAGCAAGAATAAAAGATCTCATTATTTCCATCAAAATTAGTGTGCTGTGTCTGCTTGAATAGGATTGGAAATTTCAAAAGGCTAGATGTTTTTGTATTTCCCCTAGAACCCATTTATAAATTGTAAATTAATGATTTAATTGAATACAATAGAAAAAAAGCTCACTAAATGTGTAAAGCTTAAATACTAAGACAAAATAAAAAAAACCTGAACTTTAAATATCTTAAAAGATAAAAGATATATCTTAAAAGATAATTACTTCAAATTAATTGGCTTACTGGAAGCTAGAATAATGAAATGGATCATACCACAAACTGTTGATCAACTGTGGAGGAACTGTTCATAGTTGAGGAGAAATTTTATTTAAAAAGGGGGTTCTTCCACACTAGTGGCCATTAGACGATAGATATATGTGTCCTTCTTTGTGACTTGTAATAAAAAAAAGAACATTAAAAAATTTTTCTGCCACCTGTATAAGAAATTTTTTTTAATGTTTATTTATTTATTTTGAGAGACATGAGCAAGCAGAGAAGGTGCAGAGAGAGGGAGAGAGAATCCAAGCAGGTTCTGGGCTAACAGAGCCCTGACTCGGGGCTTGAACCCATGAACCATGAGATCATGACCTGGGTGGAAACTGAGAGTTGGACACTTAACCAACTGAGCCACCTAGGTGCCCCTGTATAAGAAATTCTTAAATTAATCTTCACTTGGCTTTCTTGATAGATTCAAAAACAACAATGTGGGAAACAAAGTTTTCATTACTTACCAGATTAATGAATCTGTGACAGAATAGTTTGGAAAACATTCCCTCTTTAACTACACAGAAACAAAACAAAACAAAACAAAACAAAACAAAACAAAACAAAACAAAACCCTTTAACTTTAGTAAGGAATAGAAAATAAGTTTCAAACCACATTATTTCAGGAAAAAAGTAAATGGGTCATGGTAGTTATTATCTAAAAAATAGTGGTTTTTTTTTTTTTTTTTTTTACCATTTTTATTGGGCTTTGAGTGCTGTCACTCATCCGCAACAAACATGTAGTAAAAGGTGATCCAGTGGCTAAAAGCATGAATATGTTTCTGATGTTAAAAAGTCGTATTTAAACATTGATTAGAATGAAAAGCAATTCATTTAAGAAATGATAAAGTCTGCTACACAAAAGCAGTGAAACTTAGAATGCTAGCAAATGATTGAATTAGTTTGTTGTTTCAGAAACAATTTCATTGAGATCATTTCTTCCTAGATTACTTAAACTACGTACATGACCAATGTGTATTCAAAGGATGCAGCAAAACATTGTATTTGCTATTTGAGAGCTTCAGGGTCTTCACCTTAAGTGAAATAGTGCGGTAAAAAGGCAGGTAATTTGAAAGAAGTGTTGAGGTATGTGGTGATTTTAGATTATATGGGTGACCAACATTAAAGTGTTGGGATGCTATGGAGCTAATGAAGGGAAAAGGAGCAAGAAAAGTCTTATCCTGTTAATTTGTTTTTCTTGCTTATTAAATCAAGGTTGGTTCAGGACAGTGATGTCATTTCTTACACAATAGTGAGGAAAAACCTGCATCCCAAGAGGATGTTTCGATGGTTTCTAATTAACTCATAGTGATTATTCTGCATTTCTATCTGTGTATCCACAGCTCATGGACCCAATACTGGAGGCTAATATTTTTGTTGGTATGGCCTTTTGGATAAACAAATGGAATATTTTACCTTAATCTATGAAGATCGATTTAATTGCTTTTACATGCCACTCCAAATTACTTCTAAATCTGTAATTGGTTCATCATAGAATGTAACAACATCAGCTCTCATATTATTTCATTCAGTGAAATTAAAATTAATTGGAAATAAATATTTGTGAAACCTCCCAATATATTTTGGTAAATGGGTGGAGAAACACCTCTCATTTTAAAAATCCTATTTATTGATTGAGCTTTGTAAATTCCAAATAATTTTAAGATCAGCTTGTTTTGCTTTACTGTATTTACACATTCATTTGGTGTTAATTGCTATCTTTAAGATAATGAAGTTTTACATCTATGAACATGATAGGACTCCTTATTTATTGAGATTTCATTAATGTCATCAAATAAGGTTATTTAATCTTCTATAAAGGCCTTGGTGATATGTTACTAGATTAATAAAAAAAGCACTCTCTAGGTTTCTTTCTTTTTTTTTTTTTAATGTTTATTTATTTTGAGACTGAGAGAGCACAAGCAGAGGAGGACAGAGAGAGAGAGCGAGGGAGAGAGAGAGAATCTCAAGTAAACTAAATGGAAACAAAAAGGCTTTGTGCTATCCACACTAAGAGTGAGCCTGATGCAGGGCTAGATCCCATGATCTTGGGATCACAACCTGAGTGGAAATCAAGTGTCAGACGCTGAATCCACTGAGCCACCCAGGATCCTCTGTAGGTTAATATTTATTTTATGTGGGTGGTGTTGCAATTTTTAATTACTAATGGTTACAAAGAACTTCTACTGGCTTTTGACTAAAACTGGGAATCTCAATATAAATTTTTACTAGTCTTATTTTCTAAAGCTACTCTTACATTTTTTTTTATCTAGCCAAGTACTAACAATTTTTGTCTTTCCTTTCCATCCTTGCACTTCTCATTTTTATTTCTTGTCTAATATCTCTACTTAGAACCTCTGTTCTTATGTTAAGAATATCAGTAATGTGCATCCTTTCTTAATTCTCATTTGAATGGCATGATGCCATTTATTTTCTAAAATGTAAACCTTATTTGTACAAAATTTTGGTAGAAGCCTTTTATCAGGTGAAAGAAATTTCCATCAGTTTCCCATTTTACAAGGGTTTTTGTGATGAGTAAACTATTATTAATTTGATTGCCTTTGTCTATTGAGTGGATCATGTTTTTTTTTCTCCCTTAATATGTTAATTAAATGAATTACATTAATAAGTTCTTTTTTCTAATTCTAAACTTTTCTTGCATTCTTTGGATAAATGCGAATTTGGCTTTGGTATATAATTACTACAGACAGTTGGAAGCATTTGTTACTACTTTAATTTATCCCCCATTTGTTCATCCTTGAAATTGATATATAATTCATTGCTTTTATTATATTTGCATTTTTGCATATTAAAATTTATACTGATTTTTTTTCTTAAAATTTTTTTAATGTTTATTTATTTTTGAAAGAGAGAGGGAGAGTGGGGGAGGGATAGTGAGAGAGGGAGACACAAAATCAGAAGCAGACTCCAGACTCTGAGCTGTCAGCACAGAGCCCTACGCTGGGCTCAAACTCACAAACTGTGAATCATGATCTGAGCCCAAGTCAGACACTCAACGGACTGAGCCACCCAGGTGCCCCAAAATTTATACTGATCTTAAGATGAGTTGGTAAAATGCCTTCATTTTTCTTTTCCTAAGAACTTTATATAAGTTAAGAATTATATTTTTCTTTAAAATGTGCCAAAACTCATTTGCAAAAAAACACCTGTAGTTTGAGGTATTATGAGTAGAAGAGACTATAATTAACATTCTCAAATTTCTGAAAAGTATTTGTATATTATTTAATGGTCATTGATTTTCTATACATTCTGTGGTTGATTTTGGTATTTATACTTACCTTGGGATCTTCCATTTGGCTAAATTTTAAATTAAATCCAAATATTGGCCATAATATTGTCTTTCCATTTTTTACTTTATCTATAGGTATGTCCTCTTAACAGTTCCTTTGTGCTATCTCTTATTTTATTTTTAATCTTATTTTAATTCTAGTATAGTTAATAAATAGTCATCCCCCTACTCACCTCCCATCTGGTCAGTTTGTTCTTAATAGTTAAGCATGTGTTTCCAGGTTAGTCTCCCTCTGTCTCTCTCTCTTTTTATTTTCTCTGCTCATTTGTTTCGTTTGTTAATTCCACATATGAGTGAAATCATATGTCATTTGTCCTTCTCTAACTAACTTATTTCACTTAGCATGATATTATATTCATCCATGTCATGGCAAATGGCAAGATTTCATTCTTTTTTATGGCTGGATGATATTCCATTATATATATTCCACATCTTCTTTATCCAATTCATTTATCAATAGACACTTGGGCTGCTTCCATAATTTGGCTATTGTAAATAATGCTGCTATAAACATAGGGGTGCATATATCACTTTGAATTAGTGTTTTTGTAATTGTTGAGTAAATACCCAGGAGAGTGGTTGTTAGATCATAAGGTACTTCTATTTTTAACTTTTTGAGGAAACTCCATACTGGTTTCCACAGTGGCTGTACCAGTTTGCATTCCCACCAACAGTGTATGAGAGTTCCCTTTTCTTTACATCCTTGCCAACACTTGTTTCTTGTGTTGTTGATGTTAGCCATTCTGACAGGTGTGAGGTGATATCTCATTGTAGTTTTGATTTGCATTTCCTTGATGAAGAATAATGTTTAACATCTTTTTATGTGTCTGTTGGCCATTTGGATGTTTTCTTTAGAGAAATGTCTCTTCATTTCTTCTGCCCATTTTTAAATTGGATTATTTGTGTTTTTTGGGTGTTGATTTGTATAAATTCTTCATATATTTTGGGTACTAACTCTTTATCAGATATGTCACTTGAAAATATCTTCTTCCATTCCGTAGGTTGACTTTTAGTTTTACTTTTTGTTCACTTTCCTGTGCAAAACCTTTTTATTTTAAGGTAGTCCCAGTAGTTGATTTTTGCTTTTATTTCCCTTGCCTCAGGAGACATATCTGGAAAGAAGTTGCTATGGCTGATGTCAGAGAAATTACTGCCTGTCCACTCTTCTAGGATTTTTATGGTTTTAGGTCTCACATTAGGTCTTTAATCCATTTTGAATTTATTTTTGTGTGTGGTGTAAAGAAAGTGGTCCAGTTTCATTCTTCTGCATGGTGCTGTCCAGTTTTCCCAACATCATGTGTTGAAGAGACTGTCTTTTTCCTATTGGATATTCTTTCCTGCATTGTTGAAGATTAGTTGACCAAATAGTTGTGGGTTTGTTTTTGGGTTTTCTATTCTGTTCTATTCATCTATGCGTCTATTTTTGTCTATACTATCTTTTATTTTAATAAAATTTTCTATAATTCTTAACTTCTTTTCAAAGAATCATCTCTTATTTTATGAGTAATTTGTATCTTTGTTATCTATTTTTTTCATGTATTTTTTTAATATGAAATTTATTGTCAAATTGGTTTCCATACAACATCCAGTGCTCATCCTAACAGGTTTTTTTTCATATATTTTTGAGTTTTTCTCCATTATTGTTTTCTACTTTTTCTTTGCATCTCCTTACTGATTTTTCAGATTAAATTGTTTTAATAAATGTTGAAAAGCTATTTATGTTTCTTATTGCTTTATTATCACCGTGACTGATAATTGCCTCCTTTTCATCCTTCTTCCTCTACTTTCCCCACCTGTGTTATAAAATTTTTCTTCAATCTCCGTTGCTAATAGTAGAAAATTAAATTTCTTGTTATACTCATAACACACATGGTTTATAATTAATCGCATGTGCTCTCTCTTCTTGGAGTCCTTGTTCTCCCCTCTCTATGACTTTTGCTCCATGTATTATTATCAAAATCACCCAGCTCACTTGAGATCACAGGTGATTCCAGTATAGGAACTCATTTGTTACTCAGTGGAATCAGTTTAATATCAGTAGCTCCTAGAATAACTTGATGTTGAGAATAATTAGATAATGATGCATATTCAGTTTTCCAGAACTAAAGGCTTGGTGGTTTCAGCCTGTAATTTCCCCATAGTTTCGATGGATTTTAGATTTTAGAGTAGGGTGAGAAAAGTACTTGAAAATGGACCATCCAGGGTAACTTCCTAGTAAATTTCTAGAATAGAATGACTTCTCTAGAAACTCGGGTTTTTCAGAACAATCTGTGCTGTTTGGTCTCTAGGAAACTAAGTAACTATTTCAAAACTTCAAGGACAAAATATGACACCTTACTGTCAATGGTAAATTTAAATGTCAAGTGTATTTGAATATAATTTGCATTGAATGTTATCTTTCTAACTCTAGGAAAGTACAAGGGAAGCAAAATTAGAATAGACATTTTCTTTGTGAGTACAAAATTTAAAAAATGGTAGTTAAGCCAAAAGAAATCAGTTGGAGGATTTCAAGTGCTTATTACAACTATCTACACTCAGCAAAGACCATGCTTACAAGTAGATGGAATCCAGCAAATAATTCAAGTACCTCTTTATGGGATGGTGCTAGATGAATGTTTTTATCATTCTCTTCATGAGCTATGTTTTCTCAGTTTTTCATAATGACCATTATCCTTTTATTGATATGTTATTTCTCCTATATGTTAAGTATAAAGTTTAGTTAAACTCCAGATTTTTTATGCTAATTTTGTCTAGAAAAAATGGTGAAAGTTAGTGCTGGATTGGAGGATCCAGAAATCCTATACTTGCATCTGAGAGCTTCTTGCTTTGACTTCTGAGATTTCTTTCTATGTGTTTTGTTCACAATTAAAAGAATATTCAGGGGCGCCTGGGAGGCTCAGTAGTTTAAGTGTCTTACTCTTCGTTTCGGCTCATGTCGTGATCTCTCTCTCTCCCTTTCTCTCTGCCCCTTCCCCACTTGCACTCTCAAAAATAAATAAACTTTTAAGAATATCCATCCCTAAGGTGACTGTTGGCATTTTCCTGTCAGTCTCATTACTATTCTCGTTGTGACTAACACGCAGGATATTTTGACAAGGCATTGGCTAAGATTTCTTACTAATATTAAAAGAGAATTATAGATCATCAGTTAACATGCTGAAATGAAATGTGGTTTCTGCTACCATTTTGATGAATGTAATGACAGATTTTCAAATTGTGGTTTTAGCAGAGAGTGAGATGCAGCTGAGATAGATGGCAATTTTAATTTTCGTTCTTTCAACAAATATTTTCGAGTGGCTAATATGTACCAGGAAATCTTGTCCATGACAGGGTAGCACATATGGCAAAAAGAAACCTCTACTCTCATGATTTTTGCCACTCTAATAAATATTCTTTGTTTTTGCATATTCCTATCATTTTGAAAACCTGGCTAATCCTGGAATCAAGATTAGATAATTCAACACTGAGCTAGAGAAAGATATATAGTATCACAGCTGTGTGACTGAAGTATAAAATCTCATTTACTTAAAAAAAAAAACTTAGCTCTTCAAGAAAATGAAACTCTTATAGATTAGCATTTTATTTTTAGATCAAAGCATTGCTGAATTCAAAGACATGAGATAGAATCAAATAATTTCAATTTTTAAAGAAACATTAGTGAAAATTTTGGACTAAAATATATTTTAAAACGCATTGTTTCAGGGGCGCCTGGGTGGCGCAGTCGGTTAAGCGTCCGACTTCAGCCAGGTCACGATCTCGTGGTCCGTGAGTTCGAGCCCCGCGTCAGGCTCTGGGCTGATGGCTCAGAGCCTGGAGCCTGTTTCCGATTCTGTGTCTCCCTCTCTCTCTGCCCCTCCCCCGTTCATGCTCTGTCTCTCTCTGTCCCAAAAATAAATAAACGTTGAAAAAAAAATTAAAAAAAAAAATAAAAATAAAACGCATTGTTTCACTTTAGAGTGTATAGTTTTTTGTTTTTGGTTTTTTGTTTTTGAGTATCATTGACACACAATGACACATTAGTTTTAGGAGTACAATAAAGTGATTTGACATGTTTATACATTATGCTATGCTCACCACAAGTGTGGTTACCATCTGTCCCAATATATTGCTATTACAATATCATTGAGTATATTACTCATGCTGTGCCTTTTATTCTCATGACTTATTCATTCTATAACTGGAAGCATGAATCTCCCACTCCCCTTGACCCATTTTGCCCACCCACCCCCCTCCCCTCTGGCAACCATTAGTTTGTTTTCTGCATTTATAGGTCTGATTCTGCTTTTTGTTTGTTTATTAATTTTTATCTTTTGACAATGGCTATCTGAATGTATATACAACTGTACTGGGGGATACATGTTCACTTTTTAGAGTTAATATAGTTTTCAGAATGACACAGATAAAAATAAGATATTTCGCTCATAAGTAGCAACAAATCAAAAAACACAAAGGAAGAGTCATTCATATGACTCCAATGTGGGAAGAAAATAACTACGTGCTTATGAACTTACCCCTCCACCTATACTTACAGTATTTGTGATATCATTTAGTCTATGGCTTTACGTTTTTTTTACATCCTGGTGATACTTAAGTTTATGTCTCTATACAGACTTCATTCCTGAACTCCAAAATTCAACTCCTGACTTTCCCTAAATTCTACTCAATCCACAACTTTATCCAGTCCAGTTTGATGGGAACTTCAACCTTCAAGATGCTTAGGTAAAATCTTGAAGTCATACTTTGTCCGTTCTTTTCTCTCATATTCCACGCCAAGGAATTCAGGAAATATGTTGGTTCTGCCTTCAAGATATATGCAAAATCTGTCTATTTTTCACTAATGTCACCTTGCATTCAAGCATTATCATCTTTCATTTTCATTGGTGTAACGGCCTCCATATTGGTCGCCATACTTCTAACCTTAGACACTATAGGATGTACCTTTCAAAAGGTAAATTCTCTGTTCTTCTACTGAAAATCATGCAGTTGCTTCTGTTTATACCCAAAAGTAAAAGTGAAAGAAAATCTTTTTTGTAGTCCCCACCCTCCTCACCCTCTTTTCCTCTCTGAGTTTATCTCCTACTACTCTCTCCTTCATTCCTCCCTGTTGGTCACACTGAATGTTCTTCAATTTCTAACCCTCACCACAGGACATTCATACCTGCCAGGCCCTTTTCCTATCACTCTCTCAATGAGCTCTGTGTCAGATAATGGCTTGAAATTACAACTGCTCCCATCCGCAGGAAGTCTTATCTCACTTTCTTGCTCCTGCTTTTCATAAATAATTTATCACTTTCTAATATCCTACATAAAAACACCTTTTCCTTAAGTCTGTTGTGGAATAAGGCACAATTAATATAAGCTTCATGAGAACATGATATTTTGTCTATTTCATGACCAGATCAGTCACTGGTAGATAGAAAGCACCCAGTAAATATATTTTAAATAAGTGAATAAACTCTTGTGTTTTTCAATAAATCTTATTTGATGATTAGCAAAAAGGACAGGGGATCTTATTTAACGAATTAATAAACAAAGAGATTTCACCAGTGAAAATATGAGTTTTGAGCAGTTATTCCTTTTGTGTTCTTAATACTCTTCATTTAGTTTGATTTACTGTAAAGAGTGATGGTAAGCAAATTAAAAGAGATGTCTTTTTTACTGACTCCTGACAATGGGAATACAGAAACAGGAAAAAACCACACATATATACTTAGCTTAAATGGTAAGACGCATTAGAGAATTTTGGGAGTAATACTAACTAAAGGCTCTCAGTAAGGAACCTTCTAAGGGGAGGATGTATGCAGGCAGACAAGCCTTCAAGTAAAGTTCTTAAACTTTGGATCTCTGTGGAGTTGAAGATTAGCTTCAAGGGTCTCCATATCTTTTATGATCTGTACAGAAACTCACATGGATAAATACTGCTTATTTTTCTTTGGGTAGAGGGTTCATTTCTCCAAAATTCTTATATAAGTACAAACAATATGATTTAAAAAATTGTAGTAGAGGTGCACCTGAGTGGCTCAGTCGATTGGTGTCCAACTTCAGCTCAGGTCATGATCTCGCAGTTGGTGCGTTCCAGCCCCGCCTCAGGCTCTGTACTGACAGCTCAGTGCCTGGAGCCTGCTTCGGATTCTATGTCTCCCTCTCTCTGCCCTTCCTCCTTTGCTCTGTCTCTCTCTCTCTCTCTCTTTATCAAAAATAGACATTAAAAAAAATTGTAGTAGAGACTAGAGATGAACAACATACATTCTCATCTCTGATATTTTAAAGCAATGCAGGAAAATGGTTATATATACAGTTATTTCTTCAGCTGGACAATGGCTGATCAACTTTAGATTGTGAATCATGGAACTGGTTTATTTATCAACACAAAATGAACATATGAAAAGCTTTATCTATATATCAATAATGAAGTAATCAATAATTAAATCACTGTATTTCCAAATTTCATGCTTAATTATCTCAACATTCATGCTTATCTTTAAATAATATGCTATCTTTGGAATTGGTTATTAATAAACCAATTAACATTATTAGCTAAGTTCTAAGTACATAACTACCATATTTGCTTTCTAAAAAAAAGTTCTACATTTCCTTTCTAGTAAAGTACCAATAAATACAATACATATGAATAAATTCTTGTTGACCTATGCAATGTTCTTCACTTCTATATATATATATATATATATATACATATATATATATACATATATATATACATATATATGTATATATATATATATGTGTGTATATATATATATATATATACCAAATGTAAACCAGTATGGCATCATGTATTCACCTTAAAAGGAAACCTCTTGAGAGCTAAATGCATACAATCGTTCCTGATTTGCTACAAAATCAAACTCAGATTCCTAAACAGAAGTATTTTCACAATATTGGAGCCGAGGGCTGTCAGCACAGAGCCCGATGCGGGGCTCGAACCCACAAACCGTGAGAATATGACCTGAGCTGAAGTCGGACGCTTAACTGACTGAGCCACCCAGGCGCCACCTAATGTAGCTTTTCTTTTAATTGAACATGTTTATTTACCACTGTTACCCAACCGTGAACATCTGTGCCTTCAAATCTTATTTCATAATACATAAGAGGTTTTTCCTGTATACAAAATATCTATCAGAAATTCCACTGAGGTGTGAAGTCAGCATTCTTGGTTGTCCAGAACATGTCAGAGTGGAAAGTGGTCCACCTACTTAGACTGGAAGACCGGGGCAGCATTGCAAACCACTTGTTGGCAATTTTTGGTTAGAAAAGTGCAGCAATTGAAATGTCTTGGAAATTTGTTTAATAATTTGAAAGATAAACTTTTTATTTAATTTAAAATTTTTAAGTAATATCTATGACCAATGTCAAGCATGAACCTATGACCCCAGGATCAAGAGTCACATGTTCCACAAACCGGGCCAGCCAAGTGCCCCTAATGATGGTTGGATGCCATGACATAGGTGACAGTGCCTTAACTGTACGGGTGTAGTCAGGCCCAAGGAGAGAGGTAAACCTTTCTTCCTTTAACAACACTTACCGTGTTTTAAGTAGGATCTAATAAATTTTTACAGAATTAAAAATTTTTTATATTTCTAGTGGTTTAGTTTTATTATAGTTCACAAAAGTTTTGGCCCTCAATGGATCTGTGCTCCTTCACTGCAATATTTTGAAAAGCACTGATATAAAGGGTTTTGTACAACAGGTATTCCAAACTCTGATACGTATTATTGTTATGCCTCTCAGAATACTTCAGTTCTCCAAGTCTCAACTCCATATGTATAAAGTAAAGATCACCAAACCTAACATACCGCATTGTTTAAAGTATCGACACTATTGGTAATTGGGTGTCAAGCACAAAATAAAAAATGGATTTCAATAAGTGATGTATTTATCTTCACATCTTATCTTGTGATAGCGGAAATAATGCATTTTATTTTTTCATGTGTTAATTTTTTATCTAACTCAGTTATAAGCTGCACATATATTCACAGCACCCAGGAGATTGCTTTGTACGTACCTGAGAAGCTCAACATATTTGATTTATTGAGATTGCTGTAGGGTGGTAGGTGTTCAGGTAGAAAAATTAACATGGTGATATGTAGAAGCCATAAATGGATTTTAATTCACATTGACATTGATCTTTTATTCACCATTGGAGAGGCATAATATATGTTCCAAGAGTGGTGGATTTGTCTGTATTGTTTACACTATAGTCTGAGCCTAGAATCATGAATGACGTTGTTAGTATGTCATGAAAAAGACCTTGTTAAATGAATAAAAAATAATTCCTTCCTATATTTGAGTAACTTTCTAAACAACTGTGCTAGTTTTCTAAGTGTCCAAACCCATAAAAACCTGATGCTTTTGTAAGAGAAATTAGTTAATTCAAAAGCAATACCAATGAAACACAGAGTTGTGGGAGGCCAATGTGTCTGAACTCGCAATTAAAATCCTGGACGCCAAGGCTTGGGTGAGCTTCCTTGATTTGTAACAATGTGCACACGCTGTCCCACATTCCCTCCGGGAGAGTTAAGCATGTCCGTGTCACTCCACTGGGAGAGGACACTTGTGCCTTGTTTCGCCAGGACTCAGGCCCATGCACATTTTCCCTTTCTGACTGTAATCTCTTTCTTTGTAATAAACTGCAACGTGAGTGTAACCGGTTTCCTGAATCCTGTTAGTCCTTCCAGGACTGAGGGCATGAACATGATCATAGACACCCCAAACACGGGCCACTTTCTTAAGCTCTCTTCAATTTGAGTTTCCCTGGTTGCTTCTGTTCAATCTTCTTGGTATATACAATCATGGTTTCAGAGGAATTGTAATATTTGTGTCTTTGCATTTGTTTCTGTTTCTTTTTTATTGGGCTGACCATAACTATCAGAACGATGTTCATTGCAGTGGCGATAGTGGGCACTCTTTTGTTGTTCTTGACCATAAACGAGAATTATCTATACTTCCGACGTGTAAAATGAACACAATGGTATTCCTATTTGCAATTGCACTATGCCAAATAAATTAAAGAACTTGTGAAATCCTACAGGGTACACTCAGGTGAAGCTGTAGCGAGGGTAAAGCATAAGATAGTCATGAAAGACAAAGTGCAGGCAACCACAGGGTCCTTTCTGTCATGCGGGATGTTCTTGATTCATATTTTGAGGAGCAAGAAACCTGTGAGCTACCTGGTCTCAGTGAAGGCACACAATTAGGTGAATAAGAGGTCTTTTAAGTTTCTCTTATATGACCAAATCCAGGCTGCCTGACCCAACTCAACAACAGAAATCAAAAAAATAGGACAGCAGCCAGCTGCATGCCAAGACTGCATCCATTTTCTGTCAATGATGTTAAGAAGCCGGCACAGGTTGCCTCCTCATCTGTCTGAGACCCTGGAACATACATACACCACTAGTTAATACATTTTACTGAAGTAGGAGTTTGTGCATAAGTCACTTGGTGCTTGACTTGTCTACTGAAGTGCATAAGAACCAAATATTTTTTTACTCAGTTATTGTCTTCATAATCCATTTTTATCATGTTTAGCCTATATTCTTCTATTCCAAGTTTGTTGGTAACAAGTTAAAAATCTTTAATACATTTGTTTAATTACTCTGATAATATTGGCTTAGTATTAAGCATCGTACATAATTATTAAGTATTACACATGCTTGTGAGATATTTATGATAATCACTATTCGAGTGTAAACTTAAAAAAAAATTTTTTTTTCAACGTCTATTTATTTTTGGGACAGAGAGAGACAAAGCATGAACGGGGGAGGGGCAGAGAGAGAGGGAGACACAGAATCGGAAACAGGCTCCAGGCTCTGAGCCATCAGCCCATAGCCTGACGCGGGGCTCGAACTCACGGACCGCGAGATCGTGACCTGGCTGAAGTCGGACGCTTAACCGACTGCGCCACCCAGGCGCCCCTCGAGTGTAAACTTTTAAATGTACCATTATTCTGAAATATCATCACGAACATGAACCTTTTCTCCCAATCAATAGCAATATTTTAAAAAACCTCTTCTATACAGCAAAGGAAAACATGAGCAAAATGCAAAGGCAATGTATGGAATGGGAGAAAATGTTTGCAAAGCATACAGCAAACAATGGATTAATATACAAAATATACAAGAACTCATTTAACTCAATAGCAATTAAATCAAATAACCTACTTGGAGGAAAAATGAGCAAAGGACCAGAATAGACATTTTCCCAAAGCCAACTGGTATGTGAAAAGATGCTCAACATCAGTCATTATCAGGGAAATGCAAATCAAAACTACAGTAAGATATCACCATAAACTTTTTATGATGTTTTCTACCAAAAAGGTAAGACATAACAAATGCTGATGAGTATGTGGAAAAAGATGAACCTTTGTACACTGATAATGAAGCCACTATGGAAAACAGTATGGCAGTTCCTTAAGAAGTTAAAAATAGAACCATCATATAATCCAGCAATCTCACTTCTGGGTGTATATCCAAGAGAATTAAAATCTCAAAGAGATACCTGCAGTCCCATGTTCATTGCAAAATTATTCACAACAGCCAAGATATGGAACCAGCCTGTGTCCATCCACAAATGAATTGATAAAGTATTGTATATATATCCAATGGAAAATTACTCAGTCCTAAAAAAGAAGAGTATCTTGTTTTTTTTTGCAACAACATGGATGAATCTGAAGGGCATTGTGCTCAGTAAAACAAGTCAGACAGAAAAACAAATTCTGTGAGGTATCACACGTTGAATTAAAAAAAAAAATTGAACTCATTGAAGGAAAGGGTAGTTGCCGGGGTGGTTGGGGGGGAGGGGGGAAAGGAAGAGGGTGGTACAAGGGTACATAAATAAACAAACAAACAAACAAACAAACAAGCAAACAAAAATTTAATAGTGTTCACAAAACGAGTCATGACATGGCCAAAGTAGATTAACTTTAATAAATCAAGGAACGTCTAAAATAGATGTTATGGAAAGGATTCAGATCCCAAGATTTCAGTGGTTATAGCCAAAATCTAAACATACTACATTGACAAATCTGATTTTAATATTTTCTGGTATATATAGGCAGAACTAAAGCTATTACATATATTTTCCTTAAAGCTGTCACTAAGGGAATTTTTGAAATACCAGGTAATAACTGACTACATAATGCTAAAAGTGATTTCTTTTTTTTTTTAAATATATGAAATTTATTGTCAAATTGGTTTCCATACAGCACCCAGTGCTTAAAAGTGATTTCTTGAAATGGGATCAACAAATGACATATCCTGAATTTCTCTATTTGTATTTATTAAAAGCAATATTCCGTTAGCTATTTTAAACATTTATCACAGTAACTTCTTTGCTTATAGGTAACCAGTAATTTGAATAGGAGGTTCCCAAGAATCACCAAAAGGATGAAAGTTCCTCAGGAATGAATCCATTCAGAGTTGTCCTCCCACGGTGACACCAACTTTGCCACTTATTTCAAAAGAATTTAACATGTTTAAAAAAATTGTGACTTCTTCGATATTAATTTTAAGAATTCAATGTGTTTGAAGTTACAATGAAAGAACATTAATTTTTCCTCTTCTTTTTTGAGGATCCTAAAAATATATATGTTCTGGTTACAAAGATAAACATTTCTTCTTAGGTTTTGTTTCTTTTACTTAACTCTTCTATAGATTTTTCTTGCTGCTGCAACTGCTATGCTCCAAGCTCCCATATTCCATCATGAATTATTCTTATTTAGAATTATAGTAAAAAATACTGTGTCATTAGTGACCAATAATTATAAGGAGGGCTGATCTGGTTAATTGAAATGTCCTTTGGTGTGCATTAAGCTGTTAGCCAGACAAATTTGTGATGAGCTAAAAATAATTAAAACGTTGAACATAATAGATGGTAAAAACCTTTGAAATTCCCGAAGCAAACCAAGAAAAGGAAAAAACAAAGACAAAAGGAGGGGAATGATTTGGAGTCAGCAAGATGTACAGAATCAATGGTGGCTGCATATGTGTGACAGACTAGGTGGGAAAACTTTGGTGGCAAATGAGTGAAAGTACTTTTGGAACAGGAATATAATATCCTATTTAATTGTCTACTATGCCATGGCCAGTGTCATGACTCCCTATGGCCTCCAAATGATAAATGGACTTTATTATGCAGACACTCATGCATTTGTTGATGGTTGATTATTTGTTGTATGGTTTCTCTCCCTCTCTCCTTTCTTTCTTCCCTCTCTCCCTCCTTTCCTTCTATTTTCTTTTTCTCCTTTTCTGGAATTATTAAGGAGTACATCTTCTCTTTGCATGACACATGATCCAGATAAAAGAATAGCCACTGAATACAGAAAATTTTAGCAAGCAGCAATATGAAAATATAATCTCACCAATACACCTCTTGCCTTAAGATTTACACATATATTAAAAAAAATTTTTTAAGTTTATTTATTTTGAGAGAGACAGGGACAGTGCAAGTGGGGAAGAGGCAGAGAGAGAAGGAGACACAGAATCCCAAGCAGGCTCTGCACTGTCAGCATGGAGTCGAATGTGGGGCTCAAACTCATAAAACCATGAGATCATAACCTGAGCTGAAACCAAGAGGTGGACGCTTAACCAACTGAGCCACAGGTGGCACTCCAAGATTTACAGATATTTTAAAAAAGGATTTGAATACCCACAGCCAAGCCTAACATTGTCTGTAAAAATCTAGAGACCATAGGTAACACCTGGGTTAAGAAATGATATACGTGAAACTGAATTAGGATGTAATCATTTCCCCCATCAAATAAGAGGGGGATCCTAAGTTCTGAGATGGAAAGGGGTTTGCTTTTATTCCTCATGGTGATAAATTCAAGCAGGGCTAAGTCCGGGACACAATTCTTGCCTCAGATACCTGCTGTTGATGACTAATTTCATGTTAAACATGATTGGAAGAAAATTCAGTTTTATCTTCCTGAACCTTTAAAATATAAGATAAATCCTAAACACTGTATGGTTGTTTTACCGATTTTGTTCTTAACATAGCAAAAAAAAAAAAAAGTTCTGTTAAGATCTGTCCATGTATATGAAGAGTTTATGGTAAAGATGATTTCATAGTAACTTAAAGAACAAGTATTCACATTTTTCTTAAAATTAAATGCTTCATTTTTTCATTATATGACTCATTTTTTATTTGATTTATTGTCAAGTATTTTATATATTTATGCTATTATTAATGTAAAATATCAATTTAAAATTTCCAGTGTTATATTGCTGGCATTCATGGAATTGATTTCATGTATAATACTTTTCTTATTAGTCAAAATGTTAAACTTTTATTGTTTTTAATAATTTATCTGTAAATATTTCAGATTTTCTATACATATTAATTATATCATCTAAAATAATATTAACTTTCTTTCATCCTTTTCAGTATTTATAACGTTATTTAGTTTTCTTACCTTCCTACACTGGTTGGTCCATAAAGAAAAATGTTTGAAACAAACTATTACAATGAGCATCCAAACCAAGTTCTAGGTTTTGTTTGTTTCAAGTTTTTATTTAAAATCTAATTAGTTAACATAGAGTAATAATGGTTCCAGGAGTAGAATTTAGTGATTCATCACTTACATGTAATACCCAGTGCTCATCAGAAGTGCTCTCCTTAATACACCATCACCCATTTAACCCATTTAACCCATTTGCCCATTTACCCATTTAACCCTCTTCCACCTCCCCTCCAGCAATCCTCAGTTTGTTCTGTACAGTTGAGAGTGTTTTCTGATTTGCCTCTGTCTTTTCCCCCACTATGTTCACTTGTGTTTTTTAAATTCTACATATGAGTGAGATCATATGGTATTTCTCTTTCTCTGACTGACTTATTTGACTTAATACTCTCTAACTCTATCCACATCGTTGCAAATGGCAAGATCTCATTCTTGATAGATGGCTGAGTAATATTCCATTATATATGTGTGTGTATATAGACACACACACCCCGTTTCTTTTTTATCCATTCATCAGTCGATGGACATTTTGGGCTCTTTCCATAATTTGGCTATTGTTGATAACGCTGCTATAACCGTCGGAGCATTTATCCCTTCAAATCAGTATTTTTGTATCCTTTGGGTAAATACCTAGTAGTGCAATTCCTGGGTTGTATGGTAGTTCTATTTTTGACTTTTTGAGGAACCTCCATACTGTTTTCCAGGGTATGCACCAGTTTGCATTCCCATGGACAGTGTAAGAGGGTTCCCTTTTCTCCACATCCTCGCCAACACCTGTTGTTTCTTGTGTTGTTAATTTTAGCCATTCTGACAGGTGTGAGGTGGTGTCTCATTGTGGTTTTGATTTGTATTTCCCCGATGATGAGTGATGTTGAGCATTTTTTTTATGAGTCTATGAGCCATCTGATTGTCTTCTTTGAAAAAGTGTCTATTCATGTCTCTTGCCCATTTCTTCACTGGATTATTTGATTTTGGGTGTTGAGTTTGATAAGTTCTTTTTAGACTTTGAGTACTAACCCTTTATTATATATGTCTTTTGCAAATATCTTCTCCCATTTCATAGGTTGCCTTTTAGTTTTGTTGATTGTTTTCTTTGCTGTGCAGAACCTTTTTATCTTGATGAAGTCTCAATAGTTGATTTTTGCTTTTATTTCCCTTGCTTCTGGAGATGTATCTAGCAATAAGGTCTACTTTTAAACACATGCTTACAAAGGTTCATTGTTCAGTACGTATTTCCTGTACATACACTATAGACAGGTTTTAGTAAGTTAAGGGGCCATTTATATCTAGTTTGACAAGAGGTTTTGTTAATTATTCATGAATAAATGCTGATTTTTCCCAAACACTTTACTACAACTATTGATATTAATGAATGACACTTTTCCTTTATTTCCTTAAAGTGTTAAATTGCATTGACACATTCATGCAATGATTAATGAAATTTGCTTTCCTGTGACAAAATCAACTTGATTATTGCTGTGATCTGAATGTTTGTGTCCCCCAGAATTTGTATATTGAGATCACCCAAAGGTGATGGTACTTGGAGGTGGGCCTTTGGAAGGTGATTAGGTGATGAGGGTGGAGCCCTCATAAATGGGATTAGTATACTTCTATAAAAGAAATCCCATGGAACTGTCTAGCCCATTCCACCATGTGGGGATATAATGAGAGTCTACAACCTGGAAGAGAGCCCTCCCTGACCATGTTGGCACCTGATACTGGACTGGCAGACTCCAGAACTATAAGCAATAAATTTTGTTATTATAAGCCACCCAGCCTGTTGTACTTTGTTACCACAGCCTTAATGGACTAAGATGATCATATTATATTGTTTTTTAATACATTTATTGATTGTTTGCTAATGAATTGCATAGAAAATTTGTATCTATATTTACGAGTTAGACTATAATTTTGTTGTTTTGCTGTTGTTATTCTGTTAGATTTTGATGAGTTATCACCTTCCTAATACAATACATTACGATGTTTTCCATATATTCTTAATCCCATTTTTCTAGTTGAAATTTTAAAATAATATTTGGAAAGACAATTATTAAACTCATCATGGCTGTGTTTTATTTTGAGGAAAATATTTTTACTTGTATTGATCTATTTTCTTTAATAACTGTAATATTATTCAGATTTTCATTTCTTATTTTAAATTTATTTATGAATTTGTACATTTTATCATGATTTTTTTAATGTACTGACATAAATGAGCTTGAATTTTCCTCTTTTTGTCTTTTTTCTATACCATTCTAATTAATATATATTTTGTTTTTAAAAAATTTTTCAATAAAATGTTTTCTCTTTCTAGTTTTCCAGAACATTCTCTCTGCTTTGTTTATCATGCCTAAATGTACTTTTTCCTGTTTTAGTTTTTTCTGCTTTACACCTTCCCTCTTACTTTGGATCTATTCTGTCCTGTTGCTATCTCTCATAATAAATCTAATTCTTATAAAATTAACTTTCAACTATTTTTTTTAGTCTAATAAAAGTATCTGAGGTCATACCTTTTTTTTCTAATTTCCATCCTAGCTGCAATTACAAATTGAAATCACAAATATGAAATCTTAATTATTAGTCAACTCTAAAAGTTTTCTAATTTCCATTAAATTTCTTCTCATCTCTCTATTATTTAGAAATATGTTTCTCAATTTCTAAATAGGACTTGTATCTCTTAAAGCTTTTTGTTTTGGTTGTTATATTTCTTATTTTCCTCTAAATGAAATACATGCAGACCAATGATCTAGAATAAATGGTATTGAACCTTGATATGTTCTAACTTTCATTCTTTTATTGTGTCATTTTTATGACTTCACATATCATCATTTAAAAAATATATGTTCTGTATATCCTTAAAAAGTGTGTATTCTGGAAATTCTAGGGCAGTTATCCTCAAATACCTTTAATTTTCTTAATTATATAATTAAAATATTCTATACTACTTAATTTTTTCCCCTACAGGAACTAGTATTTGCCAGTGACATACCGGTTTTGGTAGTAGCACAACTAAGAAATCATCTGTGGAAAATAAAAGCCCTGAAAACCTGTTTTATGCCTTTTAACAAAATAAATTTAGGGTAGAACAAAGATTTAAATATAAACAAAAATAAAAATAAGAAATGTGAAAGAATGATGTGTGTATAATCTCTAATGGAGAATACCTTATACCTTATAAGCATTGAAAAAACAACAATCACGGCGTGTCTGGGTGTCTCAGTCTGTTGAGCATCCAGCTTCAGCTCAGGTCATGAAGCTTCATCTCAGGTCTCTATCTCAGGGTTCATGGGTTTGTGCCCCACATCAGGCTCTGTGCTGGCAGTGAAGAGCCTGGAGCCTGCTTCAGATTCTGTATCTCCCTCTCTCTGCCCCTCCCCCACTTGCACTCTGTCTCTGTCTCTGTCTCTCTCTGTCTCTCTCTCTCAAAAGTAAATAAATATTAAAAACAATTAAAACAAAGAAAAAACAACAATCACAAGTAGCTTAAAAATAAATTATTGGTATGTTTATTCCGTATGTCCAAAAGCATCTTAAGGCTCAAAAAAAAACTTGAATGAAGAGAAAGGAAAGCAACTGCTTCTCACATTTCAGAGAAAAGGCTGTTTCTCATAGTATATATAGAATTCCTTAAAATCAATGTGAAAAATGCCAATGTGCCAATGCAAAATGGTCAAAGAATATGAACAGATGGTTCACCAGCAGTGGGTGCATGCATTAATGTGTGTAAAGTTCCTGTGACTTTGGCAAATCTTTTTCAGTTCTTGTAAAGGGCAAAGGACTTAGTTATTGCACTCTCACACTGTGATCTCTTGGAGCATCCGGTGTGGATCTTTGTTCCCTAGTCCGGATACTTTTATCTAGTTCCCTTCTCAATAACTAGTTGAATGTCAAATATTCATATCAAACTTCTTGTGTCTAAATATAACCCCTCACTCTGCTGTCCCACAACTTTTGTTCTCACAGTCTGCCTGGAATAGATGATGGTAGTTTTACAGTTTCATTATTCATGCCCACACTGTGAAGACATTCTCCCACTCCCACAGCTGGCCATTGGCAAATTGGAATGCTTCTATATTCTGGTCACATCTTACTACCTCTACTACTATTCCACAAGTCTACATGTTGCAACTCAGCATGATAGAATTAGTTATCACTTGCTAAACAAAATAATTGTTTACAAATAATAGCACTAGAAATAGCTTTCCATAATTATCCCTCAAATAGTTTTTCCCTTGATTTCTGGTACCCTACACTCTCTTGTTTCTCCATCACCCTCTTGGCGGAGGCTTCTCAATCTTCTTTGTTGGTGTCTGCTTCTCTCCGGACCTCTACATAATGGAATACCCTTGTGACCTATTCTAGGCCTTCTCTTTTTTTTCTCAATCTATAATGTCCTTTGCAAGTGATGTCTAGTCCCACAGCTTTGAACACGCTATTTTTAATACTAAGACCCTCAAATTTATATCTGTGAGTCTAATCTTTCCAGATGCATCATGGTATCCACTACTTTCATATCTAATAACAGCTCAGAGTATTTGACCTCATCTCTTGCTGATTATTCCCTTTTAACTCTACCCTAGCTACACATTAGAAACAAATCTTAACTTGTTCATAATCATTAAAGATGGTGGATTCCCTCAAAATAACAATGTAAAGTATAAATCTTATAAACGGTCTATTTTAGCTTTCAATTTTCTGTCACAATTATTGCCCGTGTACATTTGTAGTAGTTTCCACATTTTCTATACAACTATTTGTTCTTCAAGGCTCCAATCATAGTTTTGATTAGAAATAAGGAGTTTTTTATATACTTTTTTTTATTTTACAGCTGTAAATACTATGTTGAAATATTATATTTGGAGAAGCAGTGAAAATTGTCATTTCCCCCTTCTTTCTCTGTGATCATGTGAGCAGGAAGCTCTAAGAACTCCGGAGTAGATTCTTTATTACACACTAATATCTACATTAGGAGAAAGACAGGTATTGCCATTTTTTCTTCCCACATACCTGCTAATTTTACATAGTTATATTGGTTGGATATCCAGATGCCATGGTGACAGATACAATAGAAATACATAGAACCATAAAAACTCAGTGGTAAGGGAACTCTACAGTAAAAATCATATAAACTTAAAGGGCAAAGCCAATGAAAGGGTTTCAGTAAGCAAAAACCAAATAATTAAATCAAGTTCCTCTGAGTCAAGAAACCATTTTAAATCATATTCAATTCAAGTCTGTGTTTTACTTGCAAGATTTCTGAGACCTTGAAATATTATTTGATTTGGCCAAGGTTATGCTACTAGAGGGTAACATAGCTGGAAATAATATTTACTCTTCTTGATATACTTAATAACAACTTGTACCACATTAGGTTGGTGTATCTTTATTTTAAAAACACAAACCTAAGCTCTAGAATTTGGTTTTGTAATGCACGACAAATGCATAAATAAAATACAAAGTTTGCTTCAGTAACATATAATGTATTGTTTTCACCAAATATATTCAAAGTCATGGAAGTGACAAGGCTGAACGGCATTGATGTTGGCTAATGTCAATATTCACGTGGATGACCCATTTCATGAGAGGTATGGCCTTGCCATCTCAGTCTTCGATATCTTCACTTTGTGGTGCATTTTCTTCCCTCCATGCCAGCATCCCACTCCCGTGATGTCCTCAAGATGTCATAATCAGAAATACAAAATCACTTCTAAAATTTCTGTCATCCCATTTTTAACCATACACCATGACCTTCTTGATCATTTTCTCTAGCAATCTCTCTGCTATAATTCTTCAATTCCCTTAACACTTTAACTATTGACCTTACTATTTTCTCTCCATTCATTTGCATCAATGTTTTTAATTTCCTTCTACCCAGAGTATATTCAATGGTTCAAATAGAAACCATTTCCTTGCATTTGCCTTGCAATGGCTGGAGGTGAACCCCAAAATTCACCTTCACCTTCTTCACAAATAAGAGTCAGAGTAGTGCTGTTGAAAAATCATATTTTGCTGATTGGCTGTACTTTAAACTTTAATCACTAATCTTAAATTAACATCCATCCTTGCATGGTAACCCTATCATTTCTATCATTTTATAGAATACTCACTTTAGCTTCTCTGAGATGATTTATTTCATGCTTAATTTTTTTCCCTCACATCTATCAAATAATCACTCCTGTAAGTCTGAAAGTCCCTTAGATTAACACCAAATCTAAAAACATCCCTGTGGCTATATTCATTATCTTTCTTATTTCTCTTACAAAGAAAAAAGCACACTTACTCATTTTATGCTATGAAAAGTCAAAAGACAGGGGAACAGTATTGTCTGAGTATTGTGTATGCAGTAAAACTATTTTTCAAAAGGAGGGCAAAATAAACATATTTTCAGAAAAGTCAACACGCACACAGAGTTAACTACTTGCTGACATCTATCAAAGGAATTTCAAAAAGTGTCATCTCTGGGGCTGACTTAGTCAAGGGGGCTTAGTCTGTTGAGCATCCAACTTTGGCTCAGGTTGGGATAGCATGGTTCCTGAGTTTGAGCCCCACATCCAGCTTGCTGCTGTCAGCGCAGAGCCCTCTTGACCCCTCTTTCTCTGCCCTTTCCCTACTCATGTTCCCTCTCTCTCTCACTCTTTTCTCTCAAAAATAAATAAACATTAAAAAAAGTGTCATCTCTGGTAAAGAATAACTACAAGAAGGGTGGTCTCAGATGCAAGAACAAATTGTTAATAAAGTGGTGAACATATCAATAAGACTAAGCCAATGGGGTTTACATAAAAATGTCTAATTTTTAAGGTAAACCAAAAGATATACATAAAATTTTATATTAAATGATATGTAAGTCAGAAGAGATATACATGGTTCAAATGATCAAGGCTACTTTATGTTTTGGAAGAAAGTTAACTATGGAGGGCATAGCAGAAATCTCTATGAATTATAAACCAGAAGTAGAAAAAAATAAAATAAGTTTAAAAAGTTGGTCTCCCAATAAAAGGGAAAAAAGAGGAGAGAGAAAAATGAAACATAACTATAGGAAATAAATTGAAACTAAAAAAGCAAAAAACCAATAGTATAGTGTAATCTCACATTTTCAGCAAAGTGGATACAAGTGTCAAACATAAAAAATGTAAAAAAGCAATCACAAAATACTTGTATTACATTTAAAATATCTGTCTTACTTGTAACTCCATACACACACATACACAAATACTTATAACAACTTACTTAACAATAACTTATGTAAGTTATTGGTATAAGTATATATGTACGCATGTATGAGTAGAACACAAAGATATGAAAAGAGCTATTATGTTTTCATTACTTTTAAAATCTCACAATAGTAAAGAAAAGTGCTTTTAAATTCTAGGGATGTGCTATACAACATGTGCCTTCGGTTCACAATACCGAATTAATACAGTTAAATTTTAGGAGGGCAGATCTCATGTTAGGTATCCTTAGCACAATAAGATAAACATTTTAAAAAGGTCATGGTGAATATAAAATAAACATGTTTGTTTGACTTTATATTCTTCCTTCGGTTTTTGAGGAAAAAACAACTAATACAGCATTCTGGAGAGAATGAGTTGGACTCTCCATCTTTATTTATTTATTTATTTATTATTTTTTTAAATGTTTATTTATTAACATTAGAGAGAGAGAGAGAGAGAATGCACTAGCAGGGGAGGGGGAGAGAGATATTGAGATGCACAGAATCTGAAGCAGGCTCCGGGCTCTGAGCTATTAGCACAGAGCCTGATGCAAGGGTTGAACCCACAAACTGGGAGATTATGACCTGTACCAAAGTCAACCTCTTTAACCTATTGAGCCACCCAGGCACCCGGACTCTCCATCTTTAATATAGTAAATCTTACAAATCTCAGCAGCTGCTTGTTTATTAAACTATTTTTAATGTAAAAATATATTTTATACCATAATTACTTTCTGGTTAAGTTGATCTACAAGGAAGAAAATAAAAGTCAAATGAGAAAAGAAGTAACTGGGGCTCCTGCGTGGCTCGGTCGGTTACGTGTATGACTCTTGATTTCAGCTCAGTCCATGATCTCATGGTTTGTGAAACTGAGACTGTGTTGGGCTCTGTGCTGACAGTGCAGGGCCTACTTGGGATTTTTTCTCTCCTTCTCTCTCTGCTCCTCTCCCTCTCACTCTCTCTCTTTCTCTCTCAAAATAAACAAATAGATGTTATAAAAAAGAAAAGAAAAGAAAAGAAAAGAAAAGAAGCAACAGGTGTTTTACCCCACATAAAAAAAAGTGCTTTCTTATTTATTATCTGGATAATTATAAATCAAGTGATATTCATGTATTTAATTAACTTAGTCTTATTATAAAAATTCTACATGTAGAGCAAATGTATATAGAATCATATCTTCTTATAGAATGGTAGCGTTTTACACAGTCTCTTTTTTTCCCCCACTTTATGGAAAGGATGATTAATAAAGACCAGGGATACAGTTCTTTTCATGGATCAAGTGTTGATTCAGTACCAATACATGTAGATATGCGTAGGGTAGAAAAATGAAGAAACTGATTACTTAAAAAACTATTCTCTACTTCATTTTAAACATCAGGAAAAAGAGAAATTTGATACAAGTAATAGTAATAATAACATGTATTAAGTGCTCTCAATGTTTCAACTACTCTACCTACAAAAATTATGAGATATGTAATGACAACTTTATTCATTAAATCTTGTATTCATCCGTGAGACAAAGAATTCTTTTTTTAAAATTTTTTAAATCTTTATTTATTTTTGAGAGAGAGAGAGAGAGAGACAGAGCGTGAGCAGGGGAGGGACAGAGAGAGAGGGAAACAGAATCCGAAGCAGGGTCCAGGCTCTGAGCTGTCAGCACAGAGCCCCACACAGGGCTCAAACTCATGAGCTGTGAGATCATGACCTGAGCCGAAGTCTGATGCTCAATGGACTGAGCCACCCCGGTGCCCCCAATGGACTGAGCCACCCAGGCGCCCCGAGACAAATAAGTATTTATTGAGCATGAACTATGTGTCAACTACTTTGGTTGATGAACAAAATGATCAAAGGCTGTCTTTTTCATGGAGCTTATATTCTAATCAGGCAAAAGACAGGAAATTATATATGCACACATATTCACATATATACATGTAAATACATTTGTAATAGAATGTCAGTAAAGAATACTACAGAGGACAAATAAAATCAAACGAGATAAAGTTACAAAAGTGAAAGGGTGGGGGTATGCTCTGTTATATATGATGATCAGGAAAAGCCTGTCCAAGGAGCCCAAACTGGAATAAATCTAAATGAAAGGAAAGGAGGGTGCTATGAGAATGTCTGGAGGCAGAGCATTCCAGGCAAGTGCAAAGACAGACCCTGACTGATGGGAATATTTTAGGAAAAGCAAGTACAGCATGAGTTAGAGAGACTGGTGGAAAATGGGTCAGAAAGGTAGCAGAGACTAGATCCTGGTAGGTCAAGAACATGCATCTAATACCAGGATGAGCGAAAGCTGTTTCTCAAGTCACTTAGTTAATACACAGTGGAGCCAGGATTTGAAACCAAACGTTCTTTCTCGCAACCATGTGCTTTGAACTCCTGTGTCATATCTCTGCCCTTCAAATATTTGAATAACAGTCTTTATTTACCACCTTGTTGAACAAATGGCAATAGAGTTGTAATCACACTTTGTGGGGTTTTTTGGGGGGGGGTATTTTCTTTTTTGTAGTTTTTTAATATTTAAGTTGCTTTTTGAAACACTGTATATAGACTGTATATTGAACATCAGGTGATTTCAAATTTACCCTTTGAGGATACTTTTAGATTTATCTTTTATTTTGTTCCTTCTAGTCCGCTCCTCTTTCCTAACGTACAATGGGGCTTCTTTTATAAGTGTCAATTTGATAATATACTTCTGATATACAAGACATGTTGAGAAAAATCCATTTCCAATGATTTAAGACATCCTAAATACTTGGATCTGCTCTCTTTCGTTGACCTTTTTTTTTCTTTCCTCCACAAACAAGCCTTATTTCTCAGCTACTATAGCAAAGTGATTGTTATTTGTAACTTAACTGTTTCTGTCTGTATTGTTCTCAAGCTTTTCTGTACAGATATATAGTTGTGGGAAGATTAAAATAAAATATAAAACGTTGAAGTTAGATAACAGTGTTTCTGACTTAAATAGCAAGTATTTTATAATATATAGAAAGTCTTCCAAAAAGATATGTTACTCTATATGAATTCTGTATTAAAGTATTAGAAGTCACCCTCTTGTTCATTTTCATCTTTCTCCCCTCAATAACACTATGCGGGCTCTTCGTAATGGCTTTCTATCTTGTTGCTTATTCTGATAGTCTTTACATTTGATTAGCTTCAATGTTACTTGCAGTTACTCCAGGCCAGATTTAGTAAAAACATAGGGATCGAGGTTGAAACAAACCAACTGCCTTTGACATGTTCATTTCTAATGAGATCGAGGTTGACTGTTCTGATGAGGACAGATCAAAATTAATCAGCACTAAAGATGTTAGGAGGAATGATAAATTTCATTTCCTAAATCTTTATAAGTGAAGATCCTTCTTATATTTATATTCCAGAAATTTTAGGTGGAAGTAAATTTAATGGGTTTTTTTGATATATAGTGTTGTATGAACACGTTCCTTTGAATTAATCTATTACATGCCATACCACACTTAGAATAAAAATATTTTTGTAAAATGTTTCATAGATTTTTCTAAGAGGACAAGCCAAAACTTGGTAAAACATCTTCTAGACCAAAATCATGATCATAATAACAAGAAGATATTGTACCAGCTTAAATTCATTTAATTAATTTGATTAATCAAATTTACTCCTCTTGTTTCAACAAATTTTCTCTTAGGGATAAAAGGCAAAAAATTTTGATAAGAAAGAAAAGGGAGAATAAATAACCTAGAGTTTTGGGAAAGTTTAAAAGAAAAGGATTTCAATTTTTTTTTTTTTTTTAACGTTTATTCATCTTTGAGAGGCAGAGACAGAGCATGAGCAGGGAAGGGGCCGAGAGAGGGAGACACAGAATCGGAAGCAGGCTTCAGGCTCTGAGCTGTCAGCATAGAGCCTGACGCCGGGCTCGAACTCACAAACCTCGAGATCATGACCTGAGCTGAAGTCGGTCGCTTAACTGATTGAGCCACCCAGGTGCCCTCCCCCCCCCTTTTTTTTAACGTTCATTCATCTTTGAGACACAGAGAGAGACAGAGCATGAGCGGGGAAGGGGCAGAGAGAGGGAGACACAGAATCGGAAGCAAGAGAAAAAGATTTCAAAACTGGGATAAAAATAGGCAAAAAAAGTGTTGTATGCCTGTCTAGGCATGTGGAAAAATGCTAGAAGAATTCACCTATCGGTAGGAATGTAGTACAGCTGACTTAGAATTCCATCTGCAGACATACTGATGAAACATAAGTGGCTCCATTCAGGATCAAACACATTCTCTCCTAGAATGACAGAAACTCACACACATGCATAATTGCATGTGTACTCCTGCCCGTGGAGCCACCATTAAACATACCTAGGCTCTGCAGAAGCCACTTTTTTCTTTTCAAAATCATCTTGTCCTCAACACGGTTTTCTTTCAAGTGATTTTCGTTTTCTGGGAAGAACTGACTCCACATATATGGCTGAAATGTATACACACACACGTATTATATATATATATATATAGCATCAGAAATTGGCATCGGAAAAATTATTTTTATATATGTGTATATATGTATATATATAACTAAAATTGGACATTTTTTCTGGGAAGAACTGACTCCACATATATAGCTGAAATGTATATACACACATATTATATAACATACATATATATGTATATACATATATCTTTAGCATCAGAAATTGGCATTGGAAAAATTAATTTTATATATGTGTATATATATATTTATATAACTAAAATTGTACATTTTTCTTTTCTAGAGTTAGCTTTGGGTGCCTGGGTGGCTCAGTCGGTTGAGTCCAACTTTGGCTCAGGTCATGATCTGCGGCTCGTGGGTTTGAGCCCCACATTAGGCTCTGTCCTGAAAGTTCAGAGCTCAGAGCTCAGAGCCTGGAGCCTTCTTCAGATTCTGTGTCTCCCTCTCTCTCTGCCCCTCCCCTGCTTGTGCTCTGTCTCTTTATCTTTCAAAAATAAACATTAAAAAAAATTTAGAATTAGCTTCTATTAGCTTAAATACGAACTCTTCCACAAAGTGCTTCAGATGTCAACAACTGTTAACTTTCCCTCTTAAAAAAAAGAAGCAAGAGAAACTATACACTAGGTGTCTCCATTATTTCAATCTCTATTAAGGTTCTGATCCGTATGCAGGTCTTCATCTGAATGTGATCTCAGATAGAGAGATTACGCTCCCTGACCACATCACATTTACGGAATCACGACCACCCTTTACTTGCTTATGGAAGTGAATGTCTCATCATCCCACAGTTTCCTTATATTTAATGACTGTTGGCCAATTAGGTTATTTTGCTTCAAATTTTTCATCTTGCTAAACCTCTGCTTCCCCTCCAGGTACTGTTATTTGCTGTCACCCCTTGGCCGGGCACGGCAGTCTTGGCTGGTGACCCTGCCTTTGCCCCTCCACAGCTTTGAGAGGAAACCGCTGCTCTGCTCAGTGGGTTCTGCAGGGTCTGGACCTATTGGTGAGTCTGGGATTCAGACACACACTCTTGCTCTGAATCCAAGCCACTCCACAGTGTCATCACTACACCTATTCTCATTTTGCTAGTAAAAAGCGGAGTCCTCATGATTCGTGCGTTCTTGCCCTGCCTCTGTTTGGAAGCAACAGCTCATACACACCAAAGGAAAACCAAGTATCTTCCTCTGGTTGAGTTCTCCTCTCAGACCCAGGGAGAGGGTACACCTTCCCTGAGTCTGAATATTCTTCTGAATTCCGTTCTCCGGATTAACTACTTCTCAGGGAACTGGCATTGGAGAAATTATTTTTCTTCAAGGGACAACCATATTCCAACAGTCAGGACTCAACGTCCAAAGGTCTACCAGTGGCACATTTCTGAGTTTTATTCACTGTCACTTTGTTACATGGTTATGCATGTTTATGCCTGTCTTGCCTATTAGATTATGAAGTATGTGAAGGTGTAATTATGACTTCAGTAAAATGATATATCCCACGTTGCATTGTGCAGGGCCTCACACAATGGGAAGATGCAGCGGATAAACGTTTCTTGGTTACTGTTTCGAGGAGGCTAGAAGAGGGAAGTGTATGAGTCTGCCTGCCATCTTTGCATCCTTGGAAACTTGCGTTTGTATGTCTATTATTAAATGAACACATCGGTGTTAGCTAAATTAAATCCAGATGTCTCAACAGCGATTGAAGTATCCAAGAGGAGAAGCAGTTCAAGCTTTGAGGACAGACAGGTTGTCGATATGGAACACACGGAAGCCGTGTGTCCAGTCTGAGAGGATATAAGCCCAATTTGGCTGTATCTTCTGATCTTTCAGGATTACTAGCACTCAAAGTTTTATATGAAATATCCCAATGTATATATATTAGTATACATTAAATTAAAAACACCCTGTGAGGCCAACATAAAAGATCTAGTTTTCATTGGTAAGTTTCATTTGTATTATAGTTTTCTGTGTGATATGGCTAAAATTATAGCCGTGGAACAATGCATTAGAATTTGACGGGTCTTAATTCCTTCATCTGTTAAATAGTGGTAGAACACCACTTCTGAGGGTTAATTTCTCGTTATTAGGAAGAAATTAGCAGATGTATAAAGATATCTTTTAAAATTAAGTGTTCTTATCCCAACTTAGTAAGAACCTTAACTCAGATTCAGGTGTAGTATGTCTGAAACAAAAATTAAAAATCTTGGGTTATGCCCTTGGAATGTTTTTATATAATTGGGTATGTAAAATATAAATTAATGTAGGGGCACCTGGGTGGCTCAATCTTCTGACTCTGGATTTTGGCTCAGGTCATGCTCTCAGCATTTGTGAGATAGAGCCCTGCGGCCAGCTATGAGCTGACAGCACAGAGCCTGTTTGGGATTCTCCTCTCCCTCTCTCTTTGACCCTTGTCTGCTCACACGTGCAAGTCCACACTCTTCCTCTTCTCTCTCTCTTTCTCTAACTCAAAATAAAATAATAAAATAAACATTAAAATATGTAAAAATTAATGTACAGAGTATTATAATAAATCCCAGTACAACCTAAATGCAACATTGGAAACTAGAATACATAGAATTATATCTACCTACTGAAAAACGATGGAGTCACAGGAATCCTATATATGACATAATAGTTATCATGTGTCATGACAAATTGCAGACATATGCATATGCCAAGATTCAGAAAGTATAACATCCATTTCAAGAAGTCTAAATATCTGTAATAAAATCAAAAGTGAGTTAGACCAGTGATATCAAGTAACAAAAGGCGAAGAAAGGAAAACATAGTTGTGTACAATGAATTTTCTCTTGTACATGTCGTAGAATCCAAAAATGATAGTACTGTGAGTAGAAATTTATAATGTCAGAATTAAGTAAGAATTTGGAAATGAAAAGATGCACTTTAAGGAAACTTCCATAATCGATTAGAATGAAATGTCTATATTATTTTAGGATTCATAAAGGAAGGCAGAGAGAGTGGTAAGGTAATAGTAATTTAAGGGCTCTGGTTCCTCTGGGCCAAGGAATAGTTTCACTTGTATTCGATTTCGGCTCAGGTCTTGATCTCATGGTTCCTGGGATCAAGCCCCGTCTCAGGCTCTGCCCTGAGATTCTCTCCCTCTCTTTCTGCCCTTCCCCACTCATGCTCTCTCTCAAAATAAATAAATAAACATAAAAAAAACCCTTTTTCTTCTACAAAAACAACAAAAAATTCTACCTAACTATGCATAATTGTTATGTGTAAGAGGCATTTTAATTGATTGTTTATGATCTCTTCACATTTTTGGGAAATCATTTTTTTTTACATTCTTGTAATTTACCTAAGATTGGAGACTTTGAAGAAAAAAAATCAGTCTTCTCTTGTATGAACTATGGGTAATAACGCTGCTTTTATTTATAAGGGCTGTACTTTAAAGAATTGTTTTGGCATTTTTAAATTACTTTCTAAAATTCTAACGCATTTTAATATTTATATATTTTTGTAGAATACATCTTTATTTTTTCTTTTTCAGTTTCTCAAATATATCAGTTCTGTAAACCAAGGGAATTTTCTGCATAAGTTTTCTGAATATCCAATTGAAAATTTCAAATTGGAAAGGAGATGAGAATGTGTATATGTTTATGTGTGTACTTTAAAGTTGTTATACAATTCCAGACTTCAAGCTGTATAGACCCAGAAGCAGACCCACAAATATATAGCCAACAAATCTTCAACAAAACAGGAAGGAATATCCAATGAAAAACAACCTCTTCAGCAAATGGTGTTGGAGAAACTGGACAGAGACATGCAGAAGAATGAAACTGGGCCACTTTCTTACATCATACACAAAAATAAATTCACAATGGATGAAAGACCTAAATGTGAGACAGGGAACCATCAAAATCCTACAGGAAAAAAAAACAGGCAGCAACCTCTTTGATCTTGGCCTGAGCAACTTCTTAGTAGACATGTCTTCAGAAGCAAGGGAAACAAAAACAAAAATGACCTACTGGGACCTCATCAAGATAAAAATTTTCTGCCCAGCAAAGGAAACAATCAACAAACTAAAAGGCAACCGACAGAATGGGAAAAGATATTTGCAAATGACATATTGGATAAAGGGTTAGTGTCCAAAATCTATAAAGAACTTATCAAACTCAACACCCAAAATACAATTAATCCAGTGAAGAAATGGGCAGAAGACATAAACAGAAACTTTTCCAAAGAAGATATCCAGATGGCTAAACAAACACATGAAAAGATGTTCATCATCACTCATTAACAGAGAAATAAAAATCAAAACCACAATGAGACACCACCTCACACCTGTCAGAATGGCTAAAATTAACAACTCAGGAAACAACGGATATCAGCAAGGATGCAGAGAAAGGGGAACACTTTTGTACTGCTGGTGGAAATGCAAATTGGTGCAGCCGCTCTGGAAAATAGCATGGAGGTTCCTCAAAAAATAAAAAATAGAGCTACCCTATGATCCTGCAATTGCACTACTAGGTATTTATGTAAAGGCTACAAAAATGCTGATTTGAAGGACAGCGTGTGCCTCATTGTTTATAGCAGCACTATCAACAATAGCCAAATTGTGGAAAGAGCCCAAATGTCCGTCAAACAATGAATGGATAAAGAAGACGTGGTATAATATGTGTGTGTGTGTAAATATATATATATATATATACTATGGAATACTACTCGGTGATCAAAAAGAATGAGATCTTGCCATTTGCAACAACATAAACTAGAGTGTATTGTGCTAAGTGAAACAAGTCATTCAGAGAAAGACAAATATCATATGATTTCCCTCATATGTGGAATTTAAGAAACACAACAGATGAACATAGGGGAAGGAAAGGAAAAATAAGGTAAAAACAGAGAGGGAGGCAAACCATAAAAGACTCTTAAATACAGAGAAGAAACAGGGTTACTGGAGGGGAGGTCGGTGGGGCGGATGGGCTAAATGGGTTATGGGTATTACCAAGGACATTTGTGGGATGAGCACTGGGTGTTATATGTAAGTGATGAATCACTGGGTCTACTCTTGAAATCAATACTACACTGTATGTTAACTAACTTGAATTTAAATAAATAAAACAAAGAATTCTTTGTCTATATTTTCATATTGAAAAATCTTATCCCAGATTAACATGTCTCACTTTCAAAATTTTTTTGTTTATTTTTTTATTGTTTGAGAGAAGAGAGAGAGAGAGAGCACAAGTGGGGGAGAGGGGGAGAGGTATAGAGAAGAAGAGCTAGAATTCCAAGCAAGTTTCTTGCCATCAGTGCAGAGACTAACGTGGGGCTGGAACTTATGAACTGCGAGATCATGACTTGAGGCAAGATGGAGTCCAGCCTTTAACACACTGAACCACTCAGGTGCCCCAACATGTCTCACTTTTGAATGTCTATTTCAAACATAGAAATTCCCCTTTGTATATATACATTCTTTTGATATATGCATAGTATCCTATTGTCATCTACTCTGATACACTTATTTGATTAACATAATTATTCATTGTAATTTCTTTTAGTTTAATAATATCATAATTCCTTCTCATTCCTTGCTGTCAGAGCAAAATAACACATCTGCTACTAGTAACTCTGCCTATTCAAAGTATTTTCCTTCTTCTTTGATTTTACTCTTACACAGTTTTAAAAAAAATTTTTTTTAACGTTTATTTATTTTTGAGACAGAGAGAGACACAGCATGAACGGGGGAGTGTCAAAGAGAGAGGGAGACACAGAATCCGAAACAGGCTTCAGGCTCTGAGCTGTCAGCACAGAGCCCGACAGGGGGCTCGAACTCACGGACTGCGAGATTACGACCTGAGCCGAAGTCGGCCGCTTAACTGACTGAGCCACCCAGGTGCCCCTCTGATGCACTTTTTAGTATTTAATGTCTAAAGGTAACAGAATTATTTGTACACTCAAATGTAATAAAATCTAGATGAAGTCTAAATATTAGTAATATTAGTTCATGAATTTTGGTTTGTTGGTTTCATGACATCAAATATTCATGTGAAATGTTTCTTGATATTTTTATTTTTCAGATGTATAAAAATACATATTTTGGAAATGCAGGCAAACTAGATTTTAAAGTCTCAAGTAAAAAAGATATTCTAAAAGTATGTTCTCAGCGTCTTTATATATACTAACCTAACAGGAGGTTAGTATGTAATAATTTGACCTAATAATAACTTAGGAGAATGATATTTTTTAGAAATGTCTAATTGTAAAAATGAAATCACTAATGTCATTTGTAAAGACCACTCACTAGAGAATGGGTAACATATAACACATTTAAATACTGTTTTATAGTTAAAAATTAATTTCACATATATCTTATCAAGGAATCACTACAACAAACTTAAGGGGATATTTTTATAAGTTTTCCCTTTCAGATACATTAAATGACTTGTAGGAAGTCATACTAAATGCTGCGGTCAGCCCAGGACCAGAGCCCCTTCAAATAAAGCCTTTGCTTTCAGTAGTTAGAAGCCCATAGGTTTCTCCCAAAACCGGGGTTTCTAATCCACTTTGTGCCAAGGACCCGTTTGGTTGCCTACTGTTAATACTCTCTGATGTTCACACATAATTGAATAAAAGGGTAATTTGCATTTAGAGGTTAATTTTAAAAATATAATTTTTTCTTATCCCATCTTACGGACTTCCCAAGCTCTGTCTTTTTTAGGGTTTGCAGACCTCAGGATAAGAATCTTTGCTCTGAACTGCCTGAGTTTTCCCATTAGGAGAGAGCAGAGAGGAGCTAAACAGTGAGGAGATGTGGTTTAAGATCTCCCATTTCTCTGCTAGATTGTTTCATACATTGCGTTTTTATAAGGAAGGATGAAGAAAACTTCCTCTGCTTAAAAGGTGTCTACTTTTTCCTGATGTTTTCTTTGCCTTTTATTCCACTCACATTAATTTTACCAATGATTCATTGCATGTGCCTTTGTATCTAAATAAAGAAGTGACTGCCACAGATATTTCAACCATATAACTATGAAGGAAGTGAAGTTAAAAATGATGCGTCACACTTGTTAAGAATATAAAGTCACATTTTAATGAATTGGGCTGGACCATAATCACCTTTTGGTAGATTCTTCTTAACAGAGCATCTAAGAAAAACAAGTAAAAATAGAGAAGTTAAAAGAAGTACAGAGTTACCACTCTTAATTTTAGCAAATGGAGCTTCTAATAAAACTTTATTCATTCTTTCAACAAACATTTACTGAAAGCTTCCTCTGTGATAGGCAATGGCACTGGGTTTGCCAATCGAAGTATGGCTGATTCAGGATTCCTGTTAAAATTTTTTTTCATTCAAAGTCTTAATGTTTTCAACAAGGGCCAATCAATATTGATTTTTTCTTCATCTCAGATGATAATTTTGTCCTCCATTATGAAAAATCCCTTATTAAAGCCTTTAATAGGGGTTACTGGGTGACTCAGTCAGTTGAGGTCCGAACCTTCATTTCGGCTTAGGTCATGATTTTGTGGTTCCTGGGTTTGAGCCTTGCTCGGGATTCACTCTCTCTCCTTGTCTCTCTGCCCTTCCTGGCCAGAAGTTTGGAAATGCTTAGAAGTGTGAGAAGCCAGAATGCTTTTATTCTTCATCTACCAAGCATGAATTAGTTAGAAGGGAGAGAAATGTCTGGGGCACAATTTAAGACCTAGATCTCATAAGAGAAACTCATGTAATAAGGGACACCTAAAATTAAGAATGAGAACCCCCTGTAAAGTAAGATAAGAATAGCTACTCTGGTATGTTTTCTACTGTAGAATGTATAGTATATTTTCTTTAACGCAGTGAGGGCCTACTTTATGTCACTTAGGTAAACAGAGAACATACATCAAAAGATTAAAAAGAATTAATTAAACATTAATTACTTCATAATAATCAGACAGAATAAAACTGCTTCAAGAACTATTTTTCTAGAATGTAAATTCCAAGAGAGTAAGCATTTTAAAATATTTGGTACAGTATTTTGAAAATATTATGGACATTTGAGCTCTTTCCATTGAGTACTACTTGGCAATGAGAAAGAAAGGAATCCTGCCATTTGCAACAATGTGGATGGAGCTGGAGAGTATAAGTGAAAAAAGTTAGTCAGAGAAACACAGATATATGTTTTCATTCCTTGTGGAATTTGAAAAACTTAACAGAAGACCATGGGGGAAGGGAAGGGGAAAGAATAGTTTCAAACAGAGAGGGAGGCAAACCCAGAAGACACTCTTAAATACAAAGAAAAAACTGAAGGTCGATGGGGGAGGGCAGGGGAGAAGGGAAAATGGGTGATGGACATTGAAGAGGGCACTTTTAGGATGAGCACTGGGTGTTGTATGTAAGTGATGAATCATGGGAATCTACTCCCGAAGTCAAGAGCACACTGTATACACTGTATGTGAGCTAACTTGACAATAAATTATATTAAAAAAATAAAATATTATTGTTAAAATGTCCATTTAAATATTCACTGATAGTGAATTGTCCTATAACTTGTTTCTTTCTAATTAATACACAGTAAAACTTAATGAAACAATATGCTCCTTTAAAACCAGCTTTTTCTAGGAAATTAGAAGTTATTAATAAATCATATCAGATTTATGGATATTAAATCACAATGATAAGCTCTCTATATCATAAATGCATTCTGATTAATGCATTATTTAGCAATATAGTGAATTAGATGCCTGATAATAATATTGTGATAGTTGTTATCTGAAGCTATTTAGGACTTATTCCTGAATCAACAAAATGTGTGGACATGGAATTAGGATAAGCTTTAGGAAGTAGCTTACAGAAGTGATTCTTTAAATGAGTTCTTCGTATAATTGAGTTCAATAGGTTATTTGGTGTCTTCTTGAGTTAGTAATCCAACATGCTAATTAAACACTTAGGGACTTACTTTGACTACTTTTCCTTTGCTTCGCATCATTTATAGTCTAATTAAGTGTTTTTTTTGAAACTAAGGTTAGGACAGGGAAGATGTGTCTTTGTAGGTGGAATGAATCAAAGCAATACTGAAAACTTTATTATAGAATGGAAAGTATTTAGTGTCAGTAATCTTCGACATTATTGACCTTTAAGAAAATTAAATTAATTTGGTTGATATTTAATGAAAAATTATGTCTATATTTTCTTTTTTTTTTTTTTTTAATTTTTTAATGTTTATTATTTTTGAGGTGGAGACAGAGAGCAAGCAGGGGAAGGGCAGAGAGAGGGAGACACAGAATCCGAAGCAGGCTCCAGGCTCTGAGCTTCCAGTACAGAGCCCGACACAGGGCTCCAACTCACAGACCGTGAGATCATGACCTGAGCGGAAGTAGGCTTCTCACCTGACTGAGCCACCCAGGCGCCCCATAAATTTATATTTTCTTTTAGCTATAATAATTTAATCTGCATAAAAGAACTTCATGTGTCATATTTGCCACTGCAAGTATCAGATTTCACATTCAAAGATAACTCTCTAGTACACTCTTTGTAACCATGTATATAAAAGATCTCAACAAAAAAGGCAGACCCATATAATTATCTGAGATTTTCTCACCCTGTTACATGATGAAATTCTGATTTCCGGATTTTTCCTTGGCTTTATAATTCACATTGTTCATTAACTCATATGGTTAAATAAATTTCAGCGAGCCCTTAAAATGTTTCTTCATTTTTGTTCATTATGGGAGGCAGTGCATTGGAAAGTCCTTTGTGAAGTCATTTGCAAATGATAGGTGACATCATTATACTGAAAATATTACTATGTTCATTCTACTGATACAAGCATCAATCTAAGCATACTTACTGTGAGGGGTCCTGTTCGAAGATGGGCTACAACACAGAATGCCAATGTTTATAATACTACCTGAACAAGATGTTAAAATTACCTCATGAAATTGCTGCTCAACTCTCTCAACATCAAGGTCCAACAACTGTAGATAGTGAATGCCAAGACTTTAGCTGAGTTACTGCAAGGTATTGCTACCTCAGGATCCACTTTGGCTCAGCGGCCCAAGGGAGATTGTATTGTATTGTATTGTATTGTATTGTATTGCATTATTTTTAGCTCAGTGGCCTGAGGGAGATTTAAACTGACACTAGTCCCTCATGCAAGTGCATACCATAGGTAACACCCACAGAGTCACAAGCAAGTGTAGTTGCCTGATATGACTTCCCCACAGTCCTCGTAATCACTAGTCTCCCCCATATCACAGGGCTTTCCCCGTGTTCACACATTGGATAAGACCCTTCTGGAACTTACCAAAACACTGCTTTTTTTTTATTGTTGTTGTTTGGTGTGAATCCAGTCTTAGCCTGGTGATTCCAAACCCACTCCACCCATAGACACTAACATAGGCATGAACCCCCGGTTGTTGTCTGGCTCTCCATCTTGACCTACATGTGTGGCTTCTTGAGGCTTGCCTTGCACTTTCTCCAGGACCTGTGAGTGATATACCTATTTCAATTTCTCTTGTGGTCTCTTTTTTTATTTAAAAAAATTTTTTTTATTAATGTTTTTATTTATTTTGAGACAGAGAGAGACAGAGCATGAACAGGTGAGGGGCAGAGAGAGAGGGAGACACAGAATCTGAAGCAGGCTCCAGGCTCTGAGCCATCAGCACAGAGCCCAATGTGGGGCTCGAACTCACAGACCGTGAGATCATGACCTGAGCTGAAGTCAGACGCTCAACTGACTGAGCCATCCAGGCGCCCCTCTCTTGTGGTCTCTTGTTGAATGGCAACTCATCCCCTGGCACCCTGAGCTCTAATTTACAAATGTTAATTGAACACAGTCATAACAGTGAAGGAGGGGTGTTTATGTGTACTGCAGAGATGGTGATATTCTCATTTCAAAATGTTCAAGTTTTAGTTTCAATAGTGATCTTGTACTTCATTTACATGTAGTTTAACCTATGTGCCTACTGTTGAATATTATATTGCTTGACTCTATGACCAGTATATTTGGTTTGTTGAACCATTTTATACAAAAATGAATAATAAACGGCTCCAACTGGACCTAAGGACAGACAAAATTAACAAGGCTGATCACACAAAAACACCTTACAGATTTACTAAAGTCCATCTTTAATTATAATTTAATTACCAACTCACAAGATCAAGCTGCCATACAGATCATATTGTTTTAGGTGGTTTTATCAATAAATAGAAAAGACTGAATTGAAGAAATAAATATTATTAGTCACCTAGTAAAAGATAAATCTGAAATCAAAATGTGTTCTTTAAATATAAATAGTGTGAGAAAAGCCTTCAAGTTATGTAATTTCTTATGAATGAAATAGAGGCCAATTGGCAGAGAGGGGATCTGATATGCCCCTAGGACATATGTGCAAATAGATTTTATATTATGATGTTTCAACTAAACTCATGATTAATCATTGATTTATATATCCATGAGCTCAGTTACAAAGATCTACATTTTGATATTTTGACACTGATGAGTTATGCTTTAGGACGTAATAAATGTTGAGAACAAATTGAAAACGTTTCTACTTTTTCATTGATGAATCTTTAGATTGACATGCTATTTTAACTGAAATTAGACTTAAAGTCAAAAGACACTTCAGGATGATCTAATTGGGCAAATTTCAAAAATGGCTGAGGTAAACAACAACAACAACAACAACAATATCTGCATTATCTGAGGATTTAACACAGATTTCTGATCCTTTCTAGATCTATCAGTCCAGGGGAATAGGCTGACCATCTGTGTTTAAAAAAATAAAAAGAAATAGAAGGAGATAATATCACCCACAAAAGTAGTTTCAAAACTATGGGCATATTCCCACCATTATACTGTTAAAACACTGAAATGACAGGGGAAACTCTGTTACTCCTAAGGCATAGAATCTCCGACGCTTTGTGACAGTGGCAGTTATTGTGAAATTTATATTCCTTTAATTTTGATCATTTCCACATCATGCTTTGTTATTCTTTGCCTTCACAGCTTCCCCCGTTCTCACCCCACCACCATCTTTCATTTCCTGCTTCACATTGCTTTAGAATGATACACTGAAAACATGACTTACATCATGCAAGATGCTTGCTCATATAATTGTAATAGCATTCTGATGCCTATAGTTGACACATGTAACTCTCTAATTTGTCATATCAGATTTCTACAATTTAGAAGCCAATCTGTGTATCTTAGCACTTCAAATTATTCCACAGCTCAAATTTCTTTGGAGACAAATTGTACATGTTTGTCTCTTCTTAGGATTTTGATAGTATTTATTTTATGGAATGATTTTTCCCCCTCTTTTTCTCTAAATCCTACTGATAACATCCTACTATAATGAAACAGATGAATGGAAAAAGAAAATGTGACACACACACACACACACACACACACACGCACACACACACGATGGGATATTATTCAGCATTAAAAAAGAAGGAAATCCCTTGGGGAGTGTGGGTGGCTCGGTGGGTTAAGCATCTGACTTTGGCTCAGGTCATAATCTCATGGTTAGTGGGTTAAAGCCCTGAATCAGGCTCTGTGCTGCCAGCTCAGATCCTGAAGCCTGCTTTGGATTCTGTGTCTCCCTCTCTCTCTCTGCCCTTCTCTTGCTCAGTCTTCGTCTCTCTCTCTCTCTCTCTCAAAAATAAATAAACATCAAAAGAAAAAAAAAAAGAAGGAAATCTTGCCATTTGAAATAACACGAATAACCTGGGGGACATTATGTTAGGTGAAATAAGCCAGACGCAGAAAGGCAAATACTGTATGATCTCGTTTATATGTACAATCTAAAAAAAAAATTGTACTCCCAGAAGCGGAGAATAGAGGGGTGGTTGCCAAGGGCTGGGGTGGGGGAAACAAGAAATGATGATCAAATGCTACAAACTTTTCATTATATCATGAACAAGCTCTGGCGATCTAATGTGCAGCATGATGATTTGATAGCTTTAGTGAATAATACTGTTTGGTATACTTGAAATTTGCCGAGGGCAGACCTTAAGTATTCTTTCCACATAAAACACATACACAAAAAGAAAACCACGCGAGCTGGTGGGTGTGTTAGTTAACTTGACTGTGGTGATCATTTCACAGAGTATACATATATCAAATCATCTCACTGTACACCATAAATATATACAATTTTTATTTATTAATGATAACTTAGAAAGCTGGAAAAAAAGTGTTCATCATGAGGTTTATGGTGCTTGCCTAATTCCCAAAGGTTGTTTCTTGACTGAAATTTTTAACAAAAGTAGCATATTCAACTTGTTCTGTTTAGCTTTGTAGTTCTGTATACCTGTTAGCCTGTGTACAAAAACTTACTGATAGATGGACACTTGTCACCCTGCGATACTCTGGTGTCTCTCTCTGTACCCCCTCATGCTTCCTCTCTTAACATAAACATAGATTATGGGCCAGGAGTTTAAAAAGGCAGGACTCTGAGATCTAGGCTGTAGATGCCTTGTTCTTCCTATCAGACTAGAATGTTTTTGAATATAGTTTGTTTTATTTTAAATGGCAAATATAAGCTATTTGAATATTCCATAAGAATTAACAAAGATTTTTTTCTATCTTACAGTCTACAGCAAAAAAAAAAAAATCTGTACTAGATATGTTTATTCCACAAAGTTTCTTCTCTGACAAATCATACCAAGATTTTTTTCTTTCTCTTTTCCTAAATGCATGAGGCTGTGTTTTAACAGATTTTTAATAAGAAAAGGTGTTAGGAATGTAAGAAATATCATGAATTTCAGTCATCTAAATTATCCTGTAGTTTCCCAGAACATCATTCTATTTAAAACTCTTTAAACATGATATTTGCATGTAATTAGAACAAAACTTGCATATATTCAAGTATAACACACTTGAATACTCAATAAAATGTGATATACAATTTTCTAAGCTCTCTGTAGGTTTTATTTATCATCCTGATAATACTGTGAGGTTGGTACTCGTGTTAGCCTCATTGTACATGTAAAGGAAATGTGGTTTGGGAAGTTTAAGTAATAGGACAAAGGTCACATAACAAATTAGAAGACCAAGGGCTTTAACTTGCCAAGTTGAACTCTTCTCTCTTATACCACTACTATCTCCTAGGATATATGTGGCTTTCCAGAATAAACTCCACATTCTCCAGCTTCTGTGCAGTCACCTATGGCTGGTTATGTAACTAACTCCTGGTAACGAGATTATAAGTGGAAGCAACTTCTTAAACTACTGTGGGGTCTTTATACTAACCCTCATTGGCCTGTATCTCTAATTTTCCATGAGAGTGAAATTTAACTTCTATCTTGTTTTAGCCACTATTTTTCAGTTCTCTATTAGTCACAGCAAAATTTAATCCTGACTGGTAGATTTCTTAGGTTACATTGAAAAACCTTGTAAAATTTAGGTACTCTAGAACTCTGGGCTACATAGCGATATTTACTGTAATTAAAATTAATACCAAGGAATTAAAATTTTGAATTAATTTTTTAAAATAATAAACACCCATGACATGTTAATATGTTTAATGAAAAACAATTAAGTTTTCCAAAGAAAAAATTAATGAGAAAAGTGGTATTTTTAATGTTTCGCTTAATAGAAAAGAAATTAGACGGATTCTACTATCTGATTTTGAGTTTAATCTGTTGCTATATGATTGGCCCTGAAATATGCCCAAACTTAAAAGAATGTCATTTCGTATTTGGCTACTGTATGAATAAATACACATTGCAATATTAAATGGGGGTGATCAGAATAGCCTTATTGGAAAGGTAAGAGTTGACTGATGACTTAAACAGAATTCTTATGCCTCAGCAAATTTGAGATTTATTTGTTAACAATTCACCTGTGTATATTTTATCCTTTTAAAAAAGCGATTCATGATTTAAAATTACTTACCTTTATTTTTAAGCTTTAATTAATTGTTTATTTAATTTTTAAGTATTTATTTTGAGAGCCAGTGAGAGCACAAGTGGGGGAGGAGCAGAGAGGGAGAGAGAAAGAGAATCCTAAGCAGACTCTGTATTGTCAGTGCAGAGCCCTATGCAGGGCTCAAACCCATGAACCTTGACATCATGACCTGAGCTAAAATCGAGTCAGATTCTCAATTGAGCCACCCAGGCACCCCTATTTTTTATTTTTTAAGTTTATTTATTTTGAGAGGGAGAGAGAAAGAGAGAGAGAGAGAGAGAGAGAGAGAGAGAGAGAGAGAGCGCATAAGCAGGGGAGGGGCAGAAAGAAAGGGAGAGACAGAATTCCAAACAGGCTCCTACTCTCAGTGCAGAGCCTTATGTGGGACGCCATCTCAATCTCACAATATGAGATTTATTCCATGCTCATGAATCAGAACTCATTGTGGTTAAGATGGGAATTCTTTCCAAAATGGTTTGTTGATTCATTAAAATCGTATAAAAATCCCAGCAGGAACTTTTTTTTTTTTTAAGAAATTGACAAACTCCTTCTGATGTTTACATAGAAGTGCTGTTTATTTCTTTTACCATGAAATTTGAAATCTTTAGTGGACAACAATCTGATTACTATCTACTTTTTTTTTCCTACTTTTCTCCCACTTTACTCAGCTTTAGTCACCTGGCACCTGTTTTCTGTCTTTATTCCCTGAGTTAACTATACAGACTTATATTCAGGGCCCATATGAGCTGTTTCTTTGTTCTGCAATCTCCAGACGAAGCTTTTCAAACGCTACCAACTGCACACATCCTTTGATTCATTTGAAAAGAACTTATTTATTCTGCAGATTTTTACCCAAGCCTTATTTCTAGTTTTTCCCATTGCCTCCTCTATAAAATAAGGCTCCCCATTATATATCCTTTTCTACTGTGAACATTTCTTTCATACACCAAATATTAATTGTGCTGAGAAACGTTCTGTACATATTTTAAGGACATGGACTGTCTTCGCTATGATCTATGTTTTCAAGGATTTTTATTTTTTTTTAATAGCAAACAGCCTTGCAAGGTAGAGCTACTGTTTTCTTCTAGAGCAAAGGTCAGGTTTGTTTACTGTCTGGTATGATAACGATAATGTCTCCCTCTGGAGCAAGCCAGGCAGACTTTTCTCAGCATCCTCTAAGATTTGAGTTCTGTTATGAAACCCACCATGTATGAAGGAGTCTTCTGGCCCTCTTTTAGCTAACCTGTGATAATAGCACAGGGAATCTCTTCTGTGCTCCCAGGGCTGCTAAAAATGAGATTAATAAAGGCCTGTATCCCAGGCTCTGGGCCTTGTGTGTCTTTTGCTAGCATCCAAGAATCAGTGGCAGACTCACTTGATAGTTCTTGATAATAATATTAAAAGAGAACTAATACTTCCAGCATTTAGTATGTGCTAAATATCTTCCATAATGGTGTAATAAATCTTCAAAGTAATTCTAGTATGTAGGAACTTTGATTTTGTACATTGGCAAATTTGAAAGCTAAATTCTTAAGGACGTTAAATACTATAGCTATTAAATGTTGTTGAGATGGGGTTCGCACCCAGGCTGCCTGTCTCCAAAGACCACACGTTTAGACCAATATGTTATTCTGCTTTCCTCCATTTTCAACTCTATGGCTTTCAAAATATGTTGTTTAAAAGTCTGACGTCTATTTTCTACAATGTGCTGTCCGCACTGTGAGAGAAGGGCACTTTTATCTCTTACACACTACTATAATCTTAATGCCCAAACACTGTTGACCACATATGAGAAATTAAATAAGTGTTTATTTCATAAGTTGATCTCTGAAAGATAAAACATTTAGGGCAGCAAGTGATCCCAGATGATACTGTGAACACCAAGTGTCCACAAATCACAAAATAGGATGTTCCTGTCCCAAAATATATTTTTAAAGTTTTGTTTCTTTGATTGATAAAAATATATGCTATATTTCCATTACGTGACCTTCTTAAATTTTAGGGTGACCCCATAATTTCAATACTTGCATTTTCACCTCTATTGATAATTGCAAATAGTGCCGTGTTTACTGTGTAAGCCTATGAATAACAGCAGACTTAATTACATAAATTCAACATTTGTTTAAAGTGAAGACTAAAACTTGTAAGTAATTGTGGTGCAGATGGAATTTTCACGTTAACTGTGATAAAGAAAAGTGATTAAATTATTGAGTTGCCATAGAGATCATATAAATTAAATATTTAAAAATCAAAGCAGTTGGTATTATATGACTCCTACCAAATTCACATTTGCTCATTAGTCAGGAAAGCAACAATTGTCACATTAAAAGACTGCGGTTAGTTTAATTGTATTGGTTTCTTAGGCTGGTTTGTAACTTATTATCAAACTACTTTGGTTTTGTTCTCTGTAAGGACATACATAGAAGGAGTTAAAATTATTTTATTCTGTTAAATGTTATTTTCCCAAGTAGTCTCTGTATAACTTCTATTTAAGAAACACTTATTTACTGACTCAAAGGGGCACATGCACACCAGTGTTTAGAGCAGCACTATCAACAATAGCCATGTTATGGAAAGAGCACAAATGTCCATCAACTGATGAATGGATAAAGAAGTTGTGGTGTATTCATATATGCACAATGGACTATTACTTAGCCATCAAAAAGAAGGAAACTGCCATTTGTGATGATGTGGGCGGAGCTAGAGAGTATCAGGCTGAGCAAAATAAGTCAGTTAGAGAAAGACAAATACCATATGATTTCAATCATATGTGGAATTTAAGAAACCAAACAGATGAACATAGGGGGAAGGGGGAAAAAAAGAGACAGGCAAACCATAAAACTCAACTATAGAGAATATACTGAGGGTTGATTGAGGGGGGGTAGGCAGGAGGAGGGTTAAAAGAGGCACTTGGTGTGTGAGCACTGAATATTGTACGTAAGTGATGAATCACAAAATTCTACTACTGCAAGGGATATTACACAATATATTAACTAACTGGAATTTAGATAAAAACTTAAAAAAATAAATAACTGCATGATTATATAAGGAATAAAACAAATGGATACTATTACTTAATTGTAATTTATTTTATTTTTTATTTTTTATTTTATTATTTTTGTGAAATTTATTGTCAAATAAATTGTATGGTTTCCATACAACACCCAGTGCTCATCCCAAAAAATGCCCTCTTCAATACCCATCACCCACCCCCCTCCCTCCCACTCCCCATCAACCCTCAGTTTGTTCTCGGTTTTTTAGAGTCTCTTAAGCTTTGGCTCTCTCCCACTCTAACCTCTTTTTTTTTTTTCCCTTCCCCTCCCCCATGGGTTTCTGTTAAGTTTCTCAGGATCCACATAAGAGTGAAAACATATGGTATCTGTCTTTCTCTGTATGGCTTATTTCACTTAGCATCACACTCTCCAGTTCCATCCACGATGCTACAAAGGGCCATATTTCATTCTTTCTCATTGCCACATAGTAATCCATTGGTATATAAACCACAATTTCTTTATCCATTCATCAGTTGATGGACATTTAGGCTCTTTCCATAATTTGGCTACTGTTGAGAGTGCTGCTATAAACATTTGGGTACAAGAGCCCCTATGCATCAGTACTCCTGTATCCTTTGGGTAAATTCCTAGTAGTGCTACTGCTGGGTCATAGGGTAGGTTTACGTTTAATTTTTTGAGGACCTCCACACTGTTTTCCAGAGCAGCTACACCAGTTTGCATTCCCACCAACAGTGCAAGAGGGTTCCTGTTTCTCCACATCCTTGCCAGCATCTAGAGTCTCCTGATTTGTTCATTTTGGCCACTCTGACTGGCGTGAGGTGATATCTGAGTGTGGTTTTGATTTGTATTTCCCTGATGAGGAGTGATGTTGAGCATCTTTTCATGTGCCTGTTGGCCATCCTGATGTCTTCTTTAGAGAAGTGTCTATTCATGTTTTCTTCCCATTTCTTCACTGGGTTATTTGTTTTTCGGGTGTGGAGTTTGGTGAGCTCTTTATAGATTTTAGATACTAGCCCTTTGTCCGATATGTCATTTGCAAATATCTTTTCCTATTCCGTTGGTTGCCTTTTAGTTTTGCTGATTGTTTCCTTTGCTGTGCAGAAGCTTTTTATCTTCATAAGGTCCCAGTAGTTCATTTTTGCTTTTAATTCCCTTGCCTTTGGAGATGTGTCAAGTGAGAAATTGCTACGGCTGAGGTCAGAGAGGTCTTTTCCTGCTTTCTCCTCTAGGGTTTTGATGGTTTCCTGTCTCACATTCAGGTCCTTATCCATTTTGAGTTTATTTTTGTGAATGGTGTGAGAAAGTGGTCTAGTTTCAACCTTCTACATGTTGCTGTCCATTTCTCCCAGCACCATTTGTTAAAGAGACTGTCTTTTTTCCATTGGATGTTCTTTCCTGCTTTGTCAAAGATTAGTTGGCCATATGTTTGTGGGTCTAGTTTTGGCGTTTCTATTCTATTTCATTGGTCTATGTGTCTGTTTTTGTGCCAATACCATGCTGTCTTGATGATTACCGCTTTGTAGTAGAGGCTAAAGTCCGGGATTGTGATGCCTCCTGCTTTGGACTTCTTCTTCAAAATTACTTTGACTATTCAGGGCCTTTTGTGGTTCCATATGAATTTTAGGGTTGCTTGCTCTAGCTTCGAGAAGAATGCTGGTGCAATTTTGATTGGGATTGCATTGAATGTGTAGATAGCTTTGGGTAGTATTGACATTTTAACAATAGTTATTCTTCCAATCCATGAGCACGGAATGTTTTTCCATTTCTTTATATCTTCTTCAATTACCTTCATAAGCTTTCTATAGTTTTCAGCATACAGATCTTTTACATCTTTGGTTAGATTTATTCCTAGGTATTTTATGCTTCTTGGTGCAATTGTGAATGGGATCAGTTTCTTTATTTGTCTTTCTGTTGCTTCATTATTAGTGTATAAGAATGCAACTGATTTCTGTACATTGATTTTGTATCCTGCAACTTTGCTGAATTCATGTATCAGTTCTAGTAGACTTTTGGTGGAGTCTATCAGATTTTCCATGTATAATATCATGTCATCTGCAAAAAGTGAAAGCTTAACTTCATCTTTGCCAATTTTGATGCTTTTGATTTCCTTTTGTTGTCTGATTGCTGATGCTAGAACTTCCAACACTATGTTAAACAACAGCGGTGAGAGTGGGCATCTCTGTCATGTTCCTGATCTCAGGAAAAAAGCTCTCAGTTTTTCCCCATTGAGGATGATGATAGCTGTGGGCTTTTCATAAATGGCTTTTATGATCTTTAAGTATGTTCCTTCTATCCCGAATTTCTCGAGGGTTTTTATTAAGAAAGGATGCTGATTTTTTGTCAAATGCTTTTTCTGCATCGATTGACAGGATCACATGGTTCTTTTCTTTTATTAATGTGATGTATCACGTTGATTGATTAGCAAATGTTGAACCAGTCCTGCATCCCAGGAATGAATCTCACTTGACATGGTGAATAATTCTTTTTATATGCTGTTGAATTTGATTTGCTAGTATCTTATTGAGAATTTTTGCATCCATATTTATCAGGGATATTGGCCTGTAGTTCTCTTTTTTTTACTGGGTCTCTGTCTGGTTTAGGAATCAAAGTAATACTGGCTTCATAGAATGAGTCTGGAAGTTTTCCTTCCCTTTCTATTTCTTGGAATAGCTTGAGAAGGATAGGTATTATCTCTGCTTTAAACGTCTGGTAGAACTCCCCTGGGAAGCCATCTGGTCCTGGACTCTTATTTGTTGGGAGATTTTTGATAACCGATTCAATTTCTTTGCTGGTTATGGGTCTGTTCAAGCTTTCTATTTCCTCCTGATTGAGTTTTGGAAGAGTGTGGGTGTTCAGGAATTTGTCCATTTCTTCCAGGTTGTCCAATTTGTTGGCATATAATTTTTCATAGTAATCCCTGATAATTGTTTGTATCTCTGAGGGATTGGTTGTAATAATTCCATTTTCATTCATGATTTTATCTATTTGGGTCATCTCCCTTTTCTTTTTGAGAAGCCTGACTAGAGGCTTATCAATTTTTTTTTTCAAGTAACCAACTCTTGGTTTCATTGATCTGCTCTCCAGTTTTTTTAGATTCTATATTGTTTATTTCTGCTCTGATCTTTATTATTTCTCTTTATCTGCTGGGTTTAGGCTGTCTTTGCTGTTCTGCTTCTATTTCCTTTAGGTGTGCTGTTAGATTTTGTATTTGGGATTTTTCTTGTTTCTTGAGATAGGCCTGGATTGCAATGTATTTTCCTCTCAGGACTGCCTTCGCTGCATCCCAAAGCGTTTGGATTGTTGTATTTTCATATATTCCATATATTTTTTAATTTCTTCTCTAATTGCCTGGGTGACCCATTCATTCTTTAGTAGGGTGTTCTTTAACCTCCATGCTTTTGGAGGTTTTCCAGACTTTTTCCTGTGGTTGATTTCAAGCTTCATAGCATTGTGGTCTGAAAGTATGCATGGTATGATTTCAATTCTTATATACTTATGAAGGGCTGTTTCGTGACCCAGTATGTGATCTATCTTGGAGAATGTTCATGTGCACTTGAGAAGAAAGTATATTCTGTTGCTTTGGGATGCAGAGTTCTAAATATATCTGTCAAGTCCATCTGATCCAATGTCTCATTCAGGGCCCTTGTTTCTTTATTGACCGTGTGTCTAGATGATCTATCCATTTCTGTAAGTGGAGTGTTAAAGTCCCCTGCAATTACCACATTCTTATCAATAAGGTTGCTTATGTTTGTGAGTAATTGTTTTATATACTTGGGGGCTCCTGTATTCGGCGCATAGACATTTATAATTGTTAGCTCTTCCTGATGGAAAGACCCTGTAATGATTATATAATTCCCTTCTTCATCTCTTTTTACAGCCTTTAATTTAAAGTCTAGTTTGTCTGATATAAGTATGGCTACTCCAGCTTTCTTTTGACTTCCAGTAGCATGATAAATAGTTCTCCATCCCCTCACTTTCAATCTGAAGGTGTCCTCAGGTCTAAAATGAGTCTCTTGTAGACAGCAAATAGATGGGTCTTGTTTTTTTATCCATTCTGATACCCTATGTCTTTTGGTTGGTGCATTTAGTTCATTTACATTCAGTGTTATTATAGAAAGATGTGGGTTTAGAGTCATTGTGATGTCTGTAGGTTTCATGCTTGTAGTGATGTCTCTGGTACTTTGTCTCACAGGATCCCCATTAGGATCTCTTGTAGGGTTGGTTTAGTGGTGACGAATTCCTTCAGTTTTTGTTTGTTTGGGAAGACCTTTATCTCTCCTTCTATTCTAAATGACAGACTTGCTGGATAAAGGATTCTCGGCTGCATATTTTTTCTGTTCATCATATTGAAGATCTCCTGACATTCTTTTCTGGCCTGCCAAGTTGCAGTAGAGAGTTCTGTCACAAATCTTACCGGTCTCCCTTTATATGTTAGAGCATGTTTCTCCCTAGCTGCTTTCAGAATTTTCTCTTTATCCTTGTATTTTGCCAGTTTCACTATGATATGTCGTGCAGAACATCGATTCAAGTTACGTCTGAAGGGAGTTCTCTGTGCCTCTTGGATTTCAATGCCTTTTTCCTTCCCCAGATCAGGGAAGTTCTCAGCTAGTGTTTCTTCAAATACACCTTCACCACCTTTCCCTTTTTCTTCCTCCTGCGGAATACCAATTATGCATATATTATTTCTCTTTAGTGCATCACTTAGTTCTCTAATTTTCCCCTCATACTCTTGAATTTTTTTATCTCTCTTTTTCTCAGCTTCTTCTTTTTCCATAATTTTATCTTCTAGTTCCCCTATTCTCTCCTTTGCCTCTTCAATCCGAGCTGTGGTTGTCTCCATTTTATTTTGCAGCTCATTAATAGCATTTTTTAGCATCTTCTGGCTGTTCCTTAGTCCCTTGATCTCTGTAGCAATAGATTCTCTGCTGTCCTTTATACTGTTTTCAAGCCCAGCAATTAATTTTATGACTATTATCCTAAATTCACTTTCTGTTATATTGTTTAAATCATTTTTGATCATTTCGTTAGCTGTCGCTCTCCTGGAGATTCTTTTGAGGGGAATTCTTCCGTTTGGTCATTTTGGATAGTCCCTGGAGTGGTGCGGACTGCAGAGGCACTTCCCCTGTGCTGTCTTGAATAACTTGTGTTGGTGGGCGGGGCCTCAGTCACAACCGATTTCTAACCCCAGCCCACCGCTGGGGCCACAGGCAGACTGGTGTCCCCTCTCCTAGGGGTGGGATTCACTGTGGGGTGGCGTGGCCCGTCTGGGCTACTTGCACATTGCCAGGCTTGTGGTGCTGGGGATCTGGCGTATTAGCTGGGGTGGATCCGTGAGGTGCACGGATGGGGGGCTGAAAGGGCAGGCTCAGCTCACTTTTCCTTCAGAGATCCGCTTCGGGAGGGGCCCTGTGGCACCGGGAGGGAGTCAGACCCACCGGAGGGACGAATCCACAGAAGCACAGCCTTGGGTGTGTGTGGTGCAAGCAAGTTCCCTGACAGGAACTGGTTCCCTTTGGGAATTTGGCTGGGGGATGGGCGAGGGAGATGGTGCTGGCGAGTGCTTTTGTTCCTTCCAAGCTGAGCTCTATAGTCCATCCCGGGCTCAAAAACTCTCCCTCCTGTTGTCCTCCAGCCATCCCGCTCTCTGAACAGAGCTGTTAGCTTAGAGCCTTCCAACTGTTAAGTACTGCTTGCTGTCAGAACACACTCCATCGGCCCTCCGCTTTTGCAAGCCAGCCCCGGGGGCTCTGCTTGGCAGGCGGGCCGCCCCTCCGCCCCAGCTCCCTCCCGCCAGTCCGTGTAGCACGCACTGCCTCTCCACCGTTCCTACCCTCTTCCGTGGGCCCCTCGTCTGCGTTTGGCTCCGGAGAATCCATTCTGCTAGTCTTATGGCAGTTTTCTGGGATATTTAGGCAGATGTGGGTGAAATCTACATGATCAGCAGGATGCAGTGAGCCCAGCGCCCTCCTATGCCGCCATCTTCCCGCTAACCCTGAATTGTAATTTAGAGAGAGTTAGTGTCACTATGAAGAATAAAATTGAAGGTTATAAATCTGGAGTTAGGGAGGCCCAATAACACTCAGTTATAATATTCCTCGAAAGAGATGATAAGATGTTGAACTTTAAAAATTGCCATATGGTAAAACTGGTGCATATTCAATTAAAAGTGTATTTAAGGACATATGACGTATAGAATACCTGGTGATTGTTATTATGTGAGAGATATGCAAGTTATGGAAGATTTTTGGAAAATTTTGTTTTTCTGCTTTGATCAACTTGATACACGGCAAAATCTTTAACTGATATATAAAAATGTCTTTTAAAAAGCAGTAGGATGGCAAGCTATAATGATAAGTTCAGTTAATGCTTTTTTTTTTTTTTGCTGATGTGCAACCACATGTGTTATTTTCTCATTAATAGGGAATGATTTTTCTTCTTAAGTTTGTATCACAAAGCATGTGTGATTTAAGCATTCTTCTGTCACAATATGGTAAATATTTGCTTACCCAAAGTTGAGAGGGATAATTAATAATCATGTACCTGAAGTGGGAAATTTGTTTAAGTGTAAAATAACGGAATAAGACACAAAATGAATGACTGAGAGACTTTATGAATATTTAAGACTTCTGGTACTTGAAGGCTTTAAAAGTTTATCTGAGTGCTATTTTATGCAGTGGTCTACAAGGTTTTGCCTCGTTATTTTTTCCCTACTTCTCCTGTTTCAGCTTGCATAAGTCTTTTTCTTATCTTTCACTGTCTTTGTACAACTTCATTTTCTGCCTGCTTTGACTGGTTATTTCTTACTTATTCTTATATCTTACTTATTCGTTTAGGAAAAATTTCATAGTTTAGCACCAGATCTTTGTTACACACTGTTATAAATACATTCATTAAAAATTTTTTTTAATATTTATTTTTGAGAGAGAGAGAGCGAGCATGAGCAGGGTAGGAGCAGAGATAGAGAGGGAGACACAGAATCCAAAGCAGGCTCCAGGCTCTGAGCTGGCAGCACAGAGCTCATTATGGGGCTTGAACTCATGAGCTGTGAGATCATGACCTGAGCCTGAATGGGATGCCTCACTGACTGAGCCACCCAGGTGCCCCAACACATTTATTTTTAATTCATATTACCTTCCTAGGCTGTCATTTTATAATTATTTGTTAGTCACTTAATTTATAGGTAGAGTAATTTCTATGTTCACTTGGGTCTGCTTTTGTTAACCCTTGTATCTCCAAAGTTTTGTTCTACCAACTCTAGAAAATAGTAGGCGTGTAGTAAATATTTTTTAAATGTGTGTAATGGAAAGCAAATTAATGACAAAAGCAAATAAAAAATGGTTTAAAAAGTGACAAAAGCTCAAACCCAAAAACAAATGCCAGAATAGGTGCAAAAGAAAAAAATAACATATTACTGATTCATATGAGAATGAATAAATCCAAAAACTAAATGGATGAAAAAATCAAATAGTCATTTCAGCAAATGAGGAAAATATATATATTTTTTTGTTTTTTGAGAGAGAAAACACACGTGTTGGGGGGGTAGCAGGAGGAGAGGAAGAGAGAGAGAATCTGAAGCAGGCTCCATGCCCAAAGCAGAGCCCAACATGACACTTGATCTCAAACCATGAGATCATGACCTGAGCCAAAATGAAGAGCCAGAGGTTTAACTGACTAGCCACTCAGGTGCCTGGGAAAAATATTTTTAAAAGCACAATGAAATAATTAATAATAACATGAGTTAACAGAACATACCCTGCTTATTCTTAAAGATAGTACCTATTTACTAGGATGAAGTGAAATTAGTGTCATGGTGAATTTGGGATGAGTATAAACAGGCACAGTAGTATCTGTAAATAAATATAGCAAGATAACAGACATGCTTCTATCATTGCATATGATAGATTTATTAAACTGATATGTATTTTTAAAAATGTTTAATAATGTTTTTATTTTATTTTTGAGAGTGAGAGAGACAGAGTGCAAGCAGGGGAGGGGCAGAGAGAGAGGGAGATACAGAATCCAAAGCAGGCTCCAGGCTCTGAGCTGTCAGCACAGACCCCGATGAGGGACTTGAACCCACAAACTGGGAGATCATGGCCTAAGCCGATGTCAGAGGGTTAATCCACAGAGCCACCCAGGTGCCCCCAAGTTGGTACATGTTTATTTCTGACTTTCAGAACATGGAAATGCTGTTTTCTAGACTCAGTTATTGCTAAAGTTTTAATAAAGTTGGGTTCTGCCAATCAGATGCCTTCCTTTGGGATGTGGAAGGCAGAAATAAGTCAGAATTCATATACTTTCCATTTTGGCCATTGCCTCTGACTATAATAGTCAGTAGTGTCCCATGTTGGGTCACTAAGAATCATGGTGTCACAAAAGGGATGTTTCAGAGGTGGCTATGGCTCACAAATGTGATGAGGTCCTTAGAATCAACATTAACACTGATGACTCCTAAAATTCCACTTGCTTGGTAGTGTCATCTAGCCAGTTAAATTTTGTAAGTACTTTGAATCCTAGCTCAGCCTAGAACATGTACATCTAGCCCTTCCCCCATTTTTTAGAAGTGCATTTCTGGAAGTGTATTAAAAGTGAATTCGAAGTGGGGCGCCTGGGTGACTCAGTTGGTTGAGTGTCTGACTTTGGCTCAGGTCGTGATCTCACGGTCCGTGAGTTCGAGCCCCACATCGGGCTCTGTACTGACAGCTCAGAGCCTGGAGCCTGTTTCAGATTCTGTGTGCATCTCTCTGCCCCTTCCCTGCTTGCGCGCTGTCTGTCTCTCTCTCAAATATGAAATAAAGCATTATAAAAAACTGAATTAGAAATGGATTTCTGAAAAATAAAAATTATCATTTATAACAATATTAAAACATAAAATATGTAGGAATTAACGTAATAAATATGTGTATGTATCGGTACACTTAAAGATGCAACAGGATACTGAGATGAGTTAAAGAGGAAATAAATGAGAGAGATATCCTATGTTTAGGGATAGAGTATTCAATATTGTTTCTATGCCAATTCTGACTAAATTAATGTATAAATAAAATCAGAATCAGATTCTCAAGTGGAATCTGTAGCAATTGACAAACTAATTTTAAGTTTATATGAAATGTAAGTATCTAGAAAAATCAAAATAATTAAGGAAATAGAAGGCTGGAGATCCTACATTATCTGATTTCAAGACAATACAAATCTATAGTAATTAAAAAAAAGGTGGTATTGGCTTCACAAAATATAGATGAGTAGACATAGATCAGTGAAATTGAAAGTTCAGAAAGGAACCCACACATGTATGCTGTATTGAATTTCATAAATGTGACAGACGAAATCAATTGGGAAATGACTGGTATTTTACATGAATACTAAACAGAGACTTGATAAATAAGTTTTTGTAGACATACTTTTGCTTTTCAAAATCCACAGTAAAGAAAACACTGGTAGAAAAATTTGCAAAATATATATCAAACTGAGGAGCTGTGTCCAGAATATATGACGAAAATTTACAGCCTATTAATAAGAAGACAGTCTCAAAAAAGGAACATAATTTGAGGAGACACTTTACAAAATAATGTATATGGCCACTTGCCAGGTGTTGGGGTGGTAAATTAGGGCAACAAGCCAAACCGAAAGTAATAATCAAGCCGTTATGTATTTACTGCGACAATGCAACAAAAAGTAAAAGAAAAAAAGATGTTTTCTAGGTGTTGTATTTTTTCCCAAAGAATGGTACCAAGTAAGGGTCAAATGACACAGTGCAGATGGCAGGGAATCATCTCATTTCCACGGGGCTGGAGTAACAGTTTCTGAAATGGGAAAGGGTGAGAAGTGGAAAAATGCTGAGTCAGATAGGAGTAAAGTAACTAAGCTAATCCAAGTAGGTCTCAGCCAAAAGGAGGCACCTGGGCTAAGAATAGATCTGAAGAGCACAACCCGCCAGGGATGCCTGAGTTCTCGACTGCATCTTCTTCTAGAAAACTATAATACATTGCGTATACACCAAGAAGCCTAAGGCATCTTAAGGAAAGCCTTGTAATTGCCTATGGTTTGGCCTGCAAAATCATATACAGGGTTTTGGCCTGGAGCCAGGCTACTTAATATGAATGACAAATATGCACAATGTGATTAGTCCTGCATAAATGCAATTTAGAATGAGAATATAATACCAGTATTGCATCAGTAAAAATGGCTTACATTAAAAAAATGGCATTATTAGGGCACCTGGGTGGCTCAGTGGGTTAAGCATCTGACTTTGGCTCAGGGCATGATCTCATGGTTAGTGAGTTTGAGCCCTGCATCGGGCTCTGTGCTGACAGCTAGGGGCCTGGAGCCTGCTTCAGATTCTGTCTTCCACTCTTTCCACCCCTCCTCCGCTCATGCTCTGTTTCTCTCCAAAACAAATAAACATTAAAAATATTTTTTAAAAATGGCAGTATTAATTGCTATAAGGATATGGAGCAACCAACTCAAAAATAGCTTAATGGAAATTCAAAATGATATGGCCACTTTGAAAAATAGTTTGGTAATTTCTTATGTTAATAGTTTACTCAGTGTATTACTCAACAATGCAATCTTCATGTTATTAATTAAAAAAGTGAAAACTTACATCTACAAAAAGATTTGTATGTGAATGTCCCTGGAAATTCTACACATAGGCCAAATTTTATGGCTGTACCACAATTTATCTTTTCTTCTGTTGATGGGCATTTTGTTTGTTCTAAATGGATTTTTTTTCACTTTGTAATTATTTGTTTCTGGTATATAGATGGACTGTTGATTGTTACAAAATAAAACAATCAAATGCCCATCAGTAAACCAGCAGGAAATACATCTTGAGAAATAGCTAAATTCTACTATTAGTTCTAGTTTTGTAGATTCCTTGGGATTTTCTATGTAAAAATTCATGTGGTCTATAAATAAAGAAGTTTTATTTCTTCCAAAAGAAAAAAAAGAAGCCAACAAATTAGAAACAACACAGATATCAATTTAACGTTTGTTTTTTGGGGGAAGTTACCATCTTATTAGCCATGCTTTCTCAAATAATTTTTATTCATAATGTCCTTTGCAACTAATATGGAGCTAAGTGATAAAAATTGCATTAGAGTTATACAAATGTAAGGTTTTGATCCAGAAGAAAAAAAAAGTAACATGCAAACTTACTCTGCAGTCATCAGTGACAGAAATATCATCTGGTTTTAAATGCTCAAGGGTGGTTGGATGGTCAACTTTATGATACTGAAATGTTCTAGATGAACCATCATCATATTCAATGTCATTGGAGTAAAAGCGGGTCCTGATATTTAATATTTGGTGATGTCCATGAGCTTCAATTCCTTCATCAGGTCAATTCTTTAAAATTGTTTAAATGCTTTATTTATTTTTGAGAAAGAGAGAGAGAGAGAGACAGAATATGAGTAGGGGAGGGGTAGAGAGAGAGGGAGATGCAGAATCTGAAGCAGGCTCCAGGCTCTGAGCTGTCAGCTCAGAGACTGATGTGGAACTTGAATCCATGAACTGTGAGATCATGACCTAAGCCAAAGTTCGTCACTCAACTGACCACCCAGGCATCCGTGGTCAATTCTATTCCTTTGTTTATGCTGACTTCATGAGCATGAGACATATGCTGTAATACAAGGACTCCACATCTGATTTGATGACCTGTTGTCACCACCTGGAATTTTTTTTATTGTTTATTTATTTATTTTTGAGAGGGAGAGAGCATGTGTGCAGGAGGGGCAGAGAGAAGAAAGAGAGAATCCCAAGTGGGGCTCAAACTCATGAGATCATGACTTGAGTCAAAATCCATAATCAGATGGTTAACTGACAAGAGTCACCCAGGTGCCCCAGCAGCTGGAATTTTAAAATTTTAAATAATTTTATCTGTGAACATATCTTTGAACATAAGTTTTGAGAGGGAAGTGTTATGATAATAGAAAATGCACCTGAGCAGAGGGGAAATGTGTTTTTCTGTCATTGTTCCTTGTTTCCAACGTGGAAACAAGGATGCCCCCATTAACATACAAGGCAAGCATGTTAAGTCTTACAACAGAGTAAATAACATTGGTGATGGCACTCAGAGTCCACACTTTCCATTTGAACGAGAACTTCAAATATGAAACAATGGTAATGACATTTTAAGAAGTAAGAAATCAAGAAATCCTACCATGTCATTTCTTACTCATTTACTTTGGGGTACTGGCCATTTATTTAAACCTAAAGTGAACATAGAAGGAAAGGAAAAGATAGTGAAACCCATAGTTTCTTATCCTTTACTTCTTTATCCTACTTATCAGTAAGCCAGAAGTAGATAATATCAGTGTGTGTTTTTGTCAAAAAGTGAAGTAAGAACAGATTGAGTTTGTTTTGTCCAGGGTTTCCACTGTTCTGGTAAGAAAAAATATATCTACAGGCAAGGGCTATGAAATACAGATTGTACAATTTCACTAATTCTGCACAGGAAGTGCTTTTATATTTGCATTTAACACTGGCATTGCATACTATAAAGATAAATATTAAAATTCCAGAGGGACATGACATATGATGAAAGAGTCAATTCTCCAAACAGACACAACAATCCTCAATGTGTATGTGCCTAACAACAGGGCAGCAATATATGTGAGGCAAAACATCATTGCATTGCAAGAAGAAATAGGTGAATCCACTGTTACAGTGGGTTACATCAACACTCTTTCAGGAATGGGCAGACCCAGTAGACAGAAAATCAGTAAGGACGTAACTGAACACAAAAATGTCACGAATCGGGGCGCCTGGGTGGCGCAGTCGGTTAAGCGTCCGACTTCAGCCAGGTCACGATCTCGCGGTCCGTGAGTTCGAGCCCCGCGTCAGGCTCTGGGCTGATGGCTCAGAGCCTGGAGCCTGTTTCTGATTCTGTGTCTCCCTCTCTCTCTGCCCCTCCCCTGTTCATGCTCTGTCTCTCTCTGTCCCAAAAATAAATAAACGTTGAAAAAAAAAATTAAAAAAAAAATGTCACGAATCAATTGGATATAATGGACATCTATAGACTATTTTGTATAGCATTAGAATACACATGCTTCTCAAGCTCATGAGGAACATTCACTGAGATATACCAGATTCTGGGCCATAAAACATGCCTTAACAAATTTAAAATAGAAATCATACAATTTCTCCTCTCAGGTCATAAAAGAATTAAACTAGAAATCAATAACAGAAAAATAACTGGAAAATCCCCACATACATACATAAGCATTAAATAACACTCAAAAAACACATGGGTCAAAGAAGAAATCTCAAGGAAAAAGTAATAATTTCTTCAAGTAAATAAAAATGAAAAAAATACTTATCAAATTTTGTGGGATGCAGAAAAAGCAATGATTAAAGGGAATTTTATAGCACTGAATGTATATATTAGATCCGAAAAATATCTAAAATCAATAACCTAAGACTCTATCTTAGAACACTAGAAAAAGAACAAGAAAGAAATAATAAAAATTAGAGCAGAAATCAATGAAATTGAAAACAGGAAATTAAAAGGGAAAACAAATGAAGCTAAAAACTGATTCTTTAGAAAGATCAATAAAATTGATGAGTCTCTAGCCAGGTTAACTAAAAAAAAAGAGTACATAAATTATTATTATCAGAAATAAATAGGGTATATCAATAAAGATCAAATGGAGATTAAAAGGATAATAAAAGACTATTATGAACAACACTATACACAAAAATTAGACAACCTAGTAACATGGACTAATTTCTTGAAAGATACAATTTGTTAAAACTCACACAACAAGAAATAGATAATATGAATAGCCCTATACCTATGAAGAGATTGGATCAGTAAACAAAAAGAAATCAAAACCGAATTCACTGATGAATTCATTGATGAATTCTATCAAATATTTAAGGAAGAAATTATACCAAATTCTCTATAATCCACCTTAGAAAATAAAAATAGGGGAATGTTTCCTAATTTATTTCATGAGGCAAGTATTACCCTAATGCCCAAACTGGAAGAATACATTACAAGAGAAGATTACCAGCTAATATTTCCAATGAACATAGATGGAAAAATTCTCAACAAACTATTAGCAAATTGACTGCAATAATGTTTACAAAGAATTGCACAGCACGACCAAATGTGATTTATCAACAGGCTAAGGAAGAAAAATCACATGAATATATTAGTAAGTACAGAAAAAGCATTTGATAAATCCAACATTCACTCATGATTAAAACTCTCAGTGAACTAGGAATAAAAGCGAAATTCTTCAACTTGATGGAGAATATATGCAAAACATTAAATCTGTGGATTGCTTTGGGTAGTATAGGCATTTAACAATATTTGTTTTTTCAATCCACGAGCATGAAATATTTTTGCATTTCTTTGTGTCATCATCAATTTCATTAATGTTTTATAGTTTTCAGAGTGCAGGTCTTTCATATCTTTGGTTAAGTTCATTCCTAGGTATTTTATTATTTTTAGTGCAATTGTAAATGGGATTATTTTCTTAATTTCTCTTTCTGCTGCTTCATTATTAGTGTATAGAAATGCAACAGATTTTTGCACATTGATTTTGTATCCTGCAACTTTACTGAATTCATTTATCAATTTTAGTAGTTTTTTGATAGCATGTTTAGGGTTTTCTATGTATAGTATCATGTCATCCACAAATAGTGAACAAAACTAAAAGACAAGTTGTTGAATGAGAGAAGACATTTGCAAATGACAATGGGTTAGCATCGAAAATATATGAAGAACTTATACAACTCAACACCTGAAAAACAAATAAGCCAATTAAAAGATGGGCAGAAAACATGCACAGAAATTTCTATGTAGAAAATCCGGAAAAGTCAACAACAATAAATTGCAGGATATAGGTCAATATACAAAAGTCAACTGCTTTCTTAAATACCAGTAATGAACAAGTGGAACTTGACAGTTAAAACATAATACCATATATAAGACCACCCTCCAAAATGAAATACTTACATATAGATTTAATTAAGTAGGTGCCATATTTTTTTGAAAAAACTACAAAACTCTGTTGAACAACATTAAAGAAGAAATAAATAAATGAAGAAATATTCCATGTTAATGGATATAAAGACTCAATATTGTAAAGATATCAGCTCTTCTCAAATTGATTTCTAGATTTAATACGATTCCAAAGAAAATCCTACCAGGTTATTTTGTGAATTTTTTTTTTCAACGTTTATTTATTTTTGGGACAGAGAGAGACAGAGCATGAACAGGGGAGGGGCAGAGAGAGAGGGAGACACAGAATCGGAAACAGGGTCCAGGCTCTGAGCCATCAGCCCAGAGCCCGACGCGGGGCTCGAACTCACGGACCGCAAGATCGTGACCTGGCTGAAGTCGGACGCTTAACCGACTGCGCCACCCAGGCGCCCCTATTTTGTGAATTTTGACATACTTACCCAAAAGTTTATGTGGAGAGGCAAAAGACTCAGAATAGCTGACACAATATTGAAGCAGAATGGTAAAGTTGGAGGACTAACACTGCTCAACTTTAAGATTTACCATAAAGCTACGTGAATCAAGACAGTGTGGTATGAGACAAATAAGGTCAATAAAACAGAAGAGAGAGCCCAATATTGGATCCACATGAATATACTTAACTGACCTTTGACAAATGGGGCAAATAAATAAGTTAGAGAGATGATATTTTTTCAATAACAGTGCTGGAACAACCGGATATCCAAATGCAAAAAAAAAAAAAAAAAAAAAAAAGAATCTAGACACAGGCATTACACCCTTCCACCAAATTAATCCAAAATCATAGACATAAATAGAAAATGGAAGTGTAAAACAAACAAACAAACACAACAAACCAACTGCTAGAGGCTAACATAGGGGATAATCTAGATGAATTTATGTTTGGGGATGACCTTTTGGATACCAAAGTCACTATGAAAGCAAAAATAAATATGGTGGATTTTTTAAATTAAAGATTTCTGTTCTGTGCAAGACCATGTTAAGAGAATAAAAAGACAAGCCCACAGACTGTAACAAAATATTTGCAAGACTTATTTGTTAAAAGGCTATTATCCAAAATATATAAAGACTCAATACTAATAATTACAAAGAAACAAGCCATTTGAAAAATGGGCTAAAAACGTTAACAGACGCCTCACCAAAGAAGACAAACAGATGACCAATAAGAGTATAAAAAGATGCTCCACATCATAAGTCATTAGGGAAATAGAAATTAAAACAATGACATACCACTACAAACCTATTAGAATTGCCAAATTCTGGAACACAAACAACACCAAACGCTGGTGAAGATGTGGAACAGCAAAAACTTCCATTCATTACCGGTGGAAATGCAAAATGGTATAGCCGCTTTGAAAGGCAGTTTGTGGTTTCTTGTAACACTAAACATACTCTTACCACATGATCCAGCAATCATACCTTTTGGTATCTACCCAAAGGAGTTGAAAGCTTATATTTACATAAAAACCTGCACCCAGATGTTTATGGCAGCTTGACTCACAATGGCGCAAACTTAGAAGTAACCAAGATGTACTTCAGTAGTTGAATGAATAAATTGTGATACATCCAGACAATGGACTATTATTCAGCACTAAAAAGAAATAAGCTATCAAATCATGAAAAGACATGGAGGAAACTTAAATGCAAATTGCTAAGCCAAAGAAGTCAATCTTAAAAGGTTACATATGTATAATTACACTATAAGACATTCAGGAAAACACAAAACTATGGAGACTATAAAAAATACAGTGATTTTTCAGAGTTTGGGGAAGGGAGGGCTAAATAGGATTTTTAGGGAAGTGACACTCTTTTGTATGATACTCTAATGGTGGCTGTGTGTCATTATACATTTGTCCAAACCTCGAAAAATGTACAACACCAAGAATAAACCTAATGTAAATTCTGGATTTGGGATGATAAATGGGTCAGTGTAAGTTCATCAGGTGTAACTAATGTACCACTCTTGTGAGGAATATCAATTACAGAGACTATGCGTGTGTAGGGGGCAGGGGATATATGGGAAATCTCTGTATCTTTTCCTCAATTTTGTTGTGAATTAAAACCTGTCTAAAAAGTGTATTAAATATTCGTGCTAAATTTTGCATTTTAATTCTTATATAGAGTAACATTACATATTAAATGAAGAACAACATAAGAAGCTGAGAAAGACAAGAGAAGAATGGAAAAGGCTTTATATTTCAGTATCTTTGGTGGTACTTTTTTCTATACCTTTCAAACAAGAGGCCCCACATATTCATTTTACATTGGAACCCGACAATTATATTTCCAGCTCTGGTTTTAGGAGCCATTCCTGGAAACATAACTTTAGGTTTATTTCTCCAGTCTTTATAAAGATTCTTAGAAGTATCTAAAATTCCTTAATCAACCCCATTCACTTAAAAATTAATAGAAGGGACTCACTTGTTTTGCCAACTAAGAACTCTCATTACATGCATAAGATAAAATATAATTCTATTATCTATAATATGCACTTTAAATTCTAAGAGCATAGGAGAATTTTGAAAAAAAAAGATATAAAATATTTTGGTTATTAGTTTCACATAAAATGAAGGGAGCATATTGTAGTTATTAATTAAACCTGGTTTTCATTTCTTCAACATTCATTATGACACCCTGAAATTGATGTAACCTCATATAAGAATTCAAAAGTTTCACAGTTATAATTTTAATATATTAGGACCCTGCCATTAGAAATTTCTTCTGTAAAATGCTTTCATAAAATTGCTTTTTCTAAATCAATTATGTCTCTTTTTCTAATTCTTTCAAATTTCCCTTTATGGAATACTAATGTTCAACACTGTTCTATTAAAATGTTACCATTATAGCTTTGTAAATGTTTATTATATGCTGCTTTTAATGAAATGATGGCCTTATCTTTGTAGAGTTAGTAGGGACAGTGAAACAAAAATAATTTTTGACTTTGTTCAAACTAGGCATTGTATTTATCTCATATTCTGTTACAATATTAAACACACTATTCTCTGCTCTCGTTTGTCCAGAGATGGCTAAAGATTTAGAGGGGAAAAAAATCCTTCCACATTCTTTTTACAAATCTGACTTCAGATAATTAAATATATTCTCTGCTACACGGAAGAGACTGAAAGTATTTAACAAATCTAATAAATGACAAAAACACAGACTGGTCAGGCATATCTATACTTTGCCATTATGGTTACTTTAAAGGTGTATTTTCTTGTTTCAGTAGGGGTTTCAAAATAAATTGTATGGCAAAATGGTTTCTTTTAGATTCTTTTCACTGTGAGCAGCATTCGTGTATATTATACGGATATAACAATAGTATTGAGGCTCTTGTATTTTAAAGAGAGTATTTAAATTGTTTTGATATGAAATATGTTCTTAAGGAGGAGCCAGTAGAAGAAATAGTATGTTTATAAGTCTAAAACAAGGTAAAAACAATCAAATATGAAAGGAAAGTAGTTACTCCTTTGGATCTTTGTGCTTTTATCAATTTTTATGAGGTTTTTTAATGAATTAAACATAATTTTTCTTTATCTTTCAAATTTCTGTTTAATTTTGGCCTTTTTAAGTTGATCTGTATTTAAACTTTTTAAGTAGTCAAGGAATGAATCATTGCTTTTATGCATAGAAGGATTTTGACTATATGGTCCATATTAATTATATGTAGTAAATTATTTTTTAATGTCATGCAGATATTTGTAATAATTCTTTTAAAATCATATATCAATTCACTTATATTTATAGTCACTTTTCTAGCATTTATAATTTGGGGCTCTTTATGTTATATAAACAAATTATTTGGATTTAAAAGATGATTTAAGCTATGAAAGTACATACCAAAAATTTCTAGAATGCCCTAGAAAAATTGCAGTGGCTTAAACATTAAAAAAATACAAATTGAGACAAAAGGATTACATAACATTTAAACGAAATATACAAGGTATACCTTGGAAAATATCAATTAAATTGCTTTTCTATCTGTTTAAAATGCATAAAATAGTCCTTGCACTACATGATAAGCTAATACAAGCAGACAATGACTGCAGGGTTTTACTTTCTGCCAGAAGGAAGGGCATTCACATGTATTTCTCCTATTGCCTTCTTTGTTGAATTGTTTGAGTGCAAAGGACGTAAACAATTTGACTTAGTCTAATTTTAGGGTTAACATTATTTACCAGATTGGGAAGGTCATTTTGGTGCTAGTATGTAATTAATGTAAGAAGCAATTGGTAGAGTACTAAGGATAAAAACAAAAGACAGAGTGGTTCCTTGTTTTAAAACATAGAATTTTTAGAAAATGCTTATTTATTTAGAGAGAGAACATAATGGGGAGGGGCAGACAGAAAGAGGAAGAGAGAAAATCTTAAGCAGGCTCCATGCTGAGTTTGGAGTCCGACGTGGGGTTCAGTCTCACGAACGGTGAGATCATGATCTGAGCCAAAATCAAAAGTCCCACACTTAACCACCCAGGCGCTCCTAAAACATAGAATTTTTTTATATATGGTCGCTGAACTTTTACACTTTTAAATTGCTATCATTTATAGAACTTGAATTTTCTATGCCTTCTCTTGTGTTCTTGACATTACAGATCTCTCCCTGCTAGTTAACTGGCTTTTTAAATATTACACTTCAATGATTATTGATTTGGGGACAGGTAACCAGTTTGTGAGAGCTTTGCCTATCAGTGTAGTAAACACATATGTAGAACTTGGGATTTCAATGTTGAGTTATTTGAAATCAGGTGTGGGTCTCAGGCCCTCATGCCGAGGTAGGACTCAAAACATGTTTGTTGAATCAAGTTTATTTTCAGAAATGTATAGTGTTTAAAACATAACTTTATAAAATTATATATGTTAAATATCCATGATGACAGTATGTTTTACACAACAAATATAGAATGCTTTTCGAACTTATAACAATCCTCTGTGTTGTTTTTAGTCTTAAAGTTGATCCAGTATCTACCATCTTTTCCAGGCTTTCCAAGTATGCAATCAGAATAAAGTCATAAGTTTATAAAGATATAGCAATTATACACATAATTATAAAAATACAAAAAGTTCAAGGTACTTTTGTGAAAGCTATTTAAAAATATGTTGATATACTTCTAAACCAGATTTTTTTTGGTGTTAGGTCAGTACATTAACTTATTCTAAAAGTAACCTCCAATATTTGTTTCAAAATAATACAATAATGTTTGTTCTTCATTGCCCAGCTGTAGAACTTGGGCTTTTTTTTTTAAAGATGCATTTGGATTGAGACAATGTGTTCAATGTTACAATATGTTCCAATTCTTCAACTTATTTTCTCAGGTAACAGGTGAGCTATTCTTTAGAAATATTTTATGATATTGTGAGGAAGCAGTGCACTATGACTGGAGGAAAGATTTTAGAGGTAAGTTATAATAACATAAGGTAGACATTGTGATTTTGAGATATGTGATTAGAGATGTGAAGGAGCACCAATTTGTTTATTTAAAAAATGTTATTTTATTTTAAAAAGAATGTTTATTTTTGAGATTGAGAGGTGAGTGGGAGAGAGGCAGAGAGAGAGAGAGAGAGACAGAGGATCTGAAGTGGGCTCCACACTGACAGTGACCTGCCTGATGTGGGGCTTGAACTCAGGAACCATGGATCATGACCTGAGGCGAAGTCAGACACTCAACCGGCTGAACCACCCAGGTGCCCACAATTTGTTTAGAAATCTGTAGAGAATCTTATACATTATGGCTATCTGCCTTACCTTTGTATTAACTATGATTACGAAGAATAGAGAAATTACAGTAAAAAACTATGATGAAAGGAGTAATGGCATATATTTTAAATTCTTTTGTTGAACTGGAGATACGTGGAGTTATTCTGAGATCATACAGTGTTCTCAGGGGAAATTCTAAACAATATATATATGTAGCAAGAATTATAAAGGCTTCTGCATGCATTCTTCAGTTTCTCCAAAGAAAGAGAAAATCATTTTAGAAATGATTTCAATGCTAACGAATTATAATCTCAGTTTGTCAAACTAATATATATTTGTCCTTTACCACCTACCTTAACTCAGGTATGTGTACAGCATGCATGAATAGAGAGGTCATTTTTTATCAATTCAGATCAACCATCTGAACTCTCAATATGTTGCAGAAAAGCAAATAAACAAAAACAAATAAACAAACAAAAACTAAGTGCACATTTTTCAAATTAGGAGTATAAACTAGATTTTAAGAGCTTAGAACATAAAGTCATACTCCCAGGAATAGGAACCCAGTTCTGCTATTGAAAGGCTGTGGTACCGAGAAAAATTACCACACCCCTCCAAGCCTTGTATATCTCATTTATAAAACAGATTTTGTTTGTTGTGAGGACTCAGTGAGATAATCTGTATAAAGCCCTTAGCATGAAGCCTGGTTCAGATCAAGAAATTCACTAAATGTTAATGGCCAGTCAACCAAATGAATTGTAAATATTTTGAAAAAATAGTAATTGGTCTAATGTCTATTTTTTTTAGACTTAAAAAAAAATTTTAACGTTTATTTATTATTGAGAGACAGCAAGAGACAGAGCATGAGCATGGGAAGGGCAGAGAGAGGAGGAGACACAGAAACCAAAGCAGGCTCCAGCTCTGAGCTGTTAGCACAGAGCTCGACGCGAGGCTTGAACTCACGAACCATGAGACATGACCTGAGCTGAAGTCAGATGCTTAACCAACTGAGCCACCCAGGTTCTCCTAATGTCTAATTTTTTTAGATATGTATTTAAAATGTTTTATTTTGATTTACAAATCTTTTTATTTCAAATTGATGCAGTTGATAAGCAGAGACACTCTTATAGAAACCTTAATAGGATAAATGTGAGTGATAGCACCAGTCTAGAGTAAGGCACTTTGAAAAAACTGACTGTTTGAGGTTTTAGAATATCAGAACTTATGATTGTAATTTTCAGCTGATATACCATTACTTAATGTATTTATAAACCATTATGATAGAAATAATTGGAAATAAATGTAATTTAAAAGTATAATATATTCTGTTTTTATGCAGATAGATTCTGAAAATTTTAGACTAACTAAAGTATACTGTATTAACAACATTTCACACCATTCCAAATTTTAGGAACAGTAAGGAGTACGAGTGGAAGGAAAATTATACACATGGATTATCATCTTTCTCAATTTTAGTTTTGGGTGATATCTGAAAGAGTCAAATGAATTTGAGAGACCCTTGGAGAAATGCCATAAGTTAAAATGGATACTTAAAAGATTTTGTGCTGACTCAAATTTTTTTTAATCCTTCATATATTCAAAGATGTGCTTCTATCCAGTAACAGTTTTGCTAATTCAATACTTTTCCCAGAAAGATTGAGATTTTTGAATGTCCTGTACGTTGAGATCCTTGATGCACTAAATACTTTGGCCTGTTCAGTTGGTTTAGTCACAGTTACTATACTTCTGTGCTTTAATGATTCAAACACTAATTCCCTAAAATCATTTAACTATTTTTTAATAATGATAGCAGTACATTGCTCCTGATAAGCTAAATTGATATAGGTCTACTGGTTTGGGTTTGAATATTTTTTATTTTTAAAATAGATGTTTAAATAATAAGGCAAAATAAGCACATGGTAAAAATGACAAGTGTATTCAGAAAAACAAATAAGTCACCTTTCCTCTCTAGATTTTCAACTACTTTCCTATAAAGGTAACTATTATTAGCATCTATGTATATTACTATGAATATAGAGTATACATTAATATATGAAATATTAATATATAGTAATATATTATGTATAAAAATAAAAATATATATATTATCAATATATAAATATGTAAAGCATATAACTATATATATTTACCTAAGTCTATAAATACTATCTTTTTCACATAAATAAAGTAATAAAATTTAAGCTTTTAACACAGTCCCTTGCATATATTAAGCATTTAATAGACTATGGTTGAATTGATTTTTCATAATCTTGCCTGATTTTTCCCACGAAAGACATTGGATATATATTTATTAACTTCCATTTTTGAAATAGCATAAGTGGTATGTCATTTGAGACATTAGAGCATAGGTAAATATGGTTTATTAAGTAAAGAAAATAATGACAAATAATTTCACTATCTTTATTTATTTCAAGAGTTTCTTGAAAATAACATCTTGCTTGGGCCATTTTTCCTAAAGCCGTCTCAGTTATGTATGCCCCTCGACTGGCAGCAAACCACAGCTGACAGATCTTTAATGCAAACATTATCCATTACAGAGCAGAGCTTAAATGGAAAATGTGTAATTGGTTTTCCAGCAGACCAAGATCATTAATGTGAAACACACTCGAATAAGCATTGCTGGAAAGGTTTCATGCTATTGGATATTGATCAGAGGCAAAGGATCACTGCAATTGGTAGAATGAGTGTGAAGGAAGGTGGAAAATAGCTAAAGTTGCTTAAGCATGCTAAACAATTAGCTTTAAAAATTAAAAAAAAAAAATAAAGATGGCCTCCCTCTCAGCCATAATTTTGACTAACTTGCCTTTGTGCTTTTCGGTTAAACAAGAAAAAGGAGATACTTATTTTTATTGCCTAGATATTTTACATCTCAGTGTAAAATAAATATATGGCTAAAGCCACATAAACACAGTGCTTCTTTTAATTTTATTCCCTAGAGACTATTGTCCATGAGAATGAGGGTAATGACCATGTAAATTCTATGGAATTTGAATGGTTGAGTCATTTCAATAGTATTGTATTTGGGGTTTATAATTTGACAGTCATGTACTAATTCGGATGTATTATTTTTGAAGTAGGCTTATATCATTAAATACATTCAATAGAATTAATGAAAACTACACCTATATATAGATTTCATATTTTTATAATGTTTTACCAAGAGCTCACATATAATTAATGATTATGATATAGATGCAGAGGGTGTCTAATACCATTATGCACTTTATTTATTTATTTATTTATTTATTTATTTTTACATTTTGCACTTTAGATTTAGGAAACTTGGTATGCAGAAAGACTAAGAGAAAGTTCATGTTAGAGCAAACTTTCTCATTTCTGTGACCTTAGAAATATACATTTCCAAAAAGGAAAAATAATCGTTTCTCATTTTAAAGGAAAAGCAATTTTTTTTATGGGATAGCATGTCAATTCACAATGGAATTATAACCAATTAAGGAAGAAAGTTTCTTCCTGGTAATGATGATACTTCTATGCTTTAATTCTGAAAAACTTTTCTGCCTATGTATCTCTTTCACACATATTTTCTTATTCCATTTACATTACACCTGGTTCTTAAAATGTGAATGACATAAGTTGAAAAGAAACTGGGGCACACAATCTAGAAATGACTTAACTCAATTTAGCTCAAAAGAAATAATATTTTATTTACTCCTTCACCAAGTTAACGTAGAATACTCTGTACTTACAAACTGGATTAAATTTGCAAAAAAATATTTAAAATCAAAATTAAGGGGCGCCTGGGTGGCGCAGTCGGTTAAGCGTCCGACTTCAGCCAGGTCACGATCTCGCGGTCCGTGAGTTCGAGCCCCGCGTCGGGCTCTGGGCTGATGGCTCAGAGCCTGGAGCCTGTTTCCGATTCTGTGTCTCCCTCTCTCTCTGCCCCTCCCCCGTTCATGCTCTGTCTCTCTCTGTCCCAAAAATAAATAAAAACGTTGAAAAAAAAATTAAAAAAAAAATAAAATAAAATCAAAATTAAATTTACATGACACTGAGGTATTAAATTTGTTTGCAAATTCTTTGACCCTCCTCTACCCATACAGAAGTGGAGTCGTGTTCCCTGTCCCTGGAATTAGAACTGGCTATTGACTCACTACTAATGAATAGAATACTATTAAACAACAGAGCTTCTAGGAATCATAAGGCCACTGTCTCATAAACCCAAGAGATTAGTGGGTATTGCTTTTGTCTAATGCAATAGATTATAAATTGATTTATTAAAAAAGTCAATTCCTTGTTTAAGGAATATATACCAGCTTGTACTGAGAGAAACAATTTAAATAGGTAATTAGATCCCTAAACCTCCAAGGTCAGAGACAGGCTGGAAAATCTATAGTATTGAAAATATGGTCTATGTTTTACGGAAAAGAAAGAATGACTCAGAAAGGGGAACCAAGACCCTGAAAGAGAGAGACAGGAGCCATGGTGAACAACTTCTGGAAAGTACTTTTAAACTTTAATTAAAGAACTAGCAATATGCCTGATGGATTTCGGAATCACTATGGACTAGTGATTGTTGTGCACCTATCTTTTATTTTTATTTTTATTTTTTTTCCATTTTGAATCACTGTATGTTTATTGTGTGGAATGAAGAGAAATCTCTTTAGTTCATAGGTTTTCAGATAAAGAAGAACCATACTCTCGCTGGCATATTCAAGAAAAATACTTGAAGTACATATTTACATAATTTAGATCTTAGAACTCGAGCTGAAGTTTGATACTGAATAGACAAGTTTTTAGGGGGTCTTAAAAGGGAATTAATGAATTTTGCTTATGGAAGAAATATAAATAACATGTGGCCAGACAGAGGATTTGAGTGGCTTTAAACATGCCCACAAATTCTTTGAGATTCCTCCCTTTAAAGAGTGATACCATATTTTCATCCTCTTGAACCCATGCGAATTTTATTAATTCATATTGAATGAACAGATTACCACAGAAGTGATTCTGCATCATTTGAATCTACGTCAGAAAAGACAGTGGTCTTTCTTCTGGCTCTCTTGTTCTTTGGGGTTGCTTACTCTTAGAACCTAACCATCATGTCATGAGTAAGTAAATCAAGCAAAGGCACAAAAAGGCCTCGTATAAGTGCTCTAGTCGGAGGCCCAGTGAAGCTGTTAACAACAGACAGAATCACTACTAGGTATGTGAGTGGCTGAATCTTTAGTGACTTCCATCTTTGGTCCACTGCAGCTCATACCATATGGAGCATAGAAAAACTGTCCTTGCGAAGTCCTGCCCAAAATTGCAGATTTGTGAGCAAAATGTATCGGATAGTTGTTTTAAGAGACTCAGTTCTGGGATGATTTTCAACGCAGCAATAGATAACTGGAACATATGATACCTAAAATTGTTGAGTGAGGACAGGATGAGATCATTTACTCAATAAATATGTATTGAGTAGCAACCATGGCAGTAGTCTCAGAATTTAGCCTGAAAATAATGTACAGTCTACGTGATTTAAAACAATCCCTTAAATGTTTTGTATTTTCTCATTTCAGATTTTCTGAGACCACTATGATAAAAACTCTTCATAATCAATGTCCAATTATTTTTTTAATGCGAAAGTGTATAAGAAACGAGTCGTCACAATAAAATGTGGTTCACTATATCAGAAGAGTACTTATAATGCCAGACCCAGAAATTCAGCTCCAAATTGCTGTACATGCGTCCACGTACATCTATTGTAGAGTTCAGTGATCATATATGTGCATATGTTCTCCAGAAAACTCTGGGAACATGGCTGAAAAGCACCTGTAACTCACTAAGAACAGAGGTATTTCAGAAAATCTGCGAGAAGCTGAGTAACTCTGGATTTTTCAAATGTGCTTCCCATTGTGCACTTTAAGTCAGAGAGACTTAATGTACACTATTAATTCAGAGATATAGAATGTAGCTTAGGAAGCAGCTGTGCGTAGTTAAGTCTCCATGTTACCCCATCCCAATGCTTAGTTTTACATTAAGAGTTGTGAGGTGACAGTAATTAAAACATCAATGGAGATAGGCTGACGTACAAATCCCTGTGGCTTCTGACAGGCACCTCTCATAATTACTTTCCCCTCCAATATTAAATGCAGCTGATAAGAGAAAGAAAAGTAAGAGTTTCAGAGGTATAGGGAGGATTTCACTGGAGGAGATGTCTAGCCTTGACTCATTGCCCTTGGTACATGCCCTAGTACTATAAAAACCACCGCCAGCAGGAGGTTAGTCAGGAATGCTATCCCAAAGAAAACTGCTCCCACAGGATCACTATAAAGCATGTGTATTTGTCGACTTTCCTCATAATGCCCATCATTCATTTTCCTCTCCCAGAACCAGTTCCCTTGTAAATGACTCACTTCTTTGCAAAAGTTGCACATTTGTGTAGAGTTAAGCATATTAGGATATACTGGGTCACAGTCTTTCTTAATACAATAGCATTATTTCCTCTGAATGTTGGTGCATTAAATGGAGCATAAATTCTGTATTCACCATAGCCCCTGTCATGTGGAATTGTTTATTTTTCCATTAAGATTTACTGTTTTATGCCTCATGTTTTATACTACTCTGCTATTAGCTGAATACAGGTTTAGGAGTGTTACATCATCTTTGAAAATGTGTCTCTATTGTTATATACTTTCTGTCTATGTTTATCCCTGATAATCTTCTCTGTTCTGAAGTCTAATTTACCTGCAATAAATACAGCTATTCCAGCTGTTTTTGGTTAGTGTTTGAATGATATATATTTCTTTAGCCATTGCTTTTAATTTATAAAGGTATTTACATTTAAAATGAGGCTTCATGTAAATATAAATGGGTTGTTTATTGCTTTTTAAAATCAGATCTGACAATTTCTGTATCTTAACTGTTTAGACCATTAACATTAAAAGTTATTATTGATATAGTTGGATTAGAAGTGTATCTTCTTGCTTGTTTTCTATTTGTTGTAGTTTTTAAATATCTTTTTTTCTTTCTCTATCCTTTTCCTTGTTTTAATTGAGAATTTTCCATTATGTCCTTTTATCTCAATTGACTTAATAATATTTATAACTTTTAACTTTTTTAGTAGTTGCCTTAGGGTTTAAAATAGAGATTTTAAATAATCTGAGTCCACCTTCAAATACTATTATACTTCTTTAACTGTAGTGTAAAGATATTATCCTACTTATTCCCAATTTCTCCCTCCTATCCCTTGTACCATTGTTGTCAGACATTCAGTTTACAGCCAATACTTTGTTATTATCATTGCTTGACATGGTTTATTGTTTAGAGCAATTAACAACAAGAAATTAAAAAAGGAGAGTTTTACTTTATTTATTCCATTTCTGATTTTTATTATATTCCATGTTTCTGCTATACCATATTTCTTCTCACTGGAGAATTTCCTTTAATGTTTCTTACAGAGTAAGTCTATAGGCAATAATTTCCCTCAATTATTGTTTACTTGAGCAGCACTTTGTTTTTCTCATTTTTGAAGGATATTTTTGTTGAGTGTGAAATTCTGAGTTAATAAGATTTTATCTTCTTTTTTAACAGTTTAAAGAGGTCACTTCATTGCCTTATTGCTTATAGAGTCTTCAGTGAAAAGAATGCTGTAATTTTTATTCTCTTGTCTTTGCAAGTATACCACCACCGCCCTCTGCCAGATACCTTCAAGATTTTTTCTTTATCTTTTGCATTTCTGCAGCTCAAACATGCTGCTTCTAGGTGTGGGCTTTTGTTTGTTTATCTCTGTTATTTATCCTATTTGAGTTCTCTAAGGTTCTTGGATTGGCTTGCAGGATAGTGCTTCCTTGTTCTCCCTCTACAGATTAAGCTTTTTTTTTGTTTTTTTTGTTTTTTTGTTTTTTTTGTTTATGTTTACTTATTTTTGAGAGAGAAAGGTGGGGAGGGCAGGGGCAGAGAGAGGGAGACACAGAATCCAAAGCAGGCTCCAAACTCTGAGCTGCCAGCTGAGAGGCGTCAGCACAGAGCCTGACATGGGGCCCAAACCCATGAACAGTGAGATGGTGACCTGAGCCTGAGTTGGATACTTAACCTACTAAGCCACCCAGGAGCCCCCAGGTTAAGCATTTTAATTTATAAGGGAAATAGGGGCAAAGGATGTTAGCAAATCCCTGCAGTTGCTGTTTTCTTACCCAAGTCAGCACGTCAGGGGTGTTCTCTCCTACGCTCCCCCCAGAAAGCCTGGTGGGTTTCCTAAAGGTGACACCTGAAAAAGGACGGAGACTGCAAATATGAGTGGTCTATAGACTTCTCACTTCCATGCTAGCCCACGCTCAGCCTTCAGCAATGCATTACATTTTATAATTTCATCTTCCTACTGGCTTCTCTGGCATCTAGTGGCACATTCCCCATGAAAACTAGTGTGTGGGTTCTGTTTTAAACTGCAGGCCCCCTTGGGGCGCCTGGGTGGCGCAGTCGGTTAAGCGTCCGACTTCAGCCAGGTCACGATCTCGCGGTCTGTGAGTTCGAGCCCCGCGTCAGGCTCTGGGCTGATGGCTCAGAGCCTGGAGCCTGTTTCCGATTCTGTGTCTCCCCCTCTCTCTGTCCCTCCCCTGTTCATGCTCTGTCTCTCTCTGTCCCAAAAATAAATAAACGTTGAAAAAAAAAAATTTAAACTGCAGGCCCCCGACTTCTCTATGCCTCCATTTCAGGTTGGTTGTTTGCCTTATGACCTCATTTCTCTGAAGAATTGAAACAAGTTTGTTAACTTGGAACATATCCAGCATTTTTCTCATCGGGTGGAGGATGACATCCATCCAGCTCTCTACATTTTTGAGCTGAAGTTAAAAGTCTAAAGATAAATGTTTTAATACATATTTATTTATTTATTTGTGAATCATATAAGATGATAAACAAAATGCTAACCCGGTTTGGAAAATAAAAATTCAAGAGTACAAAACAGTCATCCCATCGAATCTAAGGCCCTCTAGATGTGCGTCTTTGGGCTGTGACTGGAGCTTGCCAAATCTGCAATTCTGTGAATTGAGTATTATAATGGCAGTTTATCAGGGGTGTACCCCATCATAGAACAAAAAGAGAAAAGTAGACTGGGTCCTCTGAGGTGGAAACTTGGGAAATAATGGAGGAGTGTGAAGAACGTAGTCATTAGGGTCAAGCTGAGAAGCAAGAGTTACCTGAAGATGGGACACAGATGGCAGTTGGCATTGACAAAAGATTCAAGAAACTAATCGATATAACAGAGAATCCTGAAGAACAGAATTTATTTCAAGACAGAAGTTTTATGGAGATTTTATCCACTTCTTTTCCCTTACCATTTCATGGGTTTGGTTTTTTTTGCCCTATAGAAGGTTTTAGTTGAATCAGTGACATTTTGTTTTAGTTGTGATACAGGACTCAACTTCTGTTGACAGTGCTTCCTATTGGCTTTCTAAGGTGGTTAAACATAAAACAGCAGAATTTCCAAAATCTTTTTTATGTGCAAACCACTGTATTTTGATATTGAATGATATTGAATTGATTTCCTGAAATATTTTTAGATAGAAGTCTTTCAGCTTTTAACAGTATTGTCATAGATTGAGAAGAAAAAGAAAAAAAAAATCACATGGGTCAACCCCTTTTGTTTTTTTTTAACGTTTGTTTGTTTATTTATTTATTTTTAATAGGGGAAAGCACGAACTCAGTCCCCCACTACCACAAATTATGCAGTCGAGTTTCCCACATTTGGGGAAATCGCAGGGGTCAGCACATCCGGAGTGCAATGGATAAGCCTTGCCCTGGGAAAACCACCTTCATGATCATGGTATCTCCCCTGCCAGGTAAGTATGTTTATTTATTTTCAAGAGAGAGCACAGGGGAGGGGCAGAGAGAGGGAGACACGGAATCTGAAGCAGGCTCCAGGCTCTGAGCTATCAACACAGAGCCTGATTGGGGCTTAAACCCACGAACTGTGGGAGGATGACCTGAGCCCATGACCTAAGCTGAAATTGGACACTCAACCAACTGAGCCACCTAGGAGCCCCTAAGATGGGTCAATTCTACCATGTCTTGGTCATAATGCTTCTTGGGCCAGTTTATGTTCTACTGAAGAGGCTTAATAATTCCCCTTGCCAAGCTTTCATTTTCTGAGGTGTTGATTGTCTACGAAGATAGGGGTTAAAAAGTCAAACAGAGTAAAATCATAATAAGTTGAAATCATGTGTGCTCAGTGAAGGGGTGTATTAAATGGTAATATGTAAAGTCTAGCTTAATGATTAAGTTAACTAATCTTGCCACTGTTACAAAAGTAAAACCTCAACCTATTTATTCATTTAGCCTGCAGAAGGTCATGCCTTACTATTCTGCCTTAGTGATACATTTGGGATATCCACGGAAGTAAAGCATGAGTCACTCTGCAGTAGAGAAAGATTTCAAATAAAAATTTTATTGGTATCAAGTAATATTACTTAGGGGAAAAAAAGTGTGTTCAAACAATTTCCAGCAACTCTAAAATCCTATGTAAGAAGTTTCTTTTCTGTTGGAATCATAGAGCTTTAATATACCAGTGGGCATTGTCTAGTTGTAAGTATAAGATATATTAAGCAATAATATAAGCAGTTATATGTTTCATGGGCAAAATGCATTTTCAATCATTATAGATTATTGGCTATTCAAGGGCACTTTGCATATGTGGAAATAAACCTTTTGATATGTTTTCAAAAAACTCTTGTTTCTCTTTTTCCTTCCTCATAATCAAGATTAATTAATTACTTAAAAATAATGTATCTCAAATAAAGGCAGAGAAACAAAGGTGCATGAATTACCTCTCCTACAATATATTGGTGGTACATATTGAGATACTGGTTATTGAGAAGTAAAGGATTTTTCTGCTTCAAATTTTATTGTGATTGAAGATTTTATCTAAGAAGTTCTTCTGATTTAAATTTGAAGATAATTGGTGATTTTTTGCTTTAGATCTCAAACTGTAGCAGTATTAGCAAATATCTGATCATCTGTTGCCAGCTGTTTTCTAGAGGGTAGAATTCTCATAAGGGAGGATCTTTGACTCCTCTCTGTGTTGATAGTTACCAGCACTCTAGAAGAGATTGTGGACTAGGATTCTGGAAAGGATACAATTTGAAGCATCTCAGAAGAGTCCTCACTATCTTGGAATGTAACTTAGGCTGCTGTGGATAAGGGCCACATGGTCTAACAAAAATAATCTCAGAGATGGAGTGAGATCTGGTTTATTTTCTGAAATGGGGTCACTTTTGAGGTCTACGCCCAAAAATGATATAAGCAAGGAATATTAAATGGAGCGTAAGGCTTGCTGCCCCAGAACAATGAACTGTGGGATGTGGGTGGGGAAAGAAAATATTGACAAAACAATCTTGAACAAACACACAAAAGTTAAGTCAGAAAACATAGAAAATATTTGGAAATTTTAATTTTACACAATAGTTGCTTGAACTTGTATATTTTTATTGCTTTCTAGAGTTATTAAAATGAACAGAAAGTGTATATATACATAATTTATATTTATATTTGTTACCATGTTGATACCTCAACTAAAATCAGTTTATAAGTTTACCATTTGTAGAAACTTGGAACAAGCCATTTATTTATTTTTAATATTAAAAAAAATTTTTTAATGTTTATATATTTTTGAGAGAGAGAGAGACTGAGCATGAGCAGGAGAGGGGCAGAGAGAGAGGGAGACACAGAATCTGAAGCGGGCTCCAGGCTCTGAGGTGTCAGCACAGAGCCCGACATAGGGCTTGAACTCACAGAGTGTGAGATCGTGATCTGAGCCCAAGTCGGATGCTCAACCAACTGAGCCACCCAGGCACCCCTATTTTTAATCTTTTAACATAATAACCACTAACAAAGGAGATTGAAAAAATAAATAATCTATCTGAAGTCTCTGTATGTTTATACCCAAATAATTATTATAAACCAGATTTTTGAAAATAATTTTACCAATGCAGTGCATATATTAGAGAGTCAGAATAATACTGTTTTATCTGTTAATGCGTTAATGTTTCTCACTAACATTCCTTGTTAACTGGCTATATTTTAGAGAAATGATTTTGACAAGAAATTAATTAGCTTTAAACTTGACAGTTTGAAATAAAAAAAAAATTTAATATTCCAAGGTGAGTTCTAATCATTCAAAGAAATTAAATCAGGTCTAAATTTCTCCCTCAATATTTGGCACCTTGTTATTTTGTACTCTAAGTCCTAGAATATATGCTGTAAAAAAAGACACTCAAGTCAAATAATAGGTTGAGCCTTGGCTCTGCCACATAAATACTGTTTAAAATTTTTTAAATTAATTATTGTTTAAAATTTTAATAATATCTGTCTCAAATGACTTCAAAAGATTCAATTAAATATTGTATTTTAAATACCTAGAAAACAGCTTGGTACATAGGCACAAGTTTTTATTTAATATTCCTCAAAGGTATTTATTTTTTTTACATTTATTTATTTTTGAGAGACAGAGTGAGACAGTGCGTGAGTTGGTGAGGGGCAGAGAGAGGAGAGACAGAATCTGAAGCAGGCTCTAGGCTCTGAGCTGTCAGCGCAGAGCCCAACGAGGGGCTCGAGCGCACGAACCAAGAGATCATGACCTGAGCTGAACTTGGATGCTCAACTGACTGAGCTACTCAGGCGCCCACCTCAAAGGTATTATTGCATATTAAACTATGTTCCTAAGAAATCCCCTATCTTTTTGTCTCCCTATTCCCACCCACTTTTCATGCATTCATCTATTCACTTGTTTTTTCAAAAATTATTTCTTGAACAATATTTGAAGCTCTAAGCATATAATAATGAGTGGTAAATACAAGTATAAGCCTGTAATAGGTCCAGTTTGACCTATTGTGATTTGAGATGCGGGGAAAGGCTGTGAAGGGAATAGTTCAGGGCAAGGGCAATAAACAAATGCCAAAGATTTGAGGCAGGAACATGACAATGTAAATGGAGATGCCAAGGAATGTAGTGCAGCCAGAGCAAAGTGAGTGAGTGTGTAATAGGACAACAGGGAGTTGGGACCGTGCCATTTAGGGTTCATAATCCTTTAGCAAATACCTACTCAGTACATATTATTGTACTTGTCAGACACTGGGTATGAGGTGGGCTGTAACTGGGTATGAGATGATGACAAGAAAATTTTTAATGATCATAGAAAGCAATAGGTGCTTTGACAGAGGTATTAATGAATGAAAGGAAAATATATACATGGGGGAATACTTCATAGATTGAAAAAGTGACTTAAATTGACACTTAAAGAAAGAATGAAAATTATTCAGGTGAACCGATTGAAAGAAGGGCTGCACAAAGGGGGAGTAAATAGGAATCTCCCTTTTGAAATCAAGGATTATTGAGTCAAACAATACAGTTTGGCTCAGGACACAGAGGAGTTCTTCAGACCCTTTTTGACTCAAGGATACTGTCAACAATAGTAACAAAGATACGTAGGAAATTATAAAATATGTGAAAATTAAACAACACAAAACTAAATAACCATCGACTTAAAAATAATCCTAAAAAAAGGAGAAAATGCTTTGAGATGAATGACAATGAAAATCCAGCAATGCCAAAACATATGAGCTTTAGCGAAAGCAGTGCCTGGAGGTATATTTACAGCTATAAACTTGAATATTAAAAAGGAAAATCTCAAATCAATAATAGCCCAATTTTAAAAATTAAAAAAAAAGGTCCAACACAAAGAAGGCAGGAAAAGCAGATGATGTAGATTAGAATGGCCATACATTAAATAGAAAATAGACAAGTAATAGAGAAAATCAATAAACCAAATTTAATTCTTTTTAAAGATTAAAAAAGACAAACCTTTAGCTACTGACTTAAGACAGAAGGAGAGAGAACGTAAAGAAATGAGGGTGGGATATTACTACCAAACTTGCAGAAAAAGGGTTACAGGAGGATACAGTGAACAACTGTATGCCAATATAATAGGTAACCAAGAAAAAAATAGACAAACTTTGAGAAAGAATAAACTGCCAAAGCCAACTCAAGATGGAATAAAAAATATAGATAGTCCAATAACCAGTAAAATCATTGAATTAATGATTTAAAAATTCCTACAATAAAAGGGACTAGGTATCTTCACCCGCAAATTTTAACAAATTTTAATTAATCTTTAACACTCAAAGATTAATAATAATATTTAACAAGCTGTTTCAAAAATTGTAAAGGGATGAAATATTGCTAATTTATTCTATGAGGCCAGTATTATTCTATGAGGTATCTAATTTTGATACCAAAATCAGACAAAAGTCAACACAAAACAGAAAGGTACGGCCAATATCCCCTGTAAAAAAAAAAAAGCAAACATCTCAACAAAATACCAGGAACCCAAATCCAGCGACATATACAAATATACCATATGTATACCACCATTACCAACTAGGGTTTAACTGGTAATACAATTGATAAATTCTCTCATTTTTTTGTTGATTTAGGAATTTCATTTCTCTTTGAATTTTAAAGAATACTTTTACTGGATATAGGATACTTTGTTGATAAACTTTTTCTTTCAGGACTTTGTATCATCTCACAACCTACAAAACTTCCAGCCCTCCAGGGTTTCTGATGAGGATTCATGTCTTACTTTTATTGAAGATTTCTTGTACATTATGAGTCACCTCTCTTGCTCATTTGAAGGTTTTCTTTTTGACTCTCAATGGTTTGATTACATTGTGTCTAAGTATAGATAACTTTAGATTTATCCTATTTGGAGTTTGTTGAGTTGCTTGAGTGGGTAGATTCATGTTTTCATCAAATTTGGTAAGTTTTCAGTGATTATTTTTTTCAAATATTCATTTAATCCCTTTTTTCTCTCTTTACCTTCTTTCACTCTCATTATGTACATATTGATAATTTTTATCGTGACTCGTGGGTCTTTGAGGATGTTGATTTTTATTAATTTATTTTTCTCTCTGTTCTTTAGACTAGATAATTTCAATTGACCTATCTTAAACTTCACTGTTCTTCTAAATGATAAAATATTTATTTCAGTTGTATTTTCCAATTGCAGAATTTTACTTTGTTGTCTACTATAATTTCTATCTCTTTATTGATAGTCTCTGGGAGATATTGTTCTCATATTTTCCTTTAGTTCTTTAGGTATAACTTCTTTTAGTTTTTTTAAAGTTTATTTATTTATTTTGAGAGAGGGAGAGCTCAAGTGGGGGGTCAGGACAGAGAGAGAGAGAGATAGTCCTAAGCAGGCTCCACACTCAATCTTTAATAAGTGGACCCTGACGTGGAGCTTGATCTCATGAACCATGAGATCATGACCTGAGCCCAATTCAAGAGATGGTGAGTTAATTGAATGAGCCACCCAGGTGCCCACTTCTTTTAGTTTTTTAAATATTTAAAATAGTTTATTTAAAATCTTTGTCTCTTAAACATAAATGCCTCCTCAGGGACAAATTCTTTTGATTGCTCTCTTCACTTGTGCAGAAGCCTTTTTCTTTGTTTTTGCATATCTTTTTTTAAACTTTTTAAAAAAATTTAAACCCAAGTTAGTTAACATATAGTGTAATAATGATTTCAGGAACAGAATTTAGTGATTCATTAGTTACATATAACACCCAGTGCTCATCCCAACAAGTGTCCTCCTTAATGCTCCATACCCCTTTAGCCCTTCCCCACCACCCAACATCCCACCAGTAACCCTCAGTTTCTTCTCTGTTTTTAAGGGTCTCTAATGGTTTGTGTCCATCTCTATTTTTATCTTATTTTTCCTTCCCTTTCCCTATATTCATCTGTTTTGTTTCTTAAATTCCACATATGAATGAAATCACATGATATTTGTCTTTCTCTGACTTATTTCACTTAGCATGATACACTCTAGTTCCATCCACGTTGTTGCAAATGGCAAGATTTCACTCTTTTTGATCACCGAGGAGTATTCCATTAAATGTATATATCATGTCTTCTTTATCCATTCATTAATCTATGGACATTTGGGCTCTTTCCATAGTTTGGCTATTGTTGATAGCGCTGCTATAAACATTGGGGTGCATGTGCCCTTTAGAATCAACATTTTTGTATCTTTTGGATAAATACCTAGTAGTGCAATTATTGCATCATAGGGTAATTCTACTTTTAATTTTTTGAGGAACCTCCATACTGTTTTCCATAGTGGATGCACCAGCTTGAATTTCCACCAGCAATTAAAAAGGGTTCCTTTATCTGCATCCTCTCCAACCTCTGTTGTCACCTGAGTTGTTATTGTTAGCCATTCTGATGGGGGTGAGGTGGTATCTCATTGTGGTTCTGATTTGTGTTTCCCTGATGATGCGGGATGTTAAGCATCTTTTCATGGGTCTTGTTAGCCATCTGAATGTCTTTTTTGGAAAAGTGTCTCTTTATGTCTTTTCCCCATTTCTTCACTGGATTGTTTTTTTGGGGTGTTGATTTTGATAAATTCTTTATAGACTTTGGATACTAACCCTTACCTGATGTGTCATTTGCAAATATCTTCTCCTATTCCATTGGTACCTTTTAGTTTTGTTGTTTCCTTTGCTGTGCAGAAACTTTTTATTTTGATGAGGTCCCAATAGTTAATTTTTGCTTTTGCTTCCCTTGTTTCCAGAGACATGTCAAGTAAGAAGTTACAGCAGATGAGGTCAAAGAGGTTGTTGTTTTCTCCTCGAGGATTTTAATGGCTTCGTGTCTCACATTTAGGTCTTTCATCCATTTTGAGTTTATTTTTTGTGTGTGGTGTAAGAAAGTGGTCCAAGTTCATTTTTCTTCATGTTGCTATCCAGTTTTCCCAACACCATTTGCTGAAGAGACTATCTTTTTTCCATTGGATATTCTTTCCTGCTTTGTCAAAGATTAGTTGGCCATCCATTTGTGGGTCCATTTCCGGGTTCTCTATTCTGTTCCGTTGATCTATGTGTCTGTTTTTGTGCCAGTACCGTACTGTCTTGGTGATTACAGCTTTGAATAGAGCTTGACGTCTGTAAATGTGATACCACAGCTTTGGCTTTTTTTTTTTTTCAACATTACTTTGGCCTTTCGGGGTGTTTTGTGGTTCCATACAAATTTTAGAATTGCTGGTTCTAGCTTGGTGAAGAATGCTGGTATTATTTTGATGGGGATTGCATTGAATATGTAGATTGCTTTGGGTAGTATCAACGTTTTAACAGGATTTGTTCTTCCAATCCATGAGCATGGAATGTTTTTCCATTTCTTTGTGCCTTCTTCAATTTCTTTCATAAGCTTTCTATAGTTTTCTGCATATAGATTTTTCATCTCTTTGGTTAGGTTTATTCCTAAGTACTTTACGGTTTTTGGTGCAATTGTAAATGGGATGGATTCCTTGACTTCTCTTTCTGCTGCTTCATTATTGGTGCATAGAAATGCAATCGATTTCTGTACATTGAAGTCATATCTGGTGACTTTGCTGAATTCATGTATCCATTCTATCAGTTTTTTGGTGGAGTCTTTTGGGTTTTCCACATAGAGTATCATGTCATCTGAAAAGAGTGAAAGTTTGACTTCCTTCTTGCGGATTAGGATACCTTTTATTTCTTTGTATTGTCTGATTGCTGAGGCTAGGACTTCTAACACTATGTTGAATAACAGTGGTGAGAGTGAACATCCCTGTTGTGTTCCTGACCTTAGGGGGAAAGCTTTCAGTTTTTCCTCATTGAGGATGCTATTAGCTGTGACCCTGAGGATTCTCTTACTGCACCAACTTCTATCTGTTACCAGTCATTTCAAGTACTTCACTTTTCATTTGTGCTTTAAAGATATTCATAATCATGGCTTTAAACACCACCTACCAGTGACAACTCTGTATTTGACATGTTTCTAACTTATGTAAACTTGATGCTTTAACATCTGCCCTGCATACATATGCTAGAAACACCTTGTTCTGAGTCACATTGCCTTGGTTTCCTGCATCCCTCATCAATCTCTTCTTTGAGAAGAATCCATCTCCCAGGGGTAACCTTTCAAGTGCCAACCAACAAATACAGAGTCTACAATCCCACCAGCCTCCTTTTTCAGACTCTCACACCCTAGGCCACTAGACACTTGCCCTGATAGCTCCGGTACTAGACATCAGACAACTGGGGACAGCACCTATGCCCCAGAGTCCGTAGACATTAGTCAAATTAGTCAGTATTAAGTTTTATTACATCATCTTACCTGTTCCTTCCCACAGAAACCACAATGAAATCTCTTGCCCATGGGTCCTCTCTTTCCCCTGCCTCATGACTGATCCTGGGGTTTCCCCATGTAGTCCATTCCCCATGGCATGACATGTATTCCTTCTCTTTTGAGATTTGTATCAAAAACTACCTTGCAACAGTGTGTCATTAAAGTATCAATGGCATTCTCCTCCTCATTGACCATACCTAATAATGTTGGCCCCCCATGTCTAAATAATAATAAAGCCTATTGAAATAGACTCTTAAGTTTATATCAACCATCTGAGACTTTTATCTGAAGTCCAGACTTATATATGCTGATTTAATACCTCCAATAGTGTGTTTAATGTGCTTAGTAAAGATAGTCAAAAACAAACTCCTGATATTTTCTTCAAATTTGTTCTATTCCTTTTCTTCTCTAACTCAGTAAGCGACAACTCCTTCCTTCTGGTTTTGTAGGCCACATACTTGTGGTTTTGTAGGCCACATTCACTTGTTTCTGAATCTGTTTTACCCTCCACCATCAGTCAGTCATAACATTCTGTTGGCAATTCCTTCCAAATATATTAAGGACCCAACCACTTCTTTTGTCTCTTATACTTTACCATGCTGGTCCAAGCAACTATCATCTCTGAGTGCTTTATTGTCTATTAAGTGTTCTTTCTGTTTTTTTTTTTTTTCCATTGTTATCTATAGTTTACACTTAACAGAGAAGTTCAAGTGATCCTTGAGACAGAAAGAGATAATTATAGTGACAGAGAAATGTGGAAGAAGGCAACTTGTAGGCAAGAGGAGATAGATATAGGAAAAATACAGCTGTAATACAGATATAAGGTTTTTGATCCTTATTATGAATGAGATGAAAAGTTGATGGAAGTTTTATGGCAAAGTAGTTATACAAATTAACATGTATTCAAAAATATAAACATACACCATCTCAAAGTGTTTTTACTTAATATTTTCTCATGCTAGAGTTATATTTTTCCATACAAAATTCCCGTAAATCCTCTTACTTCTTTCACATTTTGTGCAAAATCACTGTCTTAGCGAGCCTTTCCCTAGCTAATCTAATTACAATTGACCACCCTTCCCAACCAGATTCCAACTTTCCCTGCCTTATTTTTTTCTGTGACATGTTTCACTACTTAACATTTTCTATGTTCTATTTTGTTGCTTATTTTTGTGTGTATATGAGTACCTTACTAGACTGTAAACTCCATCATGACATAGGTTTTTGTCTGTTTATCCACTGTTTTCTGCCACAAACTTGATTAATGACTAGCACAAAGAAGATATTAAAACATTTATTAAATGAATAATATTTTTCAGGTCAATAAGGAAATAATTAGATAAATGGTAGTGATACCTGAGACCTGAAAAACTCTTCCCATGAAATTTATGTTTGGTAAACTCAGTTCAAACCTTCATTTTCCCAACTGCCAGTAAGTGATAAGAAACAGGAGTTTCCACCCTTAAAACACACATCCTCAGCAATGTTTAAATTATTAGAAATAATCTACATATATCTTGTATCATAGTTCTTGGCACCTTATAGGTACTACAGAGATGGCAATAGAAAAGTTTTACTTTTTCTATATTTTCCAAAGTCCGATGTTATTTTTTTCTGTTCTTCACACATCATTTAAATGCAATTTATGAAGTTTCTCAATTATTGATGAGGCTGTCCTTTCTTGCATTATTATAATTTAACAATTTCAAAAACTTGGCAGATGATGAAAGATGTAGTTGTTTTGTAATGATTTTGTTTTAAGATGCTTTTTATAAGAATTATTTTTTATGTTGCTTCATTGCTGGTAATAGCTGTATTTCTTCCGGACTGACATGCATCTATCACCAGCACATCAATATTTAAAACAAACTTTGTGCTTTCCTTGGGTAGAGATATATGCTTTTAATTTTTCTTTGGAGGATGCACCAGTCAGTATAAGCATATCGCATTTACATCATAGGTTTATAGTTATTGCAAACATTTAGATTCATGACATCAAAGTTATACTTCAGGGTCCTGCCAATTAATTTCCTTTATTTTCACCCCTGAATTTTAAGCAATGATGTAATCCTCTCTTCGAAATTGCTAATTTAAAAGAAGATACTAAATGAGTATTCTCCCTTTCCAGGTTCTAAAATAATGATGTCTTAGGGAATGCCATTTAATTTTACCAACTGGCAGATTTAAGATGTTACTGAAAATAAGATGTGTGACTAGAAACATTTTGAAATGTCATGCTATGCACGCTGAGTACTTGACCTCATTTATATTCCTCTTCCATCTAATATAGATAAAGCACATCTGGCAATCGCTATTTTGCATATAAAAATCTTACATATCCTTGTGAGAACCAAGCATATCAATCTACCTCTGATGTTCAAGAATAAAATCCCTTACTATTAGGAAAAGCTTAACAATTAAAAATGTTTGTATTTTGTTTTAACCACTTTTGATACATAAGCATTTTCAGATGCCCGGCAAAAGAAAAAACAAATATTATTTTATGATTATTTCGCTGAAGTATAGTATCATACATATTCGTGGCTCCTTTCTTCCTTCATTAGAATTCCAGCTTAGTGTTTCCATACCAAGAAAAATAGCTAGCACTTAACAGGCTACAGTAACATTTAATTGAAAAAATTAATCTGACATTTTGAACTGATTACAAAGTAGTCTTCATACACACAAATTCTAACATACATTTTTTATATGAATTTGAAGTAACAAATAATAGTAATGCTAACTATAAAAATAAAGACTTTTTGTTTGTTTGTTTTTCACCTGCAATGCTTCTCTTCCTAAAGCTTGGACAATACTAATACTTTTTCCTCTCTTTGAAAGTTATCAGCCTGGAATACCAAAGGGGAAGAAATATTAGGAAATGGAGTTTTAAGTAATCAAAGAGACAGATATTTTTTTTATCACAAAAGCTAAAAAGAAACTTGCTAGGAGCAGGTGATTTTACAGTGTAATTTGTCTCATTTTCTTGCAAATGTTCTACATACAAGTTTCTCACTTCTGTGCATCCAGACTGGAGAAGTATGGAGATAAATCCTTGAAATAGATTTGTGGTTGTATGAGAAGGGAGACAAAAAGCTGAATTCAGATGTATTAACTCCAATAAAGAAAAACCAAATAACAGTTATTTGATTGTACTGATCATCACAGCCATGTAAAGCTGAATTGAAAGCCCTGAACTCATTTGGGCCAGGAAGGCAGAGTACAAGGAAAAGTGAAAGAGTAACATAAATTGGAGAGACGAGGCACTAACGTGCAACGGATTCCCTTTGAACTTTGTAAGAATTAAAAGATACAACTCTAATCTTAAACAGAGGACTCTTCTGTACACAGTTCTTGACCTAATCTACATGCATGATGATAAAACATTAAAGATATTTAAAATAAACTGATTACATTAGGAAAGAAGAGAGATCTCAAATCACTAACCTAAGCTGCCACCTGAATAACAAGAAAAAGAACAGTGAACTATACCCAAAGCAAACAGAAGAAAAAAATTACTATGCATAGTGGGGAATCAATAAGATATGAAACAGAAAAAGTCAATAAAACAAAAATTGTTTCTTTTAAAATGTCAATATAGGGGCGCCTGGGTGGCGCAGTCGGTTAAGCGTCCGACTTCAGCCAGGTCACGATCTCGCGGTCCGTGAGTTCGAGCCCCACGTCGGGCTCTGGGCTGATGGCTCAGAGCCTGGAGCCTGTTTCCGATTTTGTGTCTCCCTCTCTCTCTGCCCCTCCCCCGTTCATGCTCTGTCTCTCTCTGTCCCAAAAATAAATAAACGTTGAAAAAAAAAATTTTTATAAAAAAAAAAATAAATAAAATAAAATGTCAATATAATTCCAAGTTGATAAGTTAATGAATGAGAAACTTTATGTCTACAAATAAGAGAAGCTAGATGAAACGGACAAATTGTAGAAGGATACACGTTACTAAAATTGACTTAGGAAAATGTAGGAAATATGAATAGGGCCATACAAGGGATTGAATTAATTATTAAAAGTCTTCCACAAAGAAAATCCAGGATTATAATTCTCTGAAAATTTTAGAAAAATGATAATACTAAACTTTTTTTACACAATACCAAAATTTTTCCAAAAAAATTTAAACTATGAAAACACTGTCTATGACTAAAAGTATTTATCCCATATATGTCAGGTTGATTTAACATCCAAAAATGAATTAATGTAATGCACCATAATAATTGACTAAAGGATGGAAAAATACACGATCATTTCCATTGAATCAGAAAAATCATTTGACAAAATTCAACACCCATTTGTGATTTAAAAAAAAAATGCTCAATACACTTCGGATAAAAGAGAATTTCCTCAGTCTGATAAGCAGCATTTATAAAACTACAACTGACTTCATACTTGATGAAAGACTGAATGCTTCCCTTTAAGACCAAAGACAAGGCAAGGATATCTATTCTCACCATGCATTCCACATTGCATTAGAGATTTTGACAGTATAATTAGACAAGAAAAAGAAAAGCAATTGTTGAGAGTGTAAATGAAGAGTAAAATTGCCTTTTTTCACTTATAGAATAATCCCAAATATAAAAATCATGAGATCCACACATGAAAGCAACAACAACAGAACAAGAACCTAATAAAGCAGTCCAGCAACTTTACTGGACCTGAGACAAATGTGGAAAAATCAATTATATCTCTCTCTATTAAAAATAATCCAAAAATGAAATTAAGACCATTCTGTTCACAATAGCATCAAAGAGAATTAAATGTTTAAGAGTGAATTTTATAAAAGGAGCACACAGCTTATGCATTTAAAGCTTTAAAAAAAGCTGAAAGAAATGAAAGGAGGTCCAAATAAAAGAAGACAATCTATGTTCATGGACTGAGAGGCTATTAAATCTTAGTTTGATGGATATTCTCCCCAAAGTTATCTATAAATTCAAAGCAATCTCTATCAACATCTCAGGAGGTTTTCTTTCTTTCTTTTCTTTTTTTCAGAAATTGACCAACTTTTTATTAAAATTTGTATGAAAATATAAAGTACTGTGAATAGGCAAAGACCTTGATAATAATGGTATATGAAGGCTTAAACACTGGAGTCTGTCTCAAAGCTTACTACAAAGTTACACTAATCAAGACATTGTGGTACTGGCATAAGATGGACATATAAATCAATGAAATGGAATTGAAAGTAAATAAAAAATGAAGCCTCCCATTTGTGGTTATTTGATTTTCAACAGTAGCACCAAGGCAATTTAGTGGGGAAAAAAATCTTTCCAACAAATAGTTCTGAGACAATTGGATATCCACTTGCAAAATGAAAAATTTCAGCCTAAATCTCACATTATACCTAAAAGTTGTCTTGAATGGGTCATAGATCTAAATGTCACACCTAAAATTTTAAACGGCTTACAAGAAAATATGGTAGTAAATATTCATAACCCTGGGCTAAGCAAACATTTTTTGGATACAATACCAAAAGCATAAGCGATGAAGAAATTATAATTTGGCTTCGATAAAGTTCAAAAACGTTATGCTTCAAAAAACATGACTTAGAAAGTGAAAATACAGTCCTGGGTTCTGGGAAAAAAATCCTCCAATCATATATTTGATTTGATAATACACAAAATATTTAAAGAACTCCCAAAACTCAATAATACCTATACACATAAATTTTCCACATGACCTAGCAACTTTTTCTGTAGATATCAATACAAGAAATTTGAAAATATATCCACACTTGTATAAAAATGTTCATTAAGGAATTATTTCTACTATCCAACATGATGTTAGATCTTATAAAGAGATAGGATAGTTTTGTAATAAATCACAGACTGTCTTCCAAAGTCTCTACCATTTTTTCTAAATTACCATCAGCAATGAGTGAGCGTTCTACCAAACAGTAGCAGAATACACATTTTTCTTAAGTTCACAAGGACATTCTCCAAGATATATCACATTAGGTCACAAACAAGGAGCCTTAGCAAATGTAAGAAGATTGAAATCAAACCAAGGATCTTTTGTGATTACAGCGTAATGAAACTAGAGATCAGTAACAAAAGAAACTTGGAAAATTCAGAAATACTTGGAAATTACACAACAGACTCTTGAACAACCAATGGATCAAAGAAGAAATTGAAAAGGAAATTACAAAAAATTTGGAAACAGGTGAAATTGCAAATGTAACATACCAAACATGGGATGAAACAAAAGCAGTTCTAAAAAGTTCCTAGTGATAAGTGCCTACACTAAGAAGAAAGAAATATCATAACAAAAGCAACAACAACAACAACAACAACAAAACCAAACTAATCCAACATTAGACAAAGGAAGAAAATAACAAAGATCAAGCAGAAACAAGTAAGATGGAGATCAAAAAAGCAATTGAAAAGATCAACAAATGAAGATCCGGCTCTTTGAGTGGATGAATAAAATTGACAAACTTTTAGTTAGACTAAGAAAGAAGAAGAATCAAATAAATAATATCAGCAATGAAAGAGAACACATGCAAATGAAACCAGGGAAATACAAAAGTTAATGAAATGCTACTATGAACAATAATATGCCAACAAGTTGGATAACCTAGAAGAAATGGATAAATTTCTGGAAGCATGTAACGTACCAAGACTGAGTCAGGAAGAAGTAGAAAATCTGGACAGACACATCACAAGGAGATTGAATCTGCAATCACCCCCTCCCGCTCCCCGTAGGGGCACCTGGGTGGGTTCAGTCGGTTAAGCAGTTGACTTGGGCTCAGGTCATGATCTCGCAGTTCGTGAGTTCCAGCCCCTCATTGGGCTCTGTGCTGACAGCTCAGCTCTCAAAAATAAATAAACATTTAAAAAAAAAAAACAGTAAATAAGAACCAAGGACCACATGGTTTCCTTGGTGAATTCTACCAGCATTTTAAAAATTTTTTTAAACGTTTATTCATTTTTGAAAGAGCCAGAAACAGAGTGCGAGTGGGGTAGGGGCAGAGAAAGAGGGAGACACAGCATCCTAAGCAGGCTTCAGGCCTTGAGCTGTCAGCACAGAGCCCAACGCAGGGCTCGAACTCACGGACTGTAAGATCATGACCTGAACCGAAGTCAGACGCTTAACTGACTGAGCCACCCAGGTGCCCCTAATTCTACCAAACATTGAAAAAAGAGGGGCACTTGGACGTCTCAGTCAGTTAAGTGCCCAAAACTTGGTTTCAGCTTAGGTCATGATCTCATGGTCTCATGGGTTTGAGTCCCACACTGGGCTCTACACTGATGGAGCAGAGCCTGCTTGGGATTCTCTGTATCCCTCTCTCTCTGCCCCTCTAACACACTCTCTCTCTCCCTCAAAATAAATAAATAAACAACAACAACAATAACAAAAAAAAAACATTTAAAGAAGAATTAAGGTCAATTCTTTTCAAACTCTTCCAAAAAATTAAAGAGAAGGGAATACTCCGAAATTCATTTTACATCAGAATTACCATGATACCAAAGCCAACAAAGTAGAAATACTGAAAAATATAGATCAATAATCCTGATGAATATAGATGCAAAAATTTTCAACAAAGTACTAGCAAATCAAATTTAACAACACACTAAAAGAATCAAACACCACGATCATGTGAGATTTATCCTTGGGATACAAGGATGATTCTCACCCTGGGGATACAAGGATGGTTCAAGAAATGCAAATCAATAAATGCAATATACCAGATTAATATATGTAAAAATAAAAACTATGTAATTATCTAAGTAGATTAAGAAAAAGTATTTGCCAATAATCAATATCCCTTCATGACAAAAACTCTAAAAAACTTGGGTATAGAAGGAATAAATTCAACATAATAAAAACCCACAGCTAACATCGTTATGCCCACAGCTGACATCATACTCAGCAGTCAGAGGTGGAAAGCTTTCTGCTGAGATTAGGAACAAGACAAATGTCCTCACTTTTGTTACTCCTATTCCACATAGTAGTGGAAGTCCTAGCCAGAGCAATCATGTAAAAAATAAATAAAAGGCATTCAAATCAGATGGAAGAAGTAAAATTGTCTCTGTTTTCAGATGATAAACTCCTTTATTAGAAAAATCTTAAAAATCCACCAAAGAAACTCTGAGAACTAATAAATGTATTCAGTGAAGTTGCAAGATCAAAATCAACATGCAAAAATCAGTTGCATTTCTATGCATTAATAATGAACTATCTGAAAGATAACGAAAATCTCACGAACAATGTCATTAAAAAAATAAGATACTTAGGAATACATTTAACAAGGAAGTGAAAAACTCATACACTGTAAGCTATTAGACTTTGATAAAAGAAATTGAAAAGACACAGAAAAATGGAAAGGTATTTCATGATCATGGGTCCAAAGTATTAATATTGTTAAAATGTCCATACTTTCCCAAGGCTATCTATAGATTCAATGCAATCCCTATCAAAGTTTCAATGACATTTTTCATAGAAACACAAATTTAATTTTTTTAAATGTTTTCATTTATTTTTGAGGGCAAGAGACAGAGTGTTAACAGGGGAGGAGAAGAGAAATAGGGAGGTAGAGTCAGAAGCAGGCTCCGGGCACTGAGCTGTCAGCACAGAGCCCAACGCAGGGCTCGAACTTACAAAGCACGAGATCATGACCTGAGCCAAAGCTGGATGCTTAATTGACTGAGCCACCCAGGCACCCCCATAGAAACAGAAATTTAAAAAATTGATGAAAATAGAAAAGATCCCAGATAGCCAAAGCAATGCTAAGAAGAAGGTACAAAATTGGAGGCAACACAATTTCTAATTTCAAAGTTTATTACATGGATATATATTGAGGTGTTATGCTATGTGAAATAAGTCAAGTAGAGAAAAAACAAATACTGTAAGATATCAATTATATGTCAAATCTAAAATAGTCAACCTCATAGAAAGAATAGAATAGTAGTTGCCAATATACGGGGGATGGAAGAAATTGGGACACGTTGGCCAAAGGGTATAAACTTCCAGATATAAGATGAATAAGTTCTGGGGACCTAGTGGGTAGCATGGTGACTATAATTAACAATACCATAGTATATACTTGAAAGTTTTTAGAAGAGTAGATCTTAAACATTAAATCACCACACACACACACACACACACACATACACACACACACACATTATGTCAGGGGATGTAGGTGTATACTAACCTTTTTGTGGTAATCATTTAAGTATATTTATCTCTTAGTAAATTGGAATAAAATTTGAATTTCAAAGTAATATGAAAAATAATTTATCTTGTTATCATCTCATTTTATGTCTTACAGATTTAAATGGGTATACCACAGAAAAATGCTTTAGGCCATTTCAGAATAGAAAACAAAATGAGAATTAGCAGAACTGGATCTGGATCCAGAGCTGGATCATTATCACTGGATCTCAGTTCAATTTTATGCTATAAACCTATTATATCTTGTTTTATTTATTATAAAAAATTTATTTTTAATGTATCACGATACAAACTCTCTAGTCAAATCATATACTGTATGTGAATTCTCTGACTCCATAAGACTTTACTGGTTTCTGAAGCTTTTCTAGGGACACTTTCTCCTAGTAAAAATCATCGTACAATTGGCCACTTAAGACCTATGTTGTATTTTGTATTGTTTCCTCTGTACAAGTTAATGATTACATTTTGTGTAGTATCATTATTTTTTAGAGAAGCATTCATAGTCACCATGTGTGTGTGACTTGGAAAGCAGTGGGAAGATTAGGTTTAGAATTACATAATGAATAATTTAGGTCAATGTATAAACATTTTTGGGTAAACAATTATTTAATTTCATATGTAAATTTTCCCTTGAAGTGATTAAATCTTGCTGTCTCAAAGTATGATGTTCAGAAATAGAAAAACATTGAATTCTTTTTTTCAATATTAGGTTGTGTTAATCGTGGCTGTCAATGTCAGTGCAGAAAAAATTTCATTTTAATAATTGATTCATGGAATCAGTGGAAAACTGACATGAAAAAATGATTGGGATACTGTACAAATACAAAAATGAAGCTGTCACCGTCTAAGTCCGTTTAAAAAAAAATATATATATATAGTGAGCACAAGCTGGGGAGGGGCAGAGACAGAGGGAGACAGAGAGAGAGAGAGAGAGAGAGAGAATCCCAAGCAAGCAGTGTGGAGCCCGATGTAGAGTTTGAACCCATGAACTGTGAGATCATGACCTGAGCTGAAACCAAGAGTTGGGCTCAACTGACTGAGCCACCGAGGTGCCCCACAGTCTAACTCTGTTAATATCCCAAAGATGGGACAACCAGTCTTGGTATACTTTCCAAGCAGTTAGTCCAATCTATTATGTCTCCTTGCTGAAAGACCTGATCTGCATATAATCAAAATTTGAGAGTCTAATCACATTTATATACAAAAACACGTGATAGAGGAACAGTTTAATGTACACCTCAAAAAAATAACAGGCACATCTAAGAAATGTTTTCTTCAAGACAACTAATTTGGCTTCCACAATAAATCAAAGGCATTAACAACAAATATGAAAACAGGTTGAGGGGAACTTATCTAGGATGAAAGAGACTTAAGAAACAAAACTGAGGGGTGCCTGGGTGGCTCGGACATTAAGTGCCTGACTCTTGGTTTTGGTTCTGGTCACTGTCTCAGAGTACGTGAGATTGAGCCCTGTATCAGGTTCTGCAGTGATGGCTCAGAGCCTGCTTAGGATTCTCTATCTCCCTCTCTATCTGCCCCTCTCCCACTTGCTCTCTATCTTTCTTTCTTTCTCTCTCTCTCAAAAAAAAAAGAAAAGAAAAGAAAAGAAAAGAAAAAAAAAGAAATACAATCAAATGCAATGTAGTGTGAACCTGACATGGATCCTCATTTACATAAACATATAGAGAAATGTTTCATGACATTAGAAAAATTGATTTTTGATTATTAACTAAAACAAAGAAAACACTTAAGTTTGATTAATATGATAATGGCTTAATGGTATCTTTTTTTTTTTTAGAGTTTCAGGGGTAAAATGACATGTGTTTTGCTTTAAATGCTTTAGCAAAGAAAGACAAGGGAAAAAAGGAGCACATCAATCGCATGTGGCAAAATCTTGATAATTTGGGTATTAAACATTTCCTTATAGTTATTTTACACCTTCAATATATTTAAAATATTTTTAAATATGTTGACTCCACTGACAGAAATTACCTGGAGGGACAGACAACACATTTGAATTTAGACAGGATCTGGACATATTTAGCCTGTCTCTACAATTAACTGTCGAACTCGATTAACAGGATAGCTCTGGAAAACAGTACGGAGGTTCCTCACAAAATTAAAAATAGAACTACCCTACAACCCAGCAATTCAGTACCTTTTATCCAAAGGATACGAAAATGCTGATTTGAAGGGACACATGCACCCTAGTGTTTACAACAGCACTATCAACAATAACCAAATTATGGAAAGAGCCCAAATGTCCATCTACTGATGTAAAGAAGATGTAATGTATACACACATATACATATATATGTATGTATACAATGGGATATTACTTGGTTAACAAAAAAGTGAAATCTTGCCATTTGCAATAATGTAGATGGGGCTAGAGGGTATAATGTTAAGAGAAATCAGTCAGAGAAAGACAAACATGATTTCACTCATATGTGGAATTTAAGAAACATAGCAGATGAACACAGGGGAAGGGAAGGAAAAATAAGATAAAAACAGAGAGGGAGGCAAATCATAAGAAACTCTTAAATAAAGAGAACAAACTGAGGGCTGCTGGAGGGCGGAGGGCTGCTGGTGGGGGGGATGGGCTAAATGGGTAAAGGGCATTAAGGAGGGGATTTGTTGGGATGAGCACTGGGTGTTGTATGTGAGTGAGGAATCACTAAATTCTACTCCTGAAATCATTATTACACTATATGTTAACTAACTTGGGTTTAATAAATAAGTAAATAAATAAATAAATAAATAAATGCAAACAAATAAAAATATAGATTTTTAACTCACTGGAAATTAAGATATGACTCAATTTGGGTAGATTAATGTAATTGAAATTTTTCTGAAAAATATTCTCTATAATCTTAAGTGAATTTTCTTTGAATTTAAAAAAAAGCATGCAATATTTTATTTTGTACATCTTTGAATACAATTTTAAATTACTTGAAACTTCAACTATTAGTTGAATATTAGTATAGACTAAAAAATAAATTATTTTTTTATTTCTTTAAATTATTTGAGTATGTAAGAATGGCAGCATCCTATGCATTCTAGAATTCACAAAATCTAAAAAACAAGAAACCAAAGGCATGACTTGGAAAATTAGGAAACATGAAGGAAACTAGGAGGCCATAACTTATCTTTTAGCATAAAAACCTATTTTACTATATAATACTTGCATTTGTTGGAATAGGCCTTAATTTTTCACGGGCAAATTTTGAGGGGCATTAGTACAGTATTAAACTTTTTTACAACTGAGTATATGGAGATGTAAAGGTCATATGTCATTAGGGCGGTATAAACATCATGCATTCTGTTCTCATTAACTTCAAGAGTAACTGCACACATTACATTATTATGTAATTTATTTTCTAAAGCAACACTACTCTATTGCATCAACTCAATCGATTACTTAAAACCTAACAGTGCTCCTACAAACTGAGACTGAAACTTCTCCACTTTTTACTGTTTCCACTATATTTTCATCTCTCACCAACCAAATCATTGAGTAATTTATGTTTTGTTTTGTTTCAATATGGACTTTATGACCAAGGTAAAGAGAAGGGTTAAAGAATTGCTGGAGTGATGTTAGTGAATAAACCATAAGGAATGAAATCTGCCGCCAAGTTGGAAGATTTGGCTTTCTCTATGAGCGTAAAAATCCTCTGTAATTACAGGAGAAAAGATAGAGTTATTTGGTAATGATATCAATAGGTAGTGTTGAGAGTCTCTTTGATTGTTTTTATTTTTCCCAGTGAAATTAGGTCTATGGGAGCAGAGCAATAGCTATATATACAATTATGTATATTTATATATTATATATAAATATATAAATATAAAGTATATATGTGTATAAATCTATATTTTTAGATATTATTTATATATTATAATATATCCATGTATAAATATACAAACTTTTTGGATAGATAGATAGATAGATATCTCCAATACCTAGATCAAGATATAATCTGTTTTCAACATCTTGCTAGGCTTCCTCACTCTCCCTACCATTACCTTCAAGATAATCATAATTTAAATACTTCTAACGGTAGGTATTTTCTACCTAACTGTATGCCACACAAATGGAATCAAACAATATATAATTTTTTTTCTGACTTCTTTTACTCCTCATGTGTCTATGAGATTCGCGTTACTATGTGTGGTTAATTCTTTCTGTTCTTATTATACTTTGTGGTCATTGTACAGAATTCCATTGTGCAAATGTTCTATTTTATTTATCCATTTTACTACTGAGACAAATTTGTGTTATTTCTGGTTTCAAACAATTTTAAGCAAAGGTCTCCACATAACCCCTATTTCAATAATAGAATGTTGGTTTTGTTCCCTAGGATATAGCTACAATTCTGATACTACTTTATGTTTTAAAAAATGTTCATTCATAGCATTTTCCCTTAATTAGGACAAAGTTTTACAGTGTTTGATGACTATTGCCTTAGATTATTGTTTCTTTTCTTTAAAAACTTTTTTTGTTATTATTTGCTACATTGAAAAACATAAAAAAAGAAAAAAAAAAACTCTTGAGACTAAGTGACTTAAAATATCAGTATTTGCCTTGCTCATAAATCTGCATCTCAGTGAGGGTAAGGGTAGCTTTTCTTTCTTTTACCAGATTACAGCTTCCAAAGTAAGAAGCGAATAATCTGAACATGCTATATTATATTTCTGGTGTTTGAAGTAAAAGACTCAAAAGGCTGATGGCTGGATCAGTCTGAATCTGTAAGTTTCATCACATCTATATGGTCTTACACATGATTTTTTTCAGGATGACAGTGTCATGGATGTTGAACTTCTTACCTGTCAGCACTGGGCTCTTACGGTCCATATGCTCAGGGAGATAAGCCAGGTAGACTAGGAAGTTATGCAGGGTCACTTCAACCTGATTGTCTTCATTAGCAGCCAGTTACGAAAGCCAGCTAATATTCAAGGGCATGTGTTTCCATGGAGGAGTGTTGACACATCACTGACAGAAGACTCACGAGATATATTGCTGTGGCCATCTTTGTAGAGTACAATAATGGCATTTTTGGCTTTCTTTGCAGATCCATTTATTTCATTCTCTGCTCCAAGTACGTCCCTTATATTTCCTAATCATAAGACCCTCTCTTTATCTAGAGATTCTCTAAATTTGCTAATAATAGTAAAATGAAATAATCATGGGACTTGTGGGTACAAAAGTGAGAGAGGTCGGATCTTGAGAAGAAGAGAATAAAACTGAAATAAAAAATTAATATCAAAGACTCAATCGGTCAAAAATAATTCCTGGGTGATGCTGTAAGCCATATTCAAGCCATAAGTTTGCCTCCAGGCAAACTGAAGAATAAAATAATAGACTCTCAGAACATAAATGTCCTGCTGACTTGGAATTGTCCTATCAGGTTATGATAATTTGGGGAAGGCCTATAATGAAATATTAAAAATAAATATCCAAGTTTAAGAAACAATAATGTAAGTATACATATTTTTTCATTTTCTTAAACATAATAATCATGAATCTCTGAATTTGCAGAAAAACAAAGAAACAAAATTAACAGTACATTCAACCTTTACCAATACATTCAACCTTTTCTGATATAAATTCAGAGCAGCCTAGAACATCTCTAATGCCAATTAAAGTTAGGACAAAATAGAATCATGTTTTTAAAATTTTTATTAAAATGATTGATATTTTTACACGGTTGTTAATACTTTCTTTAGTCTTACATGGAAAAAATATTTTAGTTATTAATACTGACAATGGACAAATCATAAAACCATACAATTTGACAAATCATAAAAAATGTGAGAGCCAATACACTAAACAAATGAAATTTCCAAAAAGATGTGGAATGTTTTACAAAAACTGTGATACTGCATTACACAAAGCATATTTTAATATAGACTATACAAATACTAAATGCCTAATAATTTGAAAATATGATGTGAGAGATAGGGTGAAAGCCTTTTACTTTATAAACTTTGAATAGTTGGTGAAAATGTTATCCTCTATGGGACGAAAAAATATAATTTATTGAAATAATATAATATGCCATTTCAATAAACAAGTCATATGATTTAGTTGCTTGTAAAAATAATGGGTATATATACACAACAATCAGAGATGGTATTTGATAATTATAAAAGCCTTTATATGGTTGCCCCAAGTTCAGCAGAGTCTGGATGTTCTGACCTAGACACCTGACTCCAGAGTGTGCCTGGGCACAGTGTTTGAATCTCTTGTCATTTTTGTTTGCACATGTGTCCTTGGTGATCTCATCCTGTTTCATGGCTTCATTTATCATTCATAGGTTGATAATTTGCAGCTTGTTCCAGAACTCCCACCCTGAATTCCAGCTTCCTATACCCATCTGCAATAGAAGCTACCATTTGTTCGTCCAACAGATGTCTCATATGGACTAAATGGGTGATGGGCATTAAGGAGGGCACTTGTTAGGATGAACACTGGATATTATATGCAAGTGATGACTAAATTCTACTCCTGAAATAAAAAAAAATTAAAAGAATAAGTGGAAAACTTTTTTAAAAATAGAGAAAAAAGAAAATAATATGTAAACAAAATATTGTTCTTAAAGAAAAAAATGAATCTGAAACAGGCTCCAGGCTCTGAGCTGTCAGCACAGAGCCCGATATAGGGCTCGAACTCACGGATCGCGAGATCATGACCAGAGCCGAGGTCGGCCGCTTAACCGACTAAGCCACCCAGGCACCCCTCAGTTGAGCTCTTGATCCAAACTGTAGTACCTCAGCCTCCACCACTGAACACACACACACACACACACACACACACACACACACACACACAATTTTCCCCTTAATAAAACAAAAACAAAAACAAAAACAAACCAAACCCTAGACCCAGGATAGCATCACTTAGATCAAATCCCCAAAACGGATCTTAATACCTAATCTAATTGCAGTTTCAACGTCCTCCAGAAATGTGGTCTTCACTGGCCAGTCAGAAATTTCTGATGAGTGCCAAACAAGTAATCTGCCACATGGCCCTCCCCTTCCCTCAAAGAACGTGAGATAATCTGCCTGCGAAGACCCCTGCTTTTCCCTCTAAGGGAAATCCACCTTGTTATTATTCCAGCAGGAATAATCCTTTACTTTTGCTAATAACTTTCTCGTCCCGGGATCCTTCTTACAAAAATGTTTCATTTTGTACAGCTTCTCAGAGCGTCCCTCTACTTGCTGGATGGGATTCTGTGTGATTTCTGAATTATGTAACAAAACGAGTTTAGATCTTCAAATTTACTTCATTGAATTTTGCTTTTTAATACCGTCTTCCTCTCTTCTCAATTTTAATTCATGGTGTCCATTATTTAGGTTATTTCAATTATTTACTAATTAAACTTTTCTTTTTGTCCTCTTTCTCTACTTTCATAATAACAATCATAACGGACGTGTTAAAATCCAAGCCAACTTCATTACAATACTGCTAATTACCTAAGATGAGTATACAGCAGTGTTTTCATCCACTTCACAGAGATTTTATGGGATGTAAAACTCATGCTCATTACAGTGGTTAGCACCAATGACCATTTGCTCTCGTCATTACTGCTGACCACAACCACTACATGGAAAACACTGAGTATGCTGTGCACAAAGACATGGTATTGTAAATGGGCTGATTCTACAGTCCTACCTCATTTCACATACCCACTTCACTCTCATTTTTCAAAATATGGATTTGGAGGGACTTATCTGTGGGCACATTTTCCTAGTTGGGGATTATATGCCACAAGAAATACAATATGTCTTTAGAGGTTTAGAGCAAATATTTCTGAACAACATTCAATAAAAAGCAGAAGTAAAATTCTATTAACAAGATGAAAGAGATGACTAAATGCAATATGTGCAACTGTTGTGGAAGCAACAGTCAATGTGGCCGCAGGGAACTGCATCCTGAAGGGAAGGTGTGTGCCTAAGTGAAAGGAGAGAATACTCATTAAATATCAATGCAAATTGGGTGGAGGAAGCTTCTGGGTGACAGCAATGACTTAAAAGTTCTTAGCTGTACATCATGAGGCTAGATGGTGATGTGTTTTAGGACCTGAACTGAGTATGTTTTCATTGTCCCGACCAAAAGAGGTAAGAACCTAATGTTTCTAACAGGAAGTGCCATACAGTAAAGCCTTTAATGAAGTTCTGTTAGGCAGAACCATGTAATGTCTACTGCAGAGTGTTTAAAATGGAGAGATGTGAATGAACAATAATGTTGATAGTAGAATAATCAACGTATGTGACAAAGCTAAACTCTTGGGTGTTTTCCAAAAACATTGTGTATGGACAGATCCAAAAGTATGAATCAGTAAAGGCTTATGGTGAATGCATTCTGGCCTTTAAATTTTGAACCTGTACACTTGATATATGCAATAAATCTTTGCTTTCTTCATAGAATATATGGACCATAAATTCTTCTGAGTTCTTTAAGGGATTGTAATTATGAACAGGACAATATACAGTTCATATCAAGTTTTGAAATTTTATGCAGCTGATACTATTGTTTTATTTCTCCATTTAGCTTTATTTGGGTTGCACTTATATATTTCTACTAATAAATTAAAAATACTTAAGTTGTTTTGCATAAAGTAGAATATGTGCTTGTTGACATGTGCAATAAACTGATGATGACTTTCATGTTGATTTCCCCCATAGACAAGCATAAGTCTTTCTTCAAGTAGACATCAAGGAAAATAAAATTATGTTTCACCTTTGTATAGTAACTGTGTACCATATCTCCCTCCATTTACATACCGTAAATAGTGTTCTACCTTTTTTCTTTTATATGTATGCCTTCCTCTTTCCTCACCTCTTCACAACACAGAATATGAGTTATTTCTGGTCAGGAATGGCATTTTTTGTCCTATCTTGATAAAACAGCCCATGGTTTAAGAAGTCAGATATTTGGCTCATCTAACTCAAAGAAAATATCAGGTGTACCATTTCATACCTCTCTCCTGGATTCACAGTTCACAAAATATAGGAGTGATATGACTTATAAGAAATATAATTTGTCTATATTAGTCATTTCAGATATCATATTTTGAAAAGGATACCTTTAACCTATTATTAACATTTATTTTATTAGCTTTGTTTTCCTTCATTTTTTAGTTTTTTCAATAGCTGATTTGTATTAATAAGTTCTAAGAATGCTTCATGATGACAGTCTAATATATATAAATGCAATAGAAAGTACCAAGTATCCCCTGTCACATATTGAATGATTATAAAGTTACATAAATTTTCAAATAAAAAGGGAATTACTCAAATATATACTAGGAATATAGCCTTTTACAAAAAGATGTAAAAAAGAACTTAATAATGATATCCTATCCAAACCAAATCATTCATATATTTAATTGTGTAACCTATTTATGGTAGATGATCATCACAATATTTGGAAACAAACCACACACTTCTAAGCAACCCCATGGTTCAAAAACATATCGAAAAGGGGCATCAGAAAAGATTTTGAACTGAGCGAAATTGAATAAAAAACCCCAAACATGTAAGGATTATGGATGCACCTAAATCAGTGAGTAGTGGAAAACAGCTTATGTCAATAACCTCTATTAAAAACAAAGCAAAAGAAGAAGAAGCTAACATAAACCAAGCTGAAGAAAGGAGATGATAAGGATGAAAGCATAAATCAACGAAATAAAAGACAGAAAAAATAGACAAAATCAATGATATTAGAAGTCGGTAATTTAAAAAGATTAAGAAAAATGGCAAACTTTAGCCAAATGAATAAAACTTTAGTCAAATGAATAAAGATAAAAGATGGATGCAGACTAACTGGCACAAATTGAAGATAAATTCATTAATCCTTACAAATGTCCAATTACTTTTCCAAAAATACATCCAGCTAATTCAAGGGGGCATAGATGTGTCTTTTCTACAATTTTTGTTTATACAACTGGCTAGCCATGTTCATGGGGGAAAAAAAAAAGAACGTAAAACCTTATCTCATACCTTCTGATAATTAACTCAAAATGAGATTGTAGACACGTAAGAAAAAAAGTCTACTTTAACTTCTAAGAGAAAACAGGAAGAAAATCTGTGTGACCTTTGTTTTGGCAAATAGTTTAAGAGGAAGGCAGAAGCATGACTCATAGAAGAAAAAAAAATTAGGGCTCATCAAAATGAAAACCTATGTGCTTTGAAAGAAACCATTAAACAGAAAAGGCCTACAGACTGGAAGACAATTGCTAATCATACATCTGTAAAAGACTTGTATTAAAAGTGTATGAAGAATTCTTAAGACTTATAATGAGAGGACAAAAATCCAACAACAACAAAAAAAACAGAAACAACATTTCTACAGACAATGTACTAAAGCAGGCATATGAATGGCTTACAGGAAATTGGAAAGATTCTCAGCATTGTTATTCATTAGGAGAATACAAATGAAAACCACAAAGAAATACCACTAAATTAACAAGAAATGCTGTAATAAAAAATTAAATACTTAGTGTGGGTAAAGTTGTGAAGAAATTGAAACTCCCACACATTATGTGTGGGAATGTAAAGTGTTACAGACACTTTGGGAAATTAGTGTTGCAGTTTTCTTAAAAGTTACACATAAGGTGTGCCTGGGTAGATCAGTTGGTTGAGCTTCAGACTTCAGCTCAGGTCATGATCTTATGGCTGGTGAGTTTTCAGCCCTGGGGTCTGTGCTGACTGACAGCTCAGAGCCTGGAGCCTGCTTTGGATTCTGTTTCCTGCCTCTCTCTCTGCCTCTCCCCTGCTCATGATCTGTCTCTCTTTCTCTCTCAAAATAAATATTAGAAAAAAATTTTTAAGTTACACATAAACTTACCATATGGACTAAGAAAAATAAAAACATCGATACAAAGACATGTACTCGACTTGAAATTCTTGGGAGAATTATACACACTAGCCAAAACCTGGGAGCAATGTATTGTTTATGAACCAGTGAATGGATAACCAAAATTTGGTACATACATACAATGGAATACGATTCACCAGTAAAACAGAAAACCAAAAGAAACAAAAACAAAAAAAATGATCTACTAATACATTTTATAATATGAACCTCAAAAACATTATTTATTTAAAAAAATTATTTGAAAAGAAAGTAAATGGCTACATATAATTGGATTCATAATATTAAATGACAAGCAAAGGTAATTTTAGAGTCAGTGGTTGCCTCGGAAGTGAGGTCAGAACAGAATAACTCACATACGTGTGTGGGAGATTTTGGAGATAGTGATTAAGGAAAAAGAAAAGCAAAGATGAAAAACTGTAGAGCAAAAAAATTAAGGGAAGACAATAAATCCAAGGGAGATGAATACAATGTTGAAAATAATATGGATACTTAACCTGAGTAAATTTAAAAAGCTGAGTGGATTTTTTTTGAAAATGTGACAAACACAGAAATAAATTTTAACCCTGAACAAACTGTAATATTTAAAGGAGTTGCATTATTAGTGTAAAATCTACCCACACCAAAACCAGCAGCCCCAGTAAGGTTTACAGACATGTCTGTCTCTAAATATTCAAGGATTTAAAAAAATCCAAATTCAACACAAATACTTCAAGTTAATTTATAATACATGACATCCTATACCTCATTTTACAAAAGAAGCATAACAGAATGAAACAATTATATAAGGATAGTATGAAAAAAGAAACTTAAAGGGAAAAGTAATTTCTTAACCTACACAGTAATCCAAGGTTTTACTGTACTACAAGATAAATAAAGGCTAATGGTTATTTTTCTCCCCAAGGCAGTCGTGAGCACAAAATTATAAAATATAAAATAGTGTTTTGACTCCCTATGGTTATGCTAGCTTAATCAGGTAAACTTTGTTTATATATTCATTTATATGAATTTAGGTAGCTTTTTTGTTTTAAAATTAGCTTCAGATGTACAAAACTGTTCCATAAATACTTCAGAGTTTTGGTAAATAAAATCCTATACCCAGTTTCTACTACTGTTAAATCTTACATTGTTACTGTACCTTTGTCATAACTAGTGAGAACACATTTACACATTATTATTAATTAATATCCATTCTTGCTATACATTTCTTTCATTTGGATCCAATGTTTTTTGTTTTTGTTTTTGTTTTTGTTGTTGTTGTTCCAGGATTCCATCCAGGATACCATATTGTTTTTAGTTGCCATATCTCCTTAGGCTCCTCTTGGCTGGGACTTTCTTGGACTTTCCTTATTATAGTGGCCTTGACATTTTTCAAAAGATTTGCTCAGCTGTTTTGTAAAAGGCCCTTTAATTTAGGGATGTCTTTTTGATGGTGAAACAGAAATTATAGGTTTTAGAGAGGGAGGTAACACAGATAAAGTAACATTTTTGGTTCATCATAGCAAGGGTTCATGTTATCAACATGACCTATCCATGTGATGTTAGCATTCATCTTGTGGCAAAGGTAATCTTTTTTTCAGGTCATCCCCTGCCTCCATTTCCATACTGATTTGGAAAGTAGTCGCTATCTGTAGCTCCAGTTAAGCGCTGGGAGTTGAGAGCAGAGTGTTGACATACAGTACTTGGAATTCTTCTATGTGGGAAAGTGGTCTCTTCTCCCCCTTTTACTGATCTCTTCAGTCATCTATTCATATCAGCATGGGCTGATATTTATTTTACAATATGTTGAAAATGTACACTATGTTCCGATTTGATCTCTGAGAGGACTTTCAGTTAGTTCCTATGTCCTTTTGACATTCCAGCATGTTGTTTCTTTAGGAACTTCTTCATGTTCTGGCATTACAAAGACGCTCCAAGCTCATATTGTATATTCAAAGCAAAAGGTCAAACATTATTAATAGATAACCTGGTTGTATTCACAGGAAATCCCAACGGCTCTTTAAAATACACACACTTATAGTCAATCTAAAACGTATGGTCAGTGGTAAGGAATTATGTAAATTTATAAAGTGAATTATATTTCTATACAAACAAGAGTTAGAAAATAAATTTCATGCACAATCATATGCACAATATGAAAACACCATAGGTATTTAACCATATATATGCAATACCTCTCTCTTGGGAATAATAAGGCATTACTGGAACATCTTTAAAAAGGACTAGATAAATGAGGATATATATCATGTTCATGGATATAAAACTCAATATTTCTAAAATAATCATTCTTCCCAAATTGATGTACAGATTCAATGCAAGCCTAATCAAAATTCTATCAGTCTGTGTGTGAATGTGGTTGGGGATGATAGACTGGTTTAAAAACTTTTTTTAAACATTTTTATTTATTTTTGAGAGTCAGAGCGTGAGCGGGGGAGAGGCAGGAAGAGACCCAGAATCTGAAGCAGGCTTCAGGCTGTGCACGGTCAACACAGAGCCTCATGCTGGCTCGAACCCACCAACTGTGAGATCAATCATGACCCGAGCTGAAGTTGGAAGCTTATCCGACTGAGCCACCCAGGCACCCCTTGAAAAATGGTATAAGTACTATAGGAAAATTTCTGGCTGTTTTTTTTAAAAACTATAATCCAGTGATTCCTTTCATGTGATGATTCATACCAATTGAGTTAAAGAAGTTAAAAAAAATGTATAGTTATGTAGACTTTTAACTATTGAGTACGAACTGATGGGGAGACAAGAGATGGGTGGGAGGATGGGTGAATGGGTGAATGGGTGATGGGGATTAAGGAGTGTACCTGTCATGATGAGCACCTGGTGATGTATGAAATAGTCAAATCACTATATTGTACGCCTGAAACTAATGTGACACTGTATGTTAACCATACTGGAATAAAAATAATTAAAATGAAATAAAACAAAATAAAATAAAGTAAAATAAAATATATAATTATGATGTGAGAATAAAGCAGTAAATAAAATAGCAATGTGAAGTCCTTTTCAAAATTTTAGAGATGAGCTTTAATTAAGAAAAAAAACGGGTGCCTGTGTGATGTAGTTGGTTGAGCATCCAACTCTGGATTTTGCCTAGGTCATGATCCCAGAGTCATGGGAGTAAGCCCCATATCGGGCTCCATATTCAGCATGGAGCGTGCTTAAGAGTCTCTCTCTTTCTCTCTGCTCCTCTCCCCTGTGCTTTTTCTTTCTCTATCTCTAAAATAGAAAGAAAGAAAGGAAGGAAGGAAAAATCCTAAATGTTTGAAAATTTTTGACTACTTAAAACCATCTTAGAGCTAAATCTACATTTTTATGTTTATTTTTTTTTCAACGTTTATTTATTTATTTTTGGGACAGAGAGATACAGAGCATGAACGGGGGAGGGGGCAGAGAGAGAGGGAGACACAGAATCGGAAACAGGCTCCAGGCTCTGAGCCATCAGCCCAGAGCCTGATGCGGGGCTCGAACTCATGGACCGCGAGATCGTGACCTGGCTGAAGTCGGATGCTTAACCGACTGCGCCACCCAGGTGCCCCTACATTTTTATGTTTAATAATGAAGTACTTGCAAATTCATGCAGATAAAGAAGGCACAATTAAATTTCCTATCAAACTCATGCCCACAGTATTAGGATAAGCAATATTTATAGTAGCACACATACAGAGGCCCAAAAGCATTTACTAAAACTTGAGTTTTTCTCATTCTTCCCTATCTAAAATTACACAATCTCTAAAAAGTTATAAAATTCTTTAAATCAAATCTACTTCTTAAGCTCTTGTATTTCGCTTTTATTTTTCTGTGTAGAGCAGTGTGGGGATTTTTGCACTGACCTTTTCCAGATGAGTAATTCTGTCATCTGATATGCCCAAACTACTGTCCAAACCATCTACTGAATGATCTTTTTATTTTATTATATGATACTTTTTATTTCTGCAATATCCATTTGAAATTTTTGTATAGATTCCAAATTACTGAGGATATTCTACATTTGTGTTTGTATTTTGTAGGTTTTTTTTTTTCCTATTTTAAATGTATTAATCACAGGTTGTTGTTGTTTTTGTTTTGTTTTGTTTTTTTCCATTTATTCTTGCTCCACTATCTGGATCATGCTTACAGTTTCTCTTTTTTTCCCCTTCCTTTTATTCTTCTCTTAGTAATAAATCATGAATTTTGATTCTTACCATGCACGGTAATGTTTCATTGTGTGCAGGAATTGTGTATGAAACAACCATCGCAACTCCAGGTGACTCCTTCAGAGTTTTTTCTCCTCTGTTAGAAAGATCGGCTGAAGAGCTTATCACTATCTCTAATCATGGGTTGTGCCAGGTCAGAGGTGAGTGGTTTTTAGTACATCTTGGAGAATTCTCCTTTCCTTATGTTGGTCAGGCATGGGTCTGCTGGACTTTCAATTCTGTGATTCTATTTTCACAACTCTGAAAACTTATCAGTGGTTGTGCTCTATCACCGACAGGTTCACCACCCAGCTCTCCAGCGTCTTGCCCCATGCAACACCAAAAATCAGGTAAGTGTATTATGGGGACACAGTGCGTGTGCTGTCTTGTGTTCAAATGTAACATGATTTTGGGAATTGACACCTTTATGACATTTCAAAGGGGAATGTTAGTTCAAAATATGGCTTGTGCTCAAAATACAACATGATTTTGGGGATCTATGCCTTCGAGAAATTTCAGAGGAGCTCACCAGCATCCCATGAAGCTCTCAAGCATTGTGACTTGGGGGAAATCTGATTGTGAATTAGAGGCCCTTGATGCCTAATGTTTACAGTCTATCTAACCCGTGTAGTAAGTAAGACATTGGGAATTTCTCTTTCCCTTAGCAGAGGTGCTCCACCTGGGCCAAGACCAAGGTTCAGTTCACATCTGGCATCAGCAAATGCTCAGAGGACAAAATGGCTGGCAAGATTCAGTGCTTTTCAGAATTGTTTTATGCTGCCTGAAATGTTAGTTCATCTATCCCATATTGCTTCCTCAGCTCTCTGATGTCCTTCAAATATGGTTCTTAAAATAAATTAGATTTTCTAGGTTTTTTTTTTTTTCTTTGCAGAGGAAACAGGGTCTGCTAAGACTTATATATCCTACTTGGAATTGTAAATATCTTCTTTATCTTATTTTACAAGTGAAGTTACCAAGGGGTTGAATGGTAAGTATCATTTTCTTCTCTTTTGAGAGTTTGAAGTAATTCTATCTAAGTATAAACCATGTCTCCGAGATAGTAAAGACAGTGGTGTGAAAATTCAAAACCTTCTGATGTCAGACTCCTTCCCACGTTCTCTGTTATGCAAGGTAATACTCTATCAGTCAGAATTCAGTCTCAAGAAGAGCCCACCTCTGAGGCAGCCATGCTTTACTAACAGGAAGTGCAGCTTTTGCGCCTGAGACTGGAGATCAAAGGGACGAGGTGCCATTATTGGAACCCACACGTTTGGAGTAGGTCCCATGGCTCTAGGATTCTGACCTCTGAGGAGAGGGTTGGCCAACCTGGTGCTGAACCTCCGGGATTTGGTGCAGGCCTCAAAGACCTGGGATCTAGAACTCCAAGGGTAAGACACTCGATAGCTGTGCCAGTTTCTCTGAGGTTGACAGTACTGTTGGTTCTGGGGATTAACTCAAGGAAAGAAATGTATATATATTTGAGATATATGCATATGTGTATATATAATACATATGATATCTTTCTACCTATGTCTACATCTATATTTATATCCATATGCAGTGATATCAAGATTGAAAGGCACTGCCTTTGCCAGGGTGAGAGTTAATGAGGCAACCATGACATGAACAACATTCAGGACATTTCCCATGTCCGGTCTCCCTTTAGTTTACCCTACTGGTAGTAGCTAATAAGAGAGGACTCACAAAGGAGAAATGTGATTTGCAGTTTCCTATTCCCTATGTGAGAAAGCAGAAGACACACACACCCTATCTGTGGACAGTGCCTTTGCTCTGCAACCACAGAATAGTTCCATAAAACATTAACTGATATAATTGCCTAAAATAATGGAAAGTAAAAATGTGCCGGTAATTAGTATATTTTGCTTATTGTTCGATGGCTAACCTTTATGATCCCAAATGATAAAAAGTCTCAGGAAGTTTCTGTCAGTGACCTGTGATACAAGCTGTAACATTTCTCCTGTCAGGGAACTAAAGCTTAACAAACGGGGAATTTCATTTGGGATTGGGTTTCTTTCTAGAAATCATATTTTGGTTTCTGATTGCAGGTGGATCATTCACTTCTCCTTGATTAGGTTGATGTGGATCATTCTGCTGTTTACTGGGTGCGGTTGTAACATTTTGATCTTCTTTCTTAATGCTTTTTCCCCTTCTCATAAAAGACAAAATTAACAAAGAACAGAATAAAACCAGAGACGGTATCAACCAGAATAAGAGTGGGCTAGTCTTCTTTTGCTGTTTCTCCTGTGACCGATTGGTCTCTTTTCTTATTGGGGGTGGGCCACTGTCTACACTACCTCCAGTGCCTTTTATCCGGCAGTCAGGAGGCTCCCACTCATAGCTGCAATGACAGTGATGTCTATTGTTACAGACTCCGTTCATATTGCAGGTCTCAGGTGAGCAATCAGTTTTCAAATATGCCAAAGGGATGCATTTCCTTTGGACACAGATATGTTCTTCACCGCACTCTGTACCATCTTTTATTTCACCAAGATCAGGCAAGGGCATCCCCAAATGGAAGTCAGTACCCCAGCAGATGCTATCATTGATGTGAAGCCAATGCAGAGTAGAATGGTCTCTCAGAGTGGGAATTTCTGCCACGTTCTTACACTGAACCCTCCCACACAGGGTATCTGAGTTATTACATTTTATAAATTGATGATTCTTGAGACCACAGTTGCCAAAACGGTCACCTCTGACGTTCACTGTACTGTAGCAAATCTGACTCGCACTCTTGGCATTTGGGCCAAAAAGTTGGCTACACTGTTCATCGCGAGTATTGCACGCCTTTTCATAGCAGTAGCCACCACCTGTGCATTCGGCTCCGTCTTGCATGTACACGTCTTCTGGACACTGATAGGATGTCCCGTCGCACCACTCGGGAAGGTCACATTCATTTTCCCGTTCTCTACACACGTCACCTGATGGCATGATCTTGCAGTCTTTGCAACAAAGCCCAGAAGCACAAGTAGCCCCAGGACTCAGAGTACAGTCTAACTGACAACATGGGTCTTTTGTACACAGATTTAAGGAGCCGCAGTCACAGTCTTCTCCATCTTCAACCACACTGTTCCCACAGCGTGTATACCGGAAGATTCTCTTTGGCGTTCGTGGATGCAAGATACATCTTGATCCCGCCGAGGTGTGCCAATATCTAGCATAACTGCAGTTGCTGAATTTAGTTGCCTGAGACTGTGTTGCATACATTATGCACACATCGTCTGCACATTTACATGTTTTCTCATCGTGCCACATACCCAGAGAATGACCGAGCTCATGTGACACAACAAATGCAAAAACACCCAAATTGTCACTTGTGAAAGCATCCACTGCACAATTAGTATTGTAGTTACATATTGATCCAACATAAGATATGCCAAGAGCACCATATCCTTTTTTTACAAAAACATGCGCAACGTCATGGGGGACACGGGCATTAAAGCTTTCTTTCTTCCAGGTGCAAAATAAATCCAGGAGTGTGTCCATGTTCTTTATGTCAACAGGGTTTCCTCCATTCCAGACCTCCATTCCAACCAAACTCACATCAATATTTAGTGGTTGATAGAAGGTATTTACGTTATTCATAGTAGTAATTACTTCCAGCTCCACAGTTGTGACATTGTATCTGCGATAAGCATATCGGTTGTAGTCCACCACCACTGCCATTTCAACAAATCTCTTGTGGGTCCCCAGACTTTCATACCCACGTTGCAGCAAAACAGAATTATTGCTCTCTTGTGACTTCACTTGCCGTGCTATTTTTTCATCTGTTAAGCCACACCTCATGGGTGGGAATTGTTTCTCCTCACCGTACATCTTATATACCAGGTGTTCAAATGTGGTAGAAAGCTTTTTGGGTAAAATTTCATAAACAATGTGATTTGTCTGCATTATTCCTTGTAAGCCCCCAAAACAGGTACTCAGAGACACCAAGGAATCCGGATCCCCTTCCACATAGCCACGATAATAACAGTCTTTCTGGATAAATGGCTGGTCTTCAAGAAGAGCCCCCTGGTCTGTGTAGGTGAACACTGGGAAATTTTTGGACAGCAAAAGCTTCTTTACCTTCATATGGAAAACATGTCGCTGGCCTCCAAAATGCAGTTGGTAAGAGATCCAGCCTGGAGGCTTCTTGACATTGCTAGGGTTTGTTACCCTCAAAGGAATCACCACTTCTGGGGGGCCATGGCAATAGGAGTGTTCAACATGGGACCATCCAAAAAGGAGCAGAAACACTCTTATGTACCATGACCTCAGAAACACATGTACCATGACCTCACCCACAGCTATTATGGAGACACCATATTCAGCCATTGGTGAGACCAAAACAGAGCGGATCAGGAAGCATCACTCTTCTGTCTCCTCCCTCTGAGCTGGAAGTATGCTGATAAATAAAGTGCTGATATTTAAAGATCTGTCTTCTAGGAGTCACACCATCAGAGCAGCAGCACTAAAAGAAAAAAATACAAAGAAGGGCAGATATAGGAGTGGAACATATGAGCAAGTCAAGGTGAAGGATGAAAGGAAGGGTATGGGGTAAAGTGGGTCAGCGTTTGCCTCATGACTCAGTATATTGCATTGCATTCAATAAATCATGGTAAGGCAGAATGAGACTACGTGTACAAAGCAATGGTGATTGGCTATAGGTTGACTCAAAGAATCTAGATAAAGGACACATATGGATTTGTTGTTATATTGCTCTGTAAATATATGAATATGTATCAGCATTTTCACAATAAATATATAAAATAAAAGAGTATTAATGGAAATGTGAACACCTATCATATTTTAATGTAGCAGTCTCAATTTACACATATGGGGTGGATATGGATATCATGATATAGGTCTTCCTTTCACTTTCAAATGATAAATTATTTAGTCACATTACTCAGGAGAGATATAAAAATTACTCATGTATTTTATTATTTTTTCTCATGGTCTGTAAATATGCTTCCATGAAAGAAATTATTGATTATCCTAGCTCCTTCCTGCATTCCCTTTTTCATCTAAGCCTGTGAAACTGCAAGAATCAAGGCATCAATATTGGCATCAAATTCTGAGTTTATAAGATTTCAAGGTAACCATGTCTTGGGTTTGACAGTAAAATGTATTTATTTCATAAATAAAAATACATATGCATATTTTGCATGAAAAGTAGAAACAAAATAAATATTGGTGCGACACACTCAGGAAATATACATGTACATATATGTTGAGATAGTAATGGTCTGGAGATATTAATGGTCTCAAATTTGGAAGCAGTGTTTGGGACAAAACTACACATTAGAAATTTGTAAAATTTCAATATTTTGTATATGCATTGCTTATTTTTATTACCCAATGAGAATATCCACTGTCTTTATGAAATCGTTAAAGTAATAAGAATGCTTAAAGTAATGACACCAAGAACTCTCGGTCTAGTTGAAAAACCAGGAAAGTGAAGTCGGCTATGAGGGATCTAATATAAACTGATCAAACCACCTCCCATAGTAGATAATATAAAAATTAAGGGCACCTGGGTGACTCAGTCAGTTAAGTGTCCGACTTTTGTTCAGGTCATGATCTCACGGTTCGTGAGTTTGAGCCCAGCATTGGGCTATGTGCTGACAACTCAGAGCCTGGAGCCTGTTTTGGATTCTGTGTCTCCCTTTTTCTCTACTCCTCCCTCACCTGCACTCTGCCTCTCTCTCTCTCAAAAATAAATAAACATTAAAAATTTGTTTAAAAAAGATGCATGATTAAGGACCTCGCATCTGCTAGTCCCTGTACCTATTTTTGCTTAATCATTAAAAAAAAATCTTGAAGCTATGTTCCCTTGACCTCTTTTTTGTAGAATCATTGTGTCATGTATGGAATTTTCCTTTCATGAAAAGCAAAAATCTCTTGACTTTCACTTCTTCATGGAAATCTCCTTATTCCTACTTCATTTTACTAAAGGTACCAATCCACAATTCAAAGCAAGGCATAGAGGAAGATTTACATTCTCAGTATTCCTGTATGGCATACAGAGCAGATGACAGAGCCAAATTTGCACTGATTACCAAAGCCACTTACAAACCACTAAACCGGTAGCCATCTCACTGGACCACTGTTTAGCTTTTTTTCTTACTCAAACACCAACACCCAAATCAATGCTACACAAACCTCAAGCAATTGGGTGTCTGATTTATTAATGTGTTATTCACCAATAATTTTACCCACATCTGGGGTTTAGTGAGCATATGGGCAACCTATATAATACCTAGTTTATTTTAGCTTTGCTACTTTTTTTCAACAATATTTAGCCATTGGCTTATAGCTAAATATTATTTCTTAGTATCATCTGTATCTTATTATCAAACTCTAACTGTAACCCTAACCATAACCCTAATCCTAACCCTTATTATAACCCTCCATTGTCCTGACTCTTACATGTCAAATAGTTAACCACAACTTTTATTCTTATTCAAAACTTGATCCTCAAATTTATGCAGAAAAATCACTTTTTTTTCATTCTCCCCCACTTTTTACGTTCCCTTAATTTTACCTCGTATATCTATAGCCTGGCTCTAGACTCCATTAATACAACCACTGTGGTCTAAAATCTTCAGCTCCAACTAGGTTAATCCTTTTTCCCTGATTTTGCTACACCCATAGAAACATCTCAAAACTCCTGGGAAAAGAAATCACAGAGTATCTTCACCTTCACCTGAAAATCCTTGTCTTTGTTTTCACAAGTAGTTATTATTGAGTTCCAGTTATGGTAGTTTAAACAGTAAAATCCAGAATTCAACATTTCTTGCATGTCTAATACAGGATTTGATATTTTTCTTTGTCTTTGCTTTCTTCTTGCAGATAGCAGCCAGGAAATTTATTTCAGGCTAAATACTATCTTCATCATTAATAAGATCTGAAATACTAGGGTAGTTTGGTATTTCTCTAGGACTAATGGGGAGGAATATTTCACAAAATGCCAAGAAACCACAAAAAGGAAAGTAAAATTCCTAAATTAAACCTTTGAGGACAATACCTCTAAATTGTGAGTAAAATCTTAATATACTGATTTGACTTTTGAGTCTCTTGATATATATTTTGTAATTATAATGGAGTATCAATTGTTGTGATGGAAAATAATTAAGAATAACAGAGTGCTGTTGAGAGTGAAACTAATCAATAAAAATTAGTCAGAATTTATTTCTAATTCCAAGAGTATGTGAGCCAGACGGCATTTATCCTCATAACATTATTTTATGCAATGATTCAAGAGACACATTTCCTAAGAGAATATAACATTTTCATTCATAATGTGGTATAATGCCATAATGAAACAGAAACTTCTAAGTAGATGGTCATACATCATCTTTTATAAGTTCTTTTTTTCTCTCCTGCGAGCGTCATCAAGCTCATCAATCTATCTACCCTAATTACCACCTCCCTTTCTCACTCTTATAGCTTTATTTTTCCAAAGTATGAGCAACAACCCACTAAAAACACAATTTTGTTTACTCAACCAAGTAAAATAGACCAGAATAAGACATAATCCAGGTAACAGATCCTCCTTAAGAATAAAAAATGGCAAAGAATTATGGTGTGTGTATGTTTGCATGTGTGTATGCATGTATGCGTTAATACTAATGTGTCTCTCCTCTACAGCTAAATTCTTGAAAGACTTACCAGCAGTAGAATTAATGGTTCCCATTATCTTTGCTAGCTAGAGCCCTATCATGGTTTGTACTACCTCTCTTTATGCACAAAGACTTTGATCTAAAACCTTACATAAAAAGAGAACTAACAATCCGCTCCCTTTCATCTCTCATTTGATTGTGTTCTAGATTTAACTGCTTAGCAACAAGACTTTCTCAATTCTGAAGACCGTGGCAACTGGACAAAAGTTCTCCCACTCTGGAAGAATCATCTGCATCAAGCTTTATCTCTAATTACCCTTCACTATGAGTAAATATGACTGTATTTTTTTTTATCCCTATCCTATGTGCTCCCTGAACACAGCAGAGACACTTTACCTTCGGTATTTTTGTTCATACTATTGCCCTGGTCCAAGATTATTTTCTTAACACTGAACCATATTATGGAATACTTGAATTATTTCAGGTTCCAGAAAGAAGTTTGACCCTATTTAAATCATTTTACAAGGATTCAAATATCAGTAATCATCTATAACTTTCTTTGTTAGATTAACGAATAACTTAGAGATATTTCATATCTATAAATAAATATGCTTCATCTATTAGGGAATATTGTTGGCAAAAAATGGCAAAACAAAATTTAAGAGAAGAGAGATTAATTAAATATAGTGTGGGTGGTAAAATCAGCATCATGGTGGCATAAGATGTTCCTCATTTATCTCTCCCTCTTTTTTTAAACAATGAATTAGACATCCATACATAAACAAGAGTGCCGTAGCACCTGGGAGGGATCCAAGAGAACTTCTTCCTATCTGTGCATCAGAAAATAAATAAACAAGACCTTAGTAAGAATGGATCCAAGGGAGTTAGCAAACCTGCCCCACTTCCACTTGCTTTGGTCAAGGAAAAAACCTGGAAAGTGCTGTCCTGCAAGGAAACACACAGGTGACATAAAATGGATAGAAGTCCATCCTGCCATAGTGGAGATTTCAACATGCCATTGGAATAGAATAGAATAGAAATGAGTTTGGAAGCAGTGGACAGAGAGGAACTCTACTGGAGCTTACTGCCTCCCCAGGTGACACTGCATGGAACTAAGCCCTCTGTTAGTGGCGGCACAGATGTTTCTCACACTGATAGTGGAAAGATGTGATTTCCCCTAGGAGGAGTTGGAAAGCGTGGGTGATCTTCAGGTTAATCTAGTTGTGGAGGTTGAAACTGAAGGAACCTGTCTCTTTCCAGAAGACACTGATTTCTGAGAAGGTACCTCCATGACTGAGGGCAAAGAAAAGAAAAAAAAAAGACAATAATTTCAAAGGTCATGAAAGGAACACAGTTTCTGCTGTAAATTTAGGACTTCAGCATGAAATCTGCCCCACAAGCTACTGGGAATAGCCTGCCGGAGGATATCATCAGCCTGTAGGCACCCACAAAACTCTGCTAAGCTCCCACTTCACTCCACTGTGCAGCATCTGCCTTGTGTGTGCTCCTGCTATGGCAGTGAGATCAAGGAAGTTCATAAATAAAGGAAATATACCATTACAAAAGATATCAATTATTCTCTAACAACTGATCCTAAAGACATGGTATACAGCGATATAGCTCATAAAGAACTGAAAAGAGCTGTATTGAAGAAACTATGAGCTACAAAAAAAATCAGAAAGTCTAATCAATGAGATTAAGAAAGAGATAAATGAATAAATGAGTTCTTTAGGAAAAAAAAGAGAAACCATGAAAAAGAACCAAAAATAATCTTGAACTGAAGAATTCAATGATTGGATGAAGAATACAATACAGAGCATCTGTAGTAGAGTAGAGCAAATGGAAGAGAGAATAAATGACTTAACAGGTAAGAATTTTGAAATAGCACAGTAGCAAGAGAACAAAGAGAAAAAAATAGAAATGAGCAAAGAAAGCTTACATTACTTGCGAGACTCAATCAAAAGGGCAAACCTCCAAACTTTTGTGGTTCCAGAGGGAGAACAGAGGGAGAAGGGGTAGAAATTTTAGTTAAAATAATAGTACTAAAATCTTCCCATGCTTGGGGATACTTGGAACCAAAGTTCAGGAAGCTAATAGATCACTCTATTACCTCAGTGACAAAAGGCATTTTCAAAGACACATTATAATGAAACTATCAAAATCAAAGTTAAAAAGTTCTAAGGTAGCCAGGGAAAAAGCGGTGCAACTAAGAAAGGAACCCTATTAAGCTATCAGTGGATTTCTCAGCAGAAACCCTACAAGCCAGGAGAAAGTAGAATGTCACATTCAAAGTGTTAAATGATAGAAATTGACAGTCAGGAATACTATGTCAAACATAGTTTTTCTTCAGATTTGTGAGAGAAATAAAGACTTTTCCAGACAAACAAAAGCTAGGGGAGTTCATCATCACTAGATCTACCTTGCAAGTAGTATTTCAAAGAGAGTTCTCTAAACTGAAATGAAAAAAAAACTCTAATCAGTGAGATGAAAGCATACAAAAGTATGTAACACAATGGTAAAGCTGAAACATATATAGGAAGATTTAGAAAACTCCAATTATATAAATAGGACGGTGTATTAACCACTTAACAATAGTATAACAAGAGAAACAAGTATTAAAAATAAGAATAGCTGCTATAATTTGTAATGAATACACAGCATAAAAAATGGTAGGGGCACCTGGGTGGCTCAGTTGGTTAAGTGCCTGACTCTTGATTTCAGCTCAGGTCATGAATTGGCTGAACCAATTCAGCTCTCAGCTCATGATCTCATGGTTGTGAGACTGAGCCCTGTGTGGGGCTCTGCACTGGGTATGAAGCTTACTCAAGATTCTCTTTCTCTGCCCCTACCCTCTGTGCCCCCCCCCCGACTCTCTCTCTCTCAAAAAAGGATAAATGGCGACATCAAAAATATCAAAAGGGAGGAATAAAATCGTGGTGTCTTTATAGGCAAATGAAGGTAACTTGCTATCAGCATAAAATATACTGTTTTATATATGTTATTTTTTTGTAAGCCTCATGGTAACCTCAAAGCAAAACCTAGAGTAGATTCATGAAACATTAAAAAAGTAGGGTGGGAGGATGGGGCACCAGGGTGGCGCAGTTGGTTAAGTATCTATCTGACTCTTGATTTCAACTCAGGTCATGGTCTTGTGGTTTGTGAGTTTGAGCCCTGCATGGGGCTCTGTGCTGACAGAGCAGAGCCTGCTTCAGATTCTCTCTCTCCCTCTCTCTTTGCCCCTCCTTGCTCTTGCTTTCTCTCTATCTCAAAATAAGTGAGTAAATTAAAAAAATATACTTAAAAAAGGGCCAGGGGGATGCCAGCATGGTACGCCATTAATTTACAAATATAGGAAGAAACAGAGGGGAAAAGAAACAATTGAAATAGAAAACAGACAAAAAGCAACAACTAAAATGGCTATTTAGTAAATCTTTACATATCAATAATCCTAAATCTAAATGGACTGAATTCAGTAATTAAAAGGCACAATTTGGCTGGTTGGAGAAAGAGGAGGAATGGGGGTGAGAAGGGAGGAAGAGGAGTAGAAGGGGGAAGGAGGAGGACAGGGAGGAGAGTAAGAAGGATGAGGAGGAGGAAGACCCAACTATATGTAGCCTACAAGACATTGATTTTATTTTATTTAAAAAAAAATTTTTTCAACGTTTATTTATTTTTGGGACAGAGAGAGACAGAGTATGAACGGGGGAGGGGCAGAGAGAGAGGGAGACACAGAATCGGAAACAGGCTCCAGGCTCTGAGCCATCAGCCCAGAGCCTGACGCGGGGCTCGAACTCACGGACCGCGAGATTGTGACCTGGCTGAAGTTGGACGCTTAACCGACTGTGCCACCCAGGCGCCCCAACATTGATTTTATTTTAAAGAGACACATAGGTTCAAAGTAAGAAGATGGAAGAAGAGACTTTATATAAGTGCAGACCATAAGAAAGAAAAGGTAGATTTACTTATATCAGACAAAATAGACTTTAGTCAAAAGTAGTGACTAGAAACCCAACAGCAAGTTAGAAAATAGAAAGTGTTTTTTCTTAGCTCGGGCTGCTACAACATATTATGTAGAAGGGGTGACTTCAGCTATAGATATTTATGGATCATTATTCTGGAACCTGGAAAGTCCTACCCAAGGTGCCAGTTGATTTGATTCTTTGGTGACGGATCTCTTTCCAGCTTGCAGGAGGGCCACCTTCTGGTTATATCTTCACATTGTGGAGAGGGAAAGCTCTGCTATGTTCTCATCTTACAAGAGTCACTAATCCTAACATGGAAGCTCCCTACTTGTGATCTTACCTAAACCTAATAACTTTCCAAAGCCCCCCCTTCTAATCCCATCACATAGGAATTCAGAACTTCAACATACAAATTTTGTGGGGGAGGCACAAACATTTGGTACACACCAGTTTACTGAAAGGAGAGTGGTCAACAAAGAGGCCAACTGAAATAAAAGGGAAATATTTTGATTGGTGCTGGTCTACATCAGGCAACGTTTTCTTTCATCTGTAGAGTTTTGGGATGATGCAGTCTCCTCAAAGTCATCTAGTTCTGGACATATTTCAATGTGTCTCTGCATAAGCTCTGCAGTGACACAAGATTTTCTGGTATTATGATTATAACCGTAATTACTTGAAGAAGCGTGAATGGATTAGTGTATGTCCTGGAGTCTGAAACAGTATTCATGATTAACAATATCTGAAATAATAATTTGAGACACAGTTTTATGCCTGGTATTTTTTGGCATCACTTCTGGTTTTACAGTTGCATATAATATAGAGCTGTATCCCTTAATGTATGTCCCTTTTGGACACAGAACCAATTCCCTTGGATGTATGGCTATGGGCAAATATACTAGTTTCCTGAAAGTATCTGACAAAATCAGAATATATGAAGGTAGAATATGTAGCAAGACAAAAATTTGAGTCTCTTTGCAAGAATTCCATAGAGCAAGCATTGTGGAGATTTTGAAGCATTGGATGCCTTTTTATTAGAAATAAAAATGGGGGCGCCTGGGTGGCGCAGTCGGTTAAGTGTCCGACTTCAGCCAGGTCACGATCTCGCCGTCCGTGAGTTCGAGCCCCGCGTCAGGCTCTGGGCTGATGGCTCAGAGCCTGGAGCCTGCTTCCGATTCTGTGTCTCCCTCTCTCTGCCCCTCCCCCGTTCATACTCTGTCTCTCTCTGTCCCAAAAATAAATAAACGTTGAAAAAAAAAAACTTAGAAATAAAAATAGATCTTTAGGCCAAGGATGAGTTAGCATTTTTTTTAATATTCTGAATATAAAATATCCACGTCCTTTCTTATCTTCCTAGAACTATCTAAAATGAAGTAGACCTGGAAGTGTTTATCTAGTGAGAGTACTTTATATGTTCCTTTAAATATATTGACTATAAAATGAAATTTGTTTTAATCTCCAGGGAGTATTAAAGATAGTCTTCTGTTGGAAAAATACAATGTTATTTTCTGAGAGGTGGGGTAAAATTTAAACTTTAGCCTTTTAAAATGGAAAATTTAGGGGCATCTGGGTGGCTCAGTTGGCTAAATGGCCGACTTCAGGTCAGGTCATGATCTCTCAGTTTGCAGGTTCGACTTTGAGCCTTGCATTGGGCTCTGTGCCTGGAGCCTGCTTTGGATTCTGTATCTCCCCCTATCTCTGTCCCTCCCCCACTCCTTCTCTCTCTCTCTCTCTCTCTCAAAATTAAATAAACATTAAAAATAAATAAATAAATAATAAAAATAATAAAATGGAAAATTTGAATTCTATTAGAGTAACAAGATAACAATTAAATTATTGAAGTAACTGAATAAAGTTCAACTGTCATTGTGGAAATGACTATTGTAGTAGAGATTCCAATCTGACTTCGTCTTTCTCATAAAAGTTGTGCACAATGTGGGGCACCTGGGTGGCTTCGTCAATTGAGTGTCCGACTTTGGTTCAGGTCAAGATCTCACAGTTGGTGAGCTCAAGCCCTGTACTGGGCTCTCTGCTGTCAGCATGGAGCTCACTTCAGATCCTCTGTCCCCCCCTCTCTCTGACCCTCCTCTGCTCATGCTGTTCTCTCTCAAAAATAAACATTTTAAAAAAAGTTAAAATAGGGGCGCCTGGGTGGCGCAGTCGGTTAAGCGTCCGACTTCAGCCAGGTCACGATCTCGCGGTCCGTGAGTTCGAGCCCCGCGTCAGGCTCTGGGCTGATGGCTCAGAGCCTGGAGCCTGTTTCCGATTCTGTGTCTCCCTCTCTCTCTGCCCCTCCCCCGTTCATGCTCTGTCTCTCTCTGTCCTAAAAATAAATAAACGTTGAAAAAAAAATTTAAAAAAAAAAAAGTTAAAATAATTGTACACAACACCCTATTACATATTCAAACATTTTTGGGTAAAATTTTACCCACATTATGCTTATAGATGTTTGAGTTAGTTTATTCTGTCACTTGTGTGTTTTTCTTTGTTACATAGAGGTCATAAGATTGTTTGGACAATGTTGACTATATAAGAGACAATGAGATAGCTGATATTTTAATTTGTGAGGTCAGGTTGATGTCTTTTTAAAAATAAATCCTTTCTATTAAGAAATCATGTTGAACAACAGTCCTTATACCAATAATTGTCCTTAAGTGAATAAGGGATTTTTAGATTTTTGTTTTTAATCAAAGTATATTTGATATACAACATTCTGTTAGATCCAGGTGTATAACATAATGATTCACAATCGCACATATTACAAATGCTTACCCCAACAGGAGTCCTTACCATCTGTCACCAAAGTTATTGCAATAGATTTGACTGCATTTGCTATACCGTTCTTTTCATCCCCATGACTTGCTTATCTCATAATTGAAGTTTGTATTTTATGATCATCTCACCTATTTTGCCCAAAAAATTGAAAAAAAGAGGGAATACTTCCAAATTCAGTTTATGAGGCCAATATTAACCTGATACCAAAGCCAGACAAAGACACTACAAAGAAACCTGCAGGTTACTATCTATGACAAATATGGTTGCAAAATTCTCAACAAGATACTAGCAAACCGAGCACATTAAAGGGGTCATACACCATGTGGGATTTATCTCTGGGATACAAGGAAGTTTCAACACATACAAATCAATTACTGTGATGAGCCACATCAATTGAATGAAACATAAAAATCACATAATCATCTCAAGAAATGCAGAAATTTTTTGACAATATTAAACAGATTCTCATGATAAAAACCCTCGACAAAGTAGGTATAGAAGAAATTTACTTCAACATAATAAAGCACACATATGAAGAGCCCACTACTAACATCACATTTAAGAGTGAAAACTGAAAGGTTTCCTCTAAGATTAGGAGCAAGGTAATGATGCCCACTCTTGTCCCTTCTCTTCACCATAGTCCTAGAAACCCTCTTAAAGCAATCAGGCCAGAAAAGGAAAGAAAAGGCATCTAAATTAGTAATGATGAAGTAAAATTACCTCTTTGCAGGTAATATAATCTTAAATGTGCACAACACTAAAGACTCCATAAAAAATACTATTAAGACTAAAAAATAAAATCAGTTTAGCACAGAATACTAAACAAACATACGATAGTCACTGAAATTTCTATATATTAACAATGAAGAGCCTGACAAGGAAATTAAGAAATTAAAAAATCAATTACAGTAGTGTCAGCAAGAATAGCATACTTAAGAATAAACTAACTTAATGAGATAAAGACTTAAAAACTTTGAAAAGAGACGAGTGGGGTTGCATAGAAAAACAAAAAGCTTCTGCACAGCACAGGAAAATAAAGCTAGCAAAAAGGCATCATGCAGAATGGGTGAAAATATTTGCAAACCATAATCTGATGAGGGTCAATATCCAAAATACATAAGGAATTCTTACAACTCAACAGAAAAAAAACTGAATAAAAAGTGGACAAAGACTCAACTAGACTTTTATTTTTATTTTTATTAATATATGAAATTTATTGTCAAATTGGTTTCCATACAACACCCAGTGTTCATCCCAACAGGTGCCCTCCTTAATACCCATCACCCACCCTCCCCTCCTTCCCACCCCCCATCAACCCTCAGTTTGTTCTCAGTTTCTAAGAGTTTCTTATGCTTTGGCTCTCTCCCACTCTAACCTCTTTTTTTTTCCTTCACCTCCCCCATGGGTTTCTGTTAAGTTTCTCAGGATCCACCTAAGAGTGAAACCATATAGTATCTGTCTTTCTCTGACTTACTTCACTTAGCATAACACTCTCCAGTTCCATCCATGTTGCTACAAAGGGCCATATTTCATTCTTTCTCATTGCCACGTAGTACTCCATTGTGTAATTAAACCACAATTTCTTTATCCATTCATCAGTTGATCGACATTTAGGCTCTTTCCATAATTTGGCTATTGTTGAGAGTGCTGCTATAAACATTGGGGTACAAGTGCCCCTATGCATCAGTACTCCTGTATCCCTTGGGTAAATTCCTAGCAGTGCTACTGCTGGGTCATAGGGTAGGTCTACATTTAATTTTTTGAGGAACCTCCACACTGTTTTCCAGAGTGGCTGCACCAATTTGCAAACCCACCAACAGTGCAAGAGGGTTCCCGTTTCTCCATATCCTCTCCAGCATCTATAGTCTCCTGATTTGTTCATTTTGGCCACTCTGACTGGCGTGAGGTGATATCTGAGTGAGGTTTTGATTTGTATTTCCCTGATGAGGAGCAACGTTGATCATCTTTTCATGTGCCTGTTGGCCATCCGGATGTCTTCTTTAGAGAAGTGTCTATTTATGTTTTCTGCCCTTTTCTTCACTGGGTTATTTGTTTTTCGGGTGTGGAGTTTGGTGAGCTCTTTATAGATTTTGGATACTAGCCCTTTGTCCGATATGTCATTTGCAAATATCTTTTCCTATTCCATCAATTGCCATTTAGTTTTGTTGATTGTTTCCTTTGCTGTGCAGAAGCTTTTTATCTTCATGAGTTCCCAGTAGTTCGTTTTTGCTTTTAAATCCCTTGCCTTTGGGAATGTGTCAAGTAAGAAATTGCTACGGCTGAGGTCAGAGAGGTCTTTCTCTGCTTTCTCCTCTAGGGTTTTGATGGTTTCCTGTCTCACATTCAGGTCCTTTATCCATTTTGAGTTTGTTTTTGTGAATGGTGTGAGAAAATGGTCTAGTTTCATCCTTCTGCATGTTGCTGTCCAGTTCTCCCAGCAATGGTGCTGGGACTTAAAGAGACTGTCTTTTTTCCATTGGATGTTCTTTCCTGCTTTGTCAAAGATTAGTTGGCCATACATTTTTGGGTCTAGTTCTGGGGTTTCTGTTCTATTCCATTGGTCTATGTGTCTGTTTTTGTGCCAATACCATGCTGTCTTGATGATGACAGCTTTGTAGTAGAGCTAAAGTCTGGGATTGTGATGCTTCCTGCTTTGATCTTCGTCTTCAAAATTACTTTGGCTATTCAGGGCATTTTGTGGTTTCATATGAATTTTAGGATTGCTTGTTCTAGCTTCGAGAAGAATGCTGGTGCAATTTTGATTGGGATTGCATTGAATGTGTAGATAGCTTTGGGTAGTATTAACATTTTAACAATATTTATTCTTCCAATCCATGAGCACGGAATGTTTTTCCATTTCTTTATATCTTCTTCAATTTCCTTCATAAGCTTTCTATAGTTTTCAGCATACAGATCTTTTACATCTTTGGTTAGATTTATCCCTAGGTATTTTATGCTTCTTGGTGGAATTTGAATGGAATCAGTTTCTTTATTTGTCTTTCTGTTGCTTCAGTATTAGTGTATAAGAATGCAACTGATTTCTGTACATTGATTTTGTAACCTGCGACTTTGCTAAATTCATGTATCAGATCTAGCAGACTTTTGGTGTAGTCTATCAGATTTTCCATGCATAATATCATGTCATCTGCAAAAAGTGAAAGCTTGACTTCATCTTTGCCAATTTTGATGCCTTTGATTTCCTTTTGTTGTCTGATTGCTGATGCTAGAACTTCCAACACTATGTTAAACAACAGCGGTCACAGTGGACATCCCTGTCATGTTCCTGATCTCAGGGAAAAAGCTGTCAGTTTTTCCCCATTGAGGATGATGTTAGCTGTGGGCTTTTCATAAACGGCTTTTATGATGTTTAAGTATGTTCCTTCTACCCCGACTTTCCCGAGGGTTTTTATTAAGAAACTTTGCTGAATTTTGTCAAATGCTTTTTCTGCATAGATTGACAGAATCATATGGTTCTTATCTTTTCTTTTATTAATGTGATGTATCAGGTTGATTGATTTGCGAATGTTGAACCAGCCCTGCATCCCAGGAATGAATCCCACTTGATCATGGAGAATAATTCTTTTTATATGCTGTTGAATTCGATTTGTTAGTATCTTATTGAGAATTTTTGCATCCATATTCATCAGGGATATTAGCCTGTAGTTCTCTTTTTTTACTGGGTCTCTGTCTGGTTTAGGAATCAAAGTAATACTGGCTTCATAGAAGGAACCTGGAAGTTTTCCTTCCCTTTCTATTTTTTTGAATAGCTTGAGAAGGATAGGTATTATCTCTGCTTTAAACATCTGGTAGAACTCCCCTGGGAAGCCATCTGGTCCTGGACTCTTATTTGTTGGGAGATTTTTGATAATGATTCAATTTCTTTGCTGGTTATGGGTCTGTTCAAGCTTTCTATTTCCTCCTGATTGAGTTTTGGAAGTGTGTGGGTGCTTAGGAATTTGTCCATTTCTTCTAGGTTGTCCAGTTTGTTGGCATATAGTTTTTCATAGTATTCCCTGATAATTGCTTGTATCTCTGAGGGATTGGTTGTAATCATTCCATTTTCATTCATGATTTTACCTATTTGGGTCATCTCCCTTTTCTTTTTGAGAAGCCTGGCTAGAGGTTTATCAATTTTGTTTATTTTTTCAAATACCAACTCTTGGTTTCATTGATCTGCTCTACAGTTTTTTAGATTCTATATTTTTTACTTCTGCTCTGATCTTTATTATTTCTCTTCTTCTGCTGGGTTTGGGGTGTCTTTGCTGTTCTGCTTCTATTTCCTTTAGGTGTGCTGTTAGATTTCGTATTTGGGATTTTTCTTGTTTCTTGAGATAGGTCTGGATTGCAATGTATTTTCCTCTCAGGACTACCTTCGCTGCATCCCAAAGCGTTTGGATTGTTGTATTTTCATTTTTGTTTGTTTCCATATATTTTAAATTTCTTCTCTAATTGCCTGGTTGACCCACTCATTCTTTAGCAGCGTGTTCTTTAACCTCCATGCTTTTGGAGGTTTTCCAGACTTTTTCCTGTGGTTGATGTCAAGCTTCATAGCATTGTGGTCTGAAAGTATGCATGGTATGATCTCAATTCTTTTATACTTATGAAGGGCTGTTTTGTGACCCAGTATGTGATCTATCTTGGAGAATGTTCCATGTGCACTCGAGAAGAAAGTATATTCTGTTGCTTTGGGATGCAGAATTCTAAACATATCTGTCAAGTCCATCTGATCCAATGTATCATTCAGGGCCCTTGTTTCTTTATTGACTGTGTCTCTAGATGAGCTATCCATTTCTGTAAGTGGAGTGTTAAAGTCCCCTGCAATTACCACATTCTTATCAATAAGGTTGCTTATGTTTGTGAGTAATTGTTTTATATATTTGGGGGCTCCTGTATTCGGCACATAGACATGTACAATTGTTTGCTCTTCCTGATGGATAGACCCTGTAATGATTATAAAATGCCCTTCTTCATCTCTTCTTACAGCCTTTAATTTAAAGTCTAGTTTGTCTGATAAAGTGTGGCTACTCCAGCTTTTTTTGACTTCTGGTAGCATGATAAATAGTTCTCCATCCCCTCACTTTCAATCTGAAGGTGTCCTCAGGTCTAAAATGGGTTTCTTGTAGACAGCAAATAGATGGGTCTTGTTTTTTTATCCATTCCTATACCCTATGTCTTTTGGTTGGTGCCTTTAGTCCATTTACGTTCAGTGTTATTATAGAAAAATATGGGTTTAGAGTCATTGTGACGTCTGTAGGTTTCATGCTTGTAGCGATGTCTCTGGTACTTTGTCTCACAGGATCCCCCTTAGGATCTCTTGTAGGGCTGGTTTAGTGGTGACGAATTCCTTCAGTTTTTGTTTGTTTGGGAAGACCTTTATCTCTCCTTCTATTCTAAATGACAGACTTGCTGGTTAAAGGATGCTCGGCTGCATATTTTTTCTGTTCATCACATTGAAGATTTCCTGCCATTCCTTTCTGGCCTGCCAAGTTTCAGTAGAGAGATCTGTCACGAGTCTTATCGGTCTCCCTTTATATGTTAGAGCACGTTCATCTCTAGCTGCTTTCAGAATTTTCTCTTTATCCTTGTATTTTGTCAGTTTCACTATGATATGTCGTGCAGAAGATCGATTCAAGTTACGTCTGAAGGGAGTTCTCTGTGCCTCTTAGATTTCAATGCCTTTTTCCTTCCCCAGTTCAGGGAAGTTCTCAGCTATTATTTCTTCAAGTACACCTTCAGCACCTTTCCCTCTCTCTTCCTCCTCTGGAATACCAATTATGTGTAGATTATTTCTCTTTAGTGCATCACTTAGTTCTCTAATTTTCCCGTCATACTCCTGGATTTTTTTATCTCGCTTTTTCTCAACTTCCTCTTTGCCATAATTTTATCTTCCAGTTCCCCTGTTCTCTCCTCTGCCTCTTCAATCTGAGCCGTGGTTGTCTCCATTTTATTTTGCAGCTCATTGATAGCATTTTTTAGCTCCTTCTGGCTGTTCCTGAGTCCCTTGATGTCTGTAGCAAGAGATTCTCTGCTTTCTTTTATACTGTTTTCAAGCCCAGCGATTAATTTTATGACTATTATTCTAAATTCACTTTCTGTTATATTGTTTAAATCGTTTTTGATCAGTTCCTTAGCTGTTGTTATTTCCTGGAGATTTTTTTGAGGAGAATTCTTCCCTTTGGTCATTTTGGATAGTCCCTGGAGTGGTGCGGGACTGCAGGGCACTTCCCTTGTGCTGTCTTGAATAACTTGCATTGGTGGGCGGGGCCGTAGTCAGACCTGATGTCTGCCCCCAGCCCACTGCTGGGGCCACAGTCAGACTGGTGTGTGCCTTCTCTTCCCCTCTCCTAGGGGTGGGATTCACTGTGGGGTGGCGTGGCCCATCTGGGCTACTTGCACACTGCCAGCCTTGTGGTGCTGGGGATCTGGCGTATTAGCTGGGGTGGATAGGCAAGGTGCACGGGGGCGGGAGGGGCAGGCTCAGTTCGCTTTTCCTTAGGAGATCCGCTTGGGGAGGGGCCCTGCACACCAGGAGGGAGTCAGACCCGCCGGAGGGATGGATCCGCAGAAGCACAGCATTGGGTGTTTGTGCGGTGCAAGCAAGTTCCCTGGCAGGAACTGGTTCCCTTTGGGATTTTGGCTGGGGGATGGACAAGGGAGATGGCGCTGGCGATCCCCTTGTTCCCCGCCAAGCTGAGCTCTGTCGTCCGGGGCTCAGCAACTCTCTCTCCCATTGTCCTCCAGCCCTCCCGTTCTCCGAGCAGAGCTGTTAGCTTATAACCTTCCAGATGTCAAGTCCCTCTTGCTGTCGGAACACACTCCGTCCGGCCCCTCCGCTTTTGCATGCCAGACTCGGGGCTTCTGCTTGGCGGCAGGCTGCCCCTCCGCCCCGGCTCCCTTGCACCGGTTGGTGGAGTGCGCACCGCCTCGCCGCCCTTCCTGCCCTCTTCCGTGGGCCTCTTGTCTATGCTTGGCTCCAGAGACTCTGTTCTGTTAGTCTTCTGGTAGTTTTCTGGCTTATTTAGGCAGGTGTAGGTGGAATCTAAGTGATGAGGATGCGGTGATCCCAGCGTCCTCCTACGCCACCATCTTCTCCCTCTTCTACCTCAACTAGACATTTATCAAAAGAGCATATACAAATGACTAACAGACACAGAAAAATATGCTCAACGTCACAAATCATCAGGGAAATGCAAGTCAAAACAGTGAGATATTATCCCACACCTGTTAGTGTCGCTATTATAAAAAAAAAAGAAAGAAATAGCAGGTGTTGTTCAGTTTGTGGGAAAAAAGAACCTTAGTTCACTGTTGATGGGAATGTACATTGGTGAAGCTACTATGGAAAGAGTATAAAGATTCCTCAAGACGTTAAAAATAAATCTACCATATAGTTTAGCAACTCCACTTCAGGGTATATATTCAAATAGCCTGCCTGGGATTCTCTCTCTGTGTCTCTGTCCCTCTGTCCCTCCACTGCTCACGTTCTTTCTCTCTCTAAAATAAATAAACATTTTAAAAAACTGTTGATACTCCCCAAACAGACCATTTTTATCAATTCTTGAGCATACTGTCATAAGCTTCAAGGTTTAAAGTATAAACAGAGCTATTGGCTTTTATTTAAGAATGCTGATTAATGAGCGAATTAAACAACAATATAGCTAACATCACTGGGTCTTTCAGAGGAGCATCACTGGTAAAACATGAATGTTCTGAGGATTTCCTTGAGAATCTAGTAGGATGTTATTTTCAGAAAAGTGGAGACACCCAGCTGACAGTAATAAATCAGGACCTTTATACATATAGCTGCAGTATATAAATCATGCTGGCAATGTGAACGAACTTGGAAGTGGGTTTATTCTCAGCTGACTGCCAGATGAAAACACAGTTTGACCAACAACTTGATTATACCTTGTGAGACCCTGAGTAGAAGACTTAGTTATACTATACCCAGCTGCCTGATTCGCTAAAATTCTAAGATAATAAGTTCTCAAATTTGTGTTGTTTTAAACCACTAGATTTGGAGTAATGTCTTATACAACAATCAATAACTGTTGTACTTTGAAGAAATATTTTTCCTTTTTCTGCCATCTTTAGTTTTATTTGAAGGGTCTTGAAAAGGTAATAATGCTATGTTCTATTTGTTTTACATGCTAACCAAAAGAATAGAAAAAGAAAAAAAAAAGCTGATCACTCTCTTAGAGATTTTGTTTTCTTTTTACTCTAAAATGCTACTCAAATATGTCACTATATTAGATTCAAAAGTTCACTGTAAGCCATTTTATATAAACATCATCTCATGTAGAGATTCCTTTTCATAGGTGTTGTTAACTACGTGGCCCATATGAATAGAGATAGAAAAGGATAAAGATTTTGTTTGTGTGAAAAGACAGTGATTTGGGTTAAAAAATAAAAATCACACATTCCTGCAAGACAATACAAACATAAATGCTCTATCTGTGATTGAAATATCAAGAGACTAATGACTTCTATGATATGTCATCTCAAATATCAGTAAATATCTAAATCCTAAAGAAATATATAATAAGCAAACAATATGACAAATTGAAATTGATATTCATTTGCCACTTGAAAAATAAAAGATCATCTACTACCCAAAAGAAATCTCTGAAGAAATGTACCACTTTTTAAAAATCAGAATCCACATGAATGTTACTGGTGAAAACAAATAACTGTCAATATTTTAACCCAAGGCAGAGCTTAAATTATTCTTAGATTAGAAATGTTTGACACTAATTGAGGAATTAAGAAAGTGACACAAGTGCCTAAGTGTTATTGGAATGCCCAGATATGTGTTCATACAGTACATTTTTTCAATAGGTAAGTGAAATGTCCAGATGTTAAGGAATACATCAAAAGGCTAATAGAAGAATCCAATCAAATATTTCATGTAGATTTTTGTGGAGTGAGATTTATGAATATTCTTGACCAAAAATCAAGGGAAGCATCCCACTTTTCTGAATCCAAAATTATCTGTGAATTTTTTTTTTGTTTTGCTTTGTTTCCAGTTTTTACTTAAATTTTAGTTCTAGTCTATTTAAATAATAGTTACACTATTAACATATAGTGTAATAATGGTTTCAAGAGTAGAATTTACTGATTCATCACTTACATATAACACCCATGCTCATCCCAACAAGTGTCCTCCTTAATGCCCATCACTCATTTTAGCCCATCCCCAGTCCACCTCCCCTCCGTCAACCCTCAGTTTGTTCTCTATAGTTAAGAGTCTCTTATGGTTTGCTTCCCTCTCTTTTAATTCCCTTCCCCTATGTTCATCTATTTTGTTTCTTAAATTCCACATATGAGTGAAATCATATATTTGTCTTTTTCATAAAGTCTCAATTTTTATTTTTTAAGAGTAAGAAGTTTCAAAATCCCAAGATTAGCTATCAATAAGAAGCATTTTTTAAAAAGCTTGTTTCATATTCTTCTCATAATCTCATGTAGTTCATCTTGATTCCTGCAAAGTTATGCCATGTAGGTTCCCTTTCTTGAAATAATTTTTCCAAAGAGTAGAATTGGGGACTACTTTGTGGCTGGGTAAGCAAAGAGAAGTTGACCCAAAGAAAAGCTTACTGGACATAATCAGCTCAGGTTATTTATTGCTATTTAGCACATGATGATAATTTTGTGGCGTCAACAAAATACATTTATTTTAAGTCCACAAATGTGTGGCCCAGTAATAAAGCCGGATTTGGTTGGGCAATTTTCTCTTTTTGTTCTATGTGATGAAAACCAAATTTCACCTAGTGACATTGAGCCAGTGTCTCATCTGCTCATGAGGATCTGTCTTCTTTTCAGAGATTAACAGAAGGCTGGGCTTGTCAGGGTCTGTTATTCAAGAGCATAATACAACTTTCGAAACATGGAGTTATTATTGCACTAGAGTGTTCAAAGCACAAACATTCTGAGAGGCCCAGAAAGAAACTGAAATACTTCTTAGGCTTATTTTCAGCAGTGCCAAATGTCACTATTGCCACATTCTGTTAGTCAAGAAAGTATATAACAAGGTTGGATCTAAGTGCAGGTGAGAAAGTGGTGAGAAGGAAGCAGAAAATTTATCTTATAATTAGAAAATGGCATTTGTAAAGAGATGAGGAAAATATTAATGACATCCATGACGAAAACAAGCTACTTCAGTTTATCCACTAATTCCAAAAATTCATCTGCTGTGATGAACAACTTCGTAAATAAATGTGACTTTTTGAGTAATTATTGATTTCAAACTTTATTATAAAGCTACAGTAATCAAAACAGCACGGAACTGCATAAAACAGATACATAGATGATTGGAACAGAATTAAGAAACTAGACCTAAACCCATGTTTATATATCAACTAATGTTTAAAAAGGGAGTCAAGAATACTCACTGGATAAAGGGTATTCTTTTTTATAAATGGTGTTGGAAATACTGGATATTCACATGCAAAAAAATTGAATGTGGAACTCTATATTTAACACAAAATTTAAGTCAAATTCAATTAAGACTATAAATGGAAGACAGAAAGTATAAATTCCTAGAAGTAAATATAGGGGAAAAGATTATTGACTTTGGTCTTGGCATTTTTTTTTAATATGACACAAAAGGACAAGCAATAAAAGCCAAAATTAGCAAATGTGACTACATCAAACTACAAAACTTCTGCACAGGAAGATAGCCAACAAAATGAAAAAGCTACCTACAGAATAGGTGAAAATACTTGAAAACTATCTATCTAATAAGGAGTTAATATTCAATATATTAATTATATTATAATATGTTGTATAAGAGGATCATACAAATTAATTCCAAAAAAATTTTATTAAAACATGCAGAAAACCTGATAGGCATTTTTGTAAAGAAGATATACAAATGGCCAACTGGTACATGAAAAGAGCCTCAACATCACATACATCAGAAAAATGCAAATCAAAATCACAGTGAGATATCATCCAATACCTGATAGAATGGCTATTATCAAAAAGGTAAAAGGTAACAAGCATTGGCAAGGACATGGAGAAAAGGGAGCCCCTGTGCACTGTTGATGAGAGTATAAATTGGTACAGCCACTATGGAGAAGCATATAAAGGTTTTTAAATATTAAAAATAGAACTACCATATGTTCCAGCAAATTCCACTCCTGGGCATATACCTAAGGGGAATTCACTCAATATCTCAAAGAGGTATCTGTGCCCTCATGCTCATTGTGATATTATTCACAATAGTCAAGATGTGGAAACAACCCAAATTATAAGTGTCCAACTATGTTTGAATGATTAAAGAACATGTGGTGCATACATAAAAATAGAATAATATTCAGACAAAAAAAGAGGTAATCTTATTTTTTTCTTGACCACATGAATGAAACTTGAGGGTAGTAGGCTGAGTGAAATAAATTAGACAGTGAGAGACAGGACTGTATCATATCATTCTATGTGAAATCTAAAAAAGCCAACTTCATAGAAAGAATAGAACAGTGGTTGCTAGGACCTTAAAGGTGAAGGAAATGGGGACATGTTTGTCAAAGGGTTGACTTTCAGCTATAAGATGAATAAGTTCCAAGGATCTTATAGGTAGCATGATGATTATAAAAAATAATTAACAATACCATATAATAGAATTCTGAGAAAATAGCAGAGTAAAAAGATCCTGAGCTCACTTCATCTCAGATACACTGAAATAACAGCTACATCTGTACAACTAACTCTGAAAATGACCAAAGACTGGCAGAACAGACATTTCGATTAATCACAGGGAGGAGGCTACACTGAAAAGGGTATGAGGGATGAAGAATCGTTGGAAACCGAACCCCCCCAAAAACTAAACACAAACTGGAGGAACACCACAAGCACAGAGAAGCGAGAAGTTCAGACCCCATGTCAGTCTCCCCAGGTATGGGGAACCCATACTGCAAAGACAAATTCCCATAATATTTGGCCATGAAAATCAATGGGGTTTAATTTTACATGCTTTTTAAATCAGTGGGACTTAACTCTGGGTACTTTAAAAATCAGCTGGCTTAGCCCCCAGGGAGCCAGAGGGAATTAAGAAACTGAATCACCACCCTTAAAAGAGCCAAGAAAACAAATAGTGCAGCTGAGATACAGCACAGAAACAGCCGTTTAGAAAGTGCCTAGGGTATACGTGAAGGAGATTCATTTATTAGCCTCAGAACGTGTACTGGAGGGACAGGAACCTTCGGGAGCCTTGCCTAAGAACAAAAGTGCTGGTGGATGTCATTTCTCTCTCCTTCCCCTAACTCACATAGACAGATTGTGGGAACCAGCACAAACATTGTCCACCTATCTTGCTGGCACTGTGTGCCCTGTTCCCATGTTCACATGCAAACACACCCCATCCAACCTGCTAGCTTCAGGCAAATGTACTCCAAAGAGGCTCCTGCCCAGTCATGTCTGGTAAGCAGCCCCAGCAGGAAACAGTGCCACTGCAAAGTGACTCCCACCTAGGGGAGCAGGAGAAAAGTGCGCACACTAGTTCACCTCAAGTTCCAGAAGAAGAATATTTTAGCTGGTGGTGCAGAAAGAAAGTCCTGCTATTTGGTGTGCATGAACCTGCAGCAAACTGCAGACAGCTAACCTGACTGCTGACACTGTCCACCTACAAGCCCCCATTGGGCTCAGACGGGCCCCTCAACAGTGCAGAGACCAAACCCTGCCCAGTGTGCCCACAGCAGACAAAGCAGATCATTGTAGCTGACAGAATGGAAGACAAACATGGTTCAGCCACAACAGTAAGGCACACGTAGGACACACTCATGGAGTGTTTGGCTCTGGTGACCAGGTAGCATGGCGCTACAGGGCACCACAGGAACTATTCTATGCAAGTCCACTGCTTTCAAGACCAGGAGATGTAACTGACATTTCTAATACGTGGAAACAAACACAGAGCATTAGACAAAACAAGGAGACAGAAGAATAAGTCCCAAAGGAAAGAAAATGACAAAATCACAGAAAAAGTCCTAAATGAAACAAAGGTAAACAATATGCCTGATAAAGAATTCAAAGTAATGGTCATAAAGATACTCACTGGACTTGAGAAAAAAGTGAAGGATCTCAGTGAGATCTTCAACAAATTTATAGATAAGTAAAAAAGAACCAGTCAGAGATGAAGAAATCAACAACTGAAATTAAAAAAATACACAAGAGGGAATAAAAAGCAGATTGGAGGATGTAAAAGAATGTCTCAGTAATCTGGATGAAAGACTTATGGAAAGCAACCAAGCTGAATAGCAAAAAGAAAAAAAGAATAATAAAAAAATGGGACTAGGTTACAGGAACTCAGTGACATCATCAAGTGTCATATTTGCATTACAAGGATTCCAGAAAGAGAAGAGAGAGAGAAGGGGGAAGAAAACTTATTTGAAGAAATAATACCTAAAAACTTCCCTAATCTGGGGAAGGAAACAGGCATCCAGATCCAGGAGGCACAGAGTCCCTAACAAGATTAACCCAAGGAAGTCCACATCAAGACATATAATAATTAAAATGACAAGAAGTAGTGATAAAGAGAGAATTTTAAAAGCAGCAAGAGAAAAGAATAAATAAACAACATGGTACATATAGGGGAAATTCCAAAAGCCTATCAGTTAACTTTTCAGCAAAAACTTTGCAGACCAGGGGGAATGGCACAGTATATTCAAAGTGCTAAAAGGAAAAAGCCTGCAACCAAGAATACTCTACCTGGAAAGACTATCATTCAGGATAGAAGAAGAGATAAAAAATTTCCTAGACAATCAAAGGTTGGGAAATTCATTACCACTAAACCAGTCTTATAAGAAACATTAAAGAGAATTCTTTAAGTGAAAGGAAAAGGCCATCACTAGAAGTAAGAACATTATGAAAGGGAAAATTTGACAAGTAAATGCAATATAATAAAAGTAGTAGATTAATCACTTATAAAACAAGTATGGAGGTTAAAATACAAAAGAAGTAAAATCAATTATATTTACAAAAATAAGTCAAAGAATATGCAAAAAAGGATGTAGAACATGAAATCATATGCATAAAATGTGGAGAAAGGAGTAAAAAAAACTTAGTGCTTTTAGAATGTATTCAGACTTAAGTGACTATCAACTTAATATAGATTGCTATAAGCATAATATGTTATATATAAACCTCAGGGTAATCACAAATCAAAAGGCTAAAATAGGTACACAAAAAATAAAGAGAGGAATACAGACATAACACTACAGAAAACCATCAAAGCATAAGGGAAGAGACCAAGAGAAGATTAAACAAAGAACTATAACAACTGGAAAACAAGTAATAAAATGCCAATAAGTACACACCTATCTATAATTACTTTAAATGTAAATGGACTAACTGTTCCAACCAATGGATAAAATGCAAGACTCATTTACGTGCTTCCTACAAAAGACTCATTTCAGACCTAGAGACACATTCAGACTGAGAGGAAAGGGATGAAAAAATATATACTATGCGAATGGAAGTGAAAAAAACAGGGTAGTGATAGTTAGACAAAAAAACTTTAAAATAAAGCCTTCAACAAAAGACAAAGAAGGACATTGTGTAATGATAAAGGAAACAATCCAATAAGAAAATATAACAATTGTAAATATCTATACACCCAGCATAGGAACACCTAAATATATAAAGCAATTGAGGGGACCTTAACACCCCACTTATACCAATGGATAGATCATTCAGATAGAAAATCAACAAGACGACACAGGTTTTTAAATTTTTTTTTAATATTTATTTATTTTTGAGAGGGAGACAGAGCATGAGTGGGTAGGGCAGAGAGAGAGAGGGAGACACAGAATCTGAAGCAGGCTCTAGGCTCTGAGCTGTCTGCACAGAGCCCGACATGGGGCTTGAACCCACCAACCGTGAGATCATGACTTGAGCTACAATTGGAAACTTAACCGACTGAGCCACCCAGGCAACAGTGTTTTGAGCAATACATTAGATGAGATGGACCTAACAGGTATATACAAAACATTTCATCCCAAAACAGCAGAACACATGTTCTTTTTAAGGGCACACAAGAAATATTTTTCAGGATACATCATGTGAGGCCAGAAAACAATTCTCAAGAAATTCAAGAATATTGAAATCATATCAAGCATCAATTCTCACTACAATGATATGAGCCTAAGTTGAAAACTTAGATCATCACAAAAACCTTTTATATTTTGATTTACACTTTTGTACTTAGATTTTTGGGTTGCTAATATAAATAATATTGTGTTTTTAATTGCAACTACAATTGTTCATTTCTAGCGTGTAGGCAATCAATTTATTTTATATATTAGCTTTGTATCCTGCAACGTTGGTATAAGATAAGCACATATTACTAATTCTAGGATATTTTTTAGGGTCAATTTGTTTGGATTTTCTACATGGGCATCATGTCATCTGTAAACAAAATTTTAGTTTCTTCCTTTCAAATCCATATACCATTTATTTGCCTTACTTTTCTTGCATTGCATTAGGTAAGATTTCCAGTACAATGTTGAAAAGAAGTGTAGGCAGGAACACCCTTGTCCTGTTCTGCGTCTTATTGGGAAACGCTCCTAACTTTAGACGATTAAGTATGTTGTTAGTTACAGGTATTTTTTAGCAGATATTTTTATCAAGTTGTAGAAATACTGTTATTTTTGCCTGAATGTATGCAACAGGTGACTGATTTTCCTGGCTTTAGTTATACTGTTATTCCTTCTTCATGTCAAAATACCTCCACTCTCGGGCAGATTGATTTTTTATAAATATGACTGCTTGATATTGCACAATATCTGCCTGTTGATTAAAAGTGGTTGAGAGATAAAATAAAAGGGAAGTCAAGAAAAATTTCAGAATTTTAGTCTGACACACCTGAAAAGATAACGTGGCCTAAATCCAAAGTGAGTGGTACAGATATGGGAAGAAATAGGACGAGGTTCAGTTTTAGGTTAACTGTGAAGTATCCAACATGCAGTTCTATGTAGATATGGATTGAGGTGAGATAATAGACTGGAGGTACAGGTGGCCGTCACGTTGATGTCATTAATTAGCCACGAGATCACAAAGGGAAGGAGGAAGTGTGGTAAGGAACAAAAACGATAAATAGAAACCAGAAGAGTCAAAAACGGACCGGGTGACATCCGCATGATGGTGCCATGAGTTGTTCTTTTTCTCTATCCTTTTTGATATACAGCTAATCATTTAATCATAAACAAACAAGCAAAAAGCACCTGTGCACAGTACACCAAGACAGCCAGGAGTTCCATCCAGCGGTGTCCACAAAACTGGGTACTTTGGATCCTGAAGGAAACTGCAGAGTAGGAGGAGCATTGGCAGATGTGACAGTGGCAGGTCAGGCAACATGCCAATCATGACCTTTCTGCCAGAGGAAGTGGAATGTGAAAGCAGAGGCTGGGGGGTCTGCCCCACTCTGAGTGCTGCAGACGGAGGAACCCATTTGCTGTCCCTCAGGAGAAACCTCAGTGACTGAAGGTGAAGGAAAGGGAAAGGAAGAAGGCAGACAAAAAGAACTCAAGGAAATATCCTGTCGACTGCCTCAATTTCTGGAAAGAGGGCAGAGAGCTCACAGGCCCCCGGGGACACCCCACTCAAGGATCCCCCTACTGGGCCAAAAGCACACCACCTCCCACTCTGCTGCCACCCTCCTCTTTTTTGTCTTTCTGTGCCATTTTTATTTTTAAACGTAGGTGCTCCCAGTCTTAGAGGCTGTGTGCCATGCCTAAGAGAAACCAAAAACTTGTGCTATATCGCCACCTTCTGGAAGGTAAAAGGAAGGCTCCTAATTACCAACCGGTTCAATGGTTACAATCAAAGTAAACAAAACCTTACTTAAACAAGAAAGGTTTTTCACTTCTTGTGGCAACAGAGGCAGTTTTTCATAAAACACTGTGCAAAATCACTGTAATTTAATACTGTGAGATTTAGTAGTAAATCCTTAAATATCAATAATCACTATAATGTAAATGGATTAAACTCACCAATCAAAATGCACAGAGTCAATGGATGGATACAAATGCAAGTCCAAACTACATGGTGCCTACGGAAGACTCATTTCATCCCTGAAGACACAAATGGCTCAAAGTGAAAGAATGGAAGATGATATTTCAACCATACGGAAACCAAAAGGAGGAAGGCAAAGCCATATTTATATCAGACAAAATGGACTTCAAGCCAAAAGGGGTAACAGGAGACAAAGGTGATTATATAATGACAAAGAGGTCAGTACCTCAAAAAAGATAAGGCAATTGTAAATATATACACTCCTGAAACCATAGCTTCAAAATATATTAAGCAAATAACAGACTTTAGGGAAGAAATAGATAACAATATAACAATATTAGAGGACTCCACTGTCAGCAACGGATAGGTCATCCAGACAGAAGATAAGAGTAAAACATTGGAATTGAACCACACGTTAGGAAAAAAATAATTTAAAAGACATACAAAGAACATATAAAGAAGAACATACATTCTTCCCAAGTGCATATGGAATATTCTCCAGGATAGGTCATATGATAGGCCACAAAACAAATATTAGCAATTTAAAAGGATTGAACTAATATTGACTGATCACAATAGTATGAAACTAAAATTCATCAACAAAAGGAAAGTGAGAGGATATAACACTATGATTAAACTAAACAGTACACTTCTAAACAACCATTGAATAAAAGAAGAAACTAGAAGGGAATTCAAAAATTATCTCAAAACAAATTAACATGGAAATACAGCATGTTCGTTATTGTGGGAAGCAGCAAAAGCAGTTTTAGGGAAAAGTTAATAGAAATAAATAAATATATTAAGGTATTGGAAAGATCACAAATAAACAACCTAAATTTGTACCTCAGGTAAGTAGAAAAAGAAGAACCAATTAAGCCTAACGCTAGCTGAAGGAAGGAAATAATAGATATCAGAGTGGCAATAAAGGAAATAGAGACAAGAAAAATAATACAAAAGATCAGCTAAGAGAAGATTCTTTGAAAAGATAATCAAAACTGACAGAGCTTTAACTATACTAACAAAGAAAAAATGAGAGAAGATTCCAATACAATTAGAAATGAAAAAGGAGATGTTAACATCTGATACTTCAAAAGTACATGGACTCATAAGACATTACTATGAACAATTATATGGTGAGAAATTATATAAGCTAGAAGAAATGGATACATTCTAGGAATACATGATCTACTAAGACCGAATCAGAAGAAAATGGGAAATCTAAATGGACCAACAATGAGTAAAAATATTGACTCAGTAATTTAAAAATTCCCAACACAGAAAACTCTGGAACCAGAGGCTTCAGTGAGGAAGAATGAACACTTAAAGAGGAATTAAAGAAAAATTAATATCAAGCCCCCTCAAACTCTTCCATAATACCGAAGAGGAGGGAATATGGAAGTCCAAAGTCATTTATGAGGCTGGCATTATCTGATACCAAAACCAAATAAGGACACCACAATAAAAGAAAACTATAGACAAATATCCCTGATGAATATAGACACAAAAAGTTTCAACAATATTTTAGCAAACTGAGTTCAAGAACACAATGAAAGGATTGTACATCATGACCAAGTGGAATTTATCCTGGGATGCAAGGATGTTTCAATATACAAAAATCAATAAATGTAATATATCACATCAATAAAATGAAAGATAAAAAAACCACAGAATCATCTCAATAGATGCAGAACAACATTTGACAAAATACATCTTTTCATGATAAAAATCCTTCACAGATTGGGTATAGAAGGAATATACCTCAACATAATTAAGGGCATAATTACTAAATCTAGTAATGGTGTTATACTCAATGGAAGAAAAACTGAAAGCTTTTCCTCTAAGATCAAGAACAAGGCAAGGATGTCCACTTTCACCATTCCTATTTAATACAGTATCAGAAGTCCTAGCTGGAGCATTTAGGCAAAACAGGAATAAAAAGTATCCAAATCCGAAAGGAAAAAGTAACATTGTTGCTATTTGCTGATGATATGATATTATGTATAGAAAATGCCAAAGAGTCACTCAAAAAACTGTTGGAATTAATCAATTATTTTGCTAAAGAGACAGGATGCAAAATCAACATACAGCGATTAGTTGCATTCCTTTACAGTAATGATGAAACATCTGAAAAAGTAACAAAACTATCCTATATACAGTAGGATACATGCATCAAAATAACAGCATGCATCGAAAATGATAAAATACTTAGGAAAAAATATAACCAAGGGTATTAAACTTCTGTACAATGGAAATACAAAATTTTGCTGAAAGTAACTGAAGAAGACACAAACAAATGAAAAGACATTCTGTATTCATGGATCAGAAGAATTAATATTGTTAAAATGGCCATACTACCCAAAGCCATCTACAGATTAAACACAGTCTCCAACCAAATAGCAAAGCCATTCTTCACAGAAATAGAAGAGACAATTCTAAAATTCATGTGAATCACAAAAGACTATGAGTACCTAAAGCAAGCCTGAGAAAAGACAACAATGCTGGAGCTATCATAGGTTCAGATTTCAAATTACACTGCAAAGCCATAGTATTAAAGGAGTACGGTACTTGCAGAAAAATAGACTCATCAACCAATAGCACAAAATAGAGAGCTGAGAATTAAATGGTCATATACAGACAGACAGCTGATATCAGACAAAGGGGCCAAGAATACCCAATGAGGAAAGGATAGTGTTTTCAATAAATGGTGCTGAGAATACTGAAAAAACACATGCAGGATAATGGAATTAGACACAAGCTACACCATTCAAAAAAACTTACTTGAAATAAATCAGAGACTGAAACATAAGATCTGGTACCATAAAACTTCTAGAAGAAAACATAGGTAGAAGCTCACTGATATTCACATTAGCAAATAATTTTTAAACAAGATGCCAAAAGCAAAAGATGGTACTACATCAAACTCAAAGGCTTCTGCCCCAAAAAAGAAACAAAAAAATGAAAAGACAACCTACAGAATGAAAGAAAATTTTTACAAATCATATATTGGATAAGGGGTTAATATCCAAAATATATAAAGAATTCAGTCAACTTAATAACAAAAAAACCCACAAGCAAACAATGTGATTAAAAATAGTGGCAGAAGTCTTGAGGCGCCTGGGTGGCGCAGTCGGTTAAGCGTTCGACTTCAGCCAGGTCACGATCTCGCGGTCTGTGAGTTCGAGCCCCGCGTCAGGCTCTGGGCTGATGGCTCAGAGCCTGGAGCCTGTTTCCGATTCTGTGTCTCCCTCTCTCTCTGCCCCTCCCCCGTTCGTGCTCTGTCTCTCTCTGTCCCCCCAAAAAATAAATAAACGTTGAAAAAAAATTAAAAAAAAATATTGGCAGAAGTCTAAATACACATTTTTCCAAAGATGAGAACAAAATTGCCAACAGACACATGAAAAGACTTTTAACAAAAAAGAAAGAAAAAGAAAGAAAGAAAAAAAGGAAGAAAGAAAGAAAGAAGAAAGAAAGAAAGAAAGAGAAAAAAAGAAAGAAAAGAAAAAAAGAAAAAAGAAAAGAAAAAAGACTTTAACATCACTAATTATCAGGGAAATGAAAATCAAAATCACAATGACGTATCACCTCACACCTCTTAGAATGGCCACCATCAAGAAGACAAGAGACAACAGGTGGTGAAAAGGGAACCCTTATACGTTGTTGGTGGGAATGTAAATTGGTCCAAAGACTGTGGAAAACTGTATGAAGATTCTTCAAAAATTCAAAATAGAGCTACCGTATGCTCCAGCCATTCCACTTCTTGGTATATATTAACAGGATATGTGGACCTCTGTGTCTATCGCAGCATCAATTACAATAACCGAGATATGGAAACAGCTCAAATGCCCATCAACAGATGAAACAGATGCCCATCAACAGATGGGCAGCTCAAATGCCCATCAACAGTGCAGAAAAAATATGGAGTACATATACACAATGGAATATTATTCAGCCATGAGAAAGGAGAACACATTTCCATTTGTGGCAGTGTGGGTGGATCTTGGACATATTATTCTAAGTGATATAAGTCAGACAGAGAATGACAAGTACAGTATGATATAACTTACGTGGAACCTAAAACACTAAACCTGTGAAAAACAGAAAGTAAAATGGTAGTTACCGGGGATGGGAGAGATAAGATTGATAGTATGTAAGGGTGCAAAATTGTAATGAGTGGTAAATCAGTCATAGAAATATAATGCACAGTATAACAAATATAAATAATAATATTGTACTATAAGTATGGAATGAGATAAATACCACTACATTAGCAATCTTATTACAACGTATGTGCAATATATGTGCAAAAGTAGCACACTTTACAGTTTAAACTCATAAAACGTTAAATGTCAAATGTGGTCATTAAAAAAAATAAGGGATGCCTGAGTGGCTCAGTCAGTTAAGCATCACATTCCTGGTTTCAGCTCAGGTCATGACCTTATGGTGTGTGAGTTCAAAGCCTGCACTGGGTTCTGTGCTGACAGTGCAGAACCTGCTTGGGATTTTCTCTCTCCCTCTCTCTCTGCCCCTCCCCTGCTCACTCTCCGTGTTTCTCTCAAAAATAAATTAATAAACTTAAAATTAAAAAAAAAACTGGGAAAAATCTAGGTGAATAGATTTAGGATACAGTAACCAGCTAAGAATACTCAGAAGGAGTGACCGGTGAAGTAGGGGGTAAAGTGAGTTGTTTGTCAAAAACAATCATTACCAAAGCATTTCAAAGAGAAGAGAGTGAACAAAATCCTGTCAAAATCTCTAACAAATCAGGTATGATGAAGATTGAGAATTGATATTTTAATATAGCAAATGGAAATCATTGACGATATTGACAAGAACTGTGTCAGTGGCATAATCAAGGAGAAAGCATTACTGAAGTGAATTTAAGAGATATTAGGAAATGAGGTCTTGGAGATTATGAGTATAGAAAAATAATTCAAAGAACTTAAGTGCAAATGAGAATAAAATTGATCCAGACAGGAAGGGGATTGGGATCAAGGAAGGATTTTCATGAGATAGAGAAAGAATCAATATGGTTAATTATCTAATTGAGAGTGGGAAATGACTGAGGAAGGGATAGAGAAGAGAGAATGGCTGAAATGATGTTTTTTTTTTTAACATTATCTCTATTTTTTTCACTGTTAAAAGGTTTATTTTTTTTTAATATGAAATTTATTGTCAAATTGGTTTCCATACAACACCCAGTGCTCATCCCAACAGGTGCCCTCCTGGTGATGGGTATTGAAATGATGTTTCTGAGTAAACCAGAGGGAATGAAATCCAACAGAAACTTGGAAATTTGGCTTTATATTTGAGCACAATTACTTCTATAATTACTGGAGACAGGGTAGAAATGTTTGGTACAGACATTAATAGACAATGTTGAGAATACCTTTTGATTGTTTTGATTTCCCCAGTGATATATAATCCAAGCAAATAGATTAATTATATGTAGACATCTATATAGACATATAGATCTATCTATCTAATCTATATATACTATACCTATGCCTATATCTATATCTATATCATATCTATATCTATATCATCATCTCTATCTCTATCATTATCATCTATACCTATATCTATTTGTCTGTATCTAATCAGTATCATCTACATCATCTGTATCTTTATCTATGTAATCTAACATTCTCTTTCCCTCTGAGTACCTAATACCTCCGAAGGTAATCACAGCTCAAATATCTATTATAGTAGATGGCTTCTGCCCAACTTTGAATTTTACATGACTGAAATCAAACATTGTGCAGTCTTTTTCTGACTTCTTTCACTCCCAATTTTGTCCATGAAATGCATTCTATTATAATATGTAGTTAGTTCTTTTTATTGTTATTGTTTTACTTTATGGTTGTTGCACAGAATTCCATTGTGCAAATTTTATACTTTGTTTTTCCTTTCTATTAATGTAAGCAATTTGGGTTATTTCCAGTTTAGGTCAATTTTAAATAAAGCTTCTGTGAGCATTCTTGTACATGTTTTTGGTCCACCTAAAAACACTTCTTGATGTTTGCATATACAGTAAATCTTAGAATGTATTCAGTGGAATTTTTAAAAATTTCTGATTTATTTCCATTACATTCAGTGTTAAATGCTAATTGCTGCCACTTTGGTTGTTCTGTTTGTTATTTTTCAGGTTTTCCCACATGTCTGGTCATAGTTGTCTCTCCTAGTTTACAAATAAAAGATGCATTGGTTTAATGTAGGTAACTTGAAAGGATTACTTCTATCAACATTTACCTATTAGGTTTCTATATTTCACAATAGAAAGTTGAAGGGCTCGTTGAATGCACACAAAAACGATCTCTTTCATAGAGAATAGAAAAACGACAGAACAAGGAATCCTTTCAAATGCCAAATTGAAGAAGATTATTCAGCAAGGTACAATGCCCTCATTAAGTATCCTGACATTGACCTTGCAGACAGTCCTAAATCTCCAAAACTATTCCTTACTTTTAGCACGAAGTGTATATTTTTCATTCACGCTGGGAGCGAGTATATAGCATTAACAGATTACTGATATTCAGCTTACAGATTACCATCATTCCTATTTTGTTCCTACCTTTCTTTCTCTGCAGCTTTCTGACATTCTGAACAGACAGTGGCTTCCATGTCTGACTAGAAAATTTTTGTTATAATACTATGATTCCATATGCCTTTTGTCTTTCAAAAATTCTTTAATTTGATGATGTGAACTCTTCCAGTCTTCCTTCAGTAGTGCTGTTTTAAATTGTTCTCATGTTCTTACTTACTGACATTCCAACTGTGTTAAGCAAGTTTCTCAGAGTACCATCCTGAATTGTTGTGTTTAGGCTTTGTGTGCCTGTCAGCGTGCGTGTGCGTGCGCGCGCGTGTGTGCGTGTGGTGTGTGTGTGTGTGTGTGCATGGTTTTACTGCACACTGCTTCCTAAGGGCAGAATTCTCTCTCTACTACGTCAAATCCATAAACTACTCAACTCCATCAAAATTTATAATCCATGGATCCTATTAACATTTAAACAACCTTTGCCTGTATATGTCATCCATTCCCTATCTACCCACTACAATTTAAATGACATGGCCCAACCTTGCTTTTTACTTTTCCTTGCATGTTTACTCAACTCCTTTGTTTCTCACTCCGTAAGTTGTCCCCATCTGGAGCAAAACTAACCACATTTGAGACCCACTATCTATGGGCCAATCATCTGCTCATGTTGCAGACCTTTGTTCCTCTTGCTAGAATTTGAGCTCCACAAACCAGAAATTTTGTCTGCTTTATTCACTGCAATACTCACACTACCAAGAACAGTCGTGATATTATATATGACCTATCAAAAGCATTTGATAATTGTTAAATAAATAATGCCTTCTTAATCTTTGGATATTGAATTCCTAAGTTGTGTTTAGATCTTGATTAGAAACTCAATATTTTTGGTGAATTACAAAATAATTTCATACTAGTTTTTTTTAACTTCCCTTTTATTAATATAATCTTACATATATCTTACATGCTACTTTCTAAATCAAATGCATTCCATTATCTCTTAAATTCCATACATTTTAAATAATTTAGAACCAGTATAAAATCTGGAAGATCACAGAATTATATTTTATTATATCCTTTACACTATAGTAGAGAGGTAAATATTTATCTGCACGTCAACTTGTTGCAAGAAACAGTACATAAATGGAAAATGGGTGGAACTGTAAACTAACCAGATTCTTGTTGGTCTTTTAATACTCTGTACCAAATAATGCATTAGCATCTTGACAAAGTTGTGTTCTTTTCCTGAAAATCTCACATCCAAACTCTGGACTGTGATCAGCTAACTAATCTACAGCTGTTTTGTTAAATGTATTGACAGTGGTTAGACTTCAGTAGAAGACTTTTCATTTTATTTTCTATGTCAGCCTTGGCGACAATCTATGCTATGAATATAAATTTAACTCTCCCTGATCCTCCCTGCCTAATTCTACTGGCTCATTTTGATCATCTATTTTTTTTTTCTGATTCTTCACCGCTATATTTCTTAATTCAAGTAATGTATTGCTAACTAATACCCTATTTTCAAGAGTAAGGAAGAGAAAAAATGTGTGCAGTATCTTATAGAAGAGCAAAGAATGAACGGACTCTGATATGTCATGCACTTTCAAGATGGCAAGATTGTCCTCGTAACCTTAGTGATGCATTTGATGGGACTCAACTCTAAATGACTGTGGCTTTTTCTAGACACCGGTTTAGCTATGACTAGTCTGGGAGCTGTATTTAACTAGGTTTGCTACTACATATACATGCAGTCTTTATTCTGACCCACAGTGATGATTCTGTCTCTGATCTCTCTATGTATTATTGGCTGTTTTAATTTAATTTGGAACTGTTTTCCCAAATCCATCTTTTAGATCTCCAGGTTTGCACATGTTTTGTTGTCTTTTTACAGAGTTGCTATTCACAGTGGGTCTTTTTTCTATTCCTTTCAGTGCTGTATTCCCTAGTTTTTCTTGTCTCTTTTGTATTTTTGAAATTTTTATCACACCCTTCAGGTCTTGTTGTAGAAAACCTATATTATCTTAGATTTGCTTCGTATCACAGACAAGCATCTTGCCAAATGTTCTCATTTTTCAAAACATAGTTCCTTATCATTCTAGATGTGAATAAGATTCATAATTTCTGGGGATTGTAACTGCTTAAGCTTTTGCTTTAGAATTCCTTAAGGAAGGGGGCGCCTAGGTGGGCTCCATCTGTTAAGCCTCTGACTCTTGATTTCTGCTCAGGTCATGATCTCACAGTTCATGAGTTCAAGCCCCACATGGGGCTCTGGACTGATAGTGCAGAACCTGCTTGGGATTCTCTCTCTCCCTTTCTCTCTCTCCCCCTCCCCTGCTCCTTTTCGCTCTCCCTCTGTCTCTCAAAATAAATAAATCAACTAAAAAAAAATCCATAAGGAAGGGGGCAGAGGGGAGAGCCAGGACATCAGGCAGCTGTGACCTTGTCATTCTTGGTACTTTCTCATCAACCATCCTGAGTCCATCTCCTTACTCCTTTCAGGAGGATGCCAGTCTATTAGCAAGGAAACCGCAAAAGGTTTCTGCATCTGGTGACTTATTTATATTCAGCTCTTTACAGCTAGTGCCTAAAGGCTTGAACCAGCATCTGTTTTTTTTTTCCACACAAAACACCTATTTCTGGCAAAAAGGAAGTATATACGCAGTTTTATTTTTTCTTCAGCTCTGATATTTGGCATGGTTATGCCTTAGCCACCCTGCACTCCACACACCTGCTCTTTCAAATAAGAACATGATGCTTTGATCCTATGAGATATACCTTGTTTTGGACGGTTGTAGTTTTTGTTATGTTTAAAAAAATGTGTTGACTCATAGCATTCTCCTTTGATTAGGTAAAAAATTAACCATGATCAGGTTATGATCTCACAGCTGGTGTTCGAGCCCCACATCGGACTCTGTGCTGACAGCTCGGAGCCTGGAGCCTGCTTCGGATTCTATGTCTCCCTCTCTCTGCTCCTCTCCCACTGGTGCTCTGTCTCTCTCTTTCAAAAATAAATAAACATTTTAAAAAAATTTACTACATTTACCATGACTTTCTATAGATCATTGCTTGTTTCAATTATTTTTTTTTTTCCTTTTACCTCTTCAGTTACCTTTGAGTTAAAAACAAAACAGAAACAAAAACAAAAACTCACTTTTCTGGCCTCTCCGCACTCTCAGCGAGTGCAGCTCTGGGTGCACTCTGCTCAAGGCTCCTGGCTCCTGGCTCCTGCCAAGCCTATGCCACCGTCTTGTCTCTCCGTCTGCGATCACGATCATCTCCTGGGACCTCATCAGCCATAATGAGATGTTCTCCGACTTCTATAAGATCCGAGAGATCGCGGAGGGCTGTGTCTAGAGGTGGAGGGGAAGATGCTCAGTAGGACAGAAGGTAACATGAATGACTTGCTCATTCGTGGAAATGGCTCCGCTGAAGGCTGAAGGTTTGGTAGTCACCGGTGCTGATACTGTCGTGAACCATCACTTTCAGGAAACCAGTTTCACATAAGAAGCCTACAAGAAGCACATAAAATATTACATGAAATCAATCAAAGGCAGACTTGAAGAACAGAGGCCAGACAGAGGGAAACCTTTTATGGCAGGGGCTATGGAACAAATTAAGCGTATCCTTGCAAATTTCAAAAAAAAAAAAGACCTTTTTTTTCTTTTTTTTTTTTTAACTGGTGAAAACATGAATCCAGATAGCACGATCGTTCTTCTGGACTATGGTGAGGATGTGTGGCCCCATATATGATTTTCTTTAAGGATGGTTTAGAAATGGAAAAATGTTCATGAATTTGGCCATTAATTTGGATGTATCACCCGTTGTCATAACTGGCTGCTGCTCCTCACACACCACCAGGGCTTAGACAAATGGGACTGATGCCATCTTGAGCTCTTCAGCGACTTTGACCTTGATTTATTTGGACCAGAGGCATTGTTTTTAAGAAAAGAAAAACATGCCATGTAGGTTGTCTGAAAATAAAATGCATTTCAACTCATTTGAGAGGATGCTTCTTAGTTTAATACGTATTTAAAGCCATCCTGTGTAGTGTCTTGGAGAAGCTAGAGCATGGTTGTAGGCAACTGCTAGAAAGCATAGGATGGCCTGCAGATAACTTCTATAGTGGAAATCATTTCTGGGACTGGAATATAAAAAAACAAAGTCTTAATACTGAGTTCAAGTAAAGGGAAAGGCCATGCTCATAACTGTGCCAACGTTTGATGTGGGTTCCTTACACATTTCATCGCCTACAAGCAGAAGTAGTTAATTCTGGAAGAGCTCACCAAAAGAATAAAAAGGGATTAACACAGTTGGAAACAGTGAAACAAATCTTACACCTACGTGACTGCAAACATCAACGTTTACTGTCCTCCTGAATGTGTATTGCTCGGTGAGCATGACATTTCTGTCTTCCATGAGGTGACAGCTGCCACAGTATGGAGCAAATAAGCTAAGGTTGCTCCCTTCTGTGTCTGGTGTCTAAACTGCAGGAATCAAAAAGCTGACGGCTGTGACGTCTCCAGATCGTTAAGAATCATCATGTCTGTGTGGTCTGACGTGTGATTTGTTTCAGCATGACATTGTCAGGGAAGTTGAACGTCTTACCTGTCAGCAGTGGGCTTTCATGGTCCATGTGCTCAGGGAGATAAGCCAGGTAGACACTGTATAACCTTCTCATCTATCTATCTATCTATCTATCATTTATCTTTCCTCTTTTTTAATTTTTTAAAATTTATTTTATTTATTTTTTAGAGAGAGAGTGTGAGTGGGATAGATGGGCAGAGAGAGACAGAGAGAGAGACAGAGAGAGAGAGAGAATCCTAAGGAGTCTCCATGCTCAGCACAGAGCCTGATGTGGGGTTTGATCTCACGACCCTGGGATCATGACCTGAGCCCGAATCAAGAATTGGACGCTTAACCAACCGAGCTACCCAGACGTAAAATAATTTACCCCAAAATAAAATAATTTTTAATAAGAAATTTGGCTTTACTAAGTGATGTTTTACCAGAGTTGGCAATACTTTTTTTTAGTTTTACAAAGAAAACAATATTTAGCTATTAAAACCAAAATTTTGACACCCCATCAAAATGAGAGCCAATATGCTAAATAAATGAAATTGACAAAAAATGTAGACTATTTTATAGAAACTGAAGTGATATACTGTTTGACACAAAACATATCGCAACATAGACACAAGTAGAAAAATTATTAAATGGCCTAGTAATTTGAAAACATGATGTCAAAAATAGAGTGAAATAGAGCCTTTTAATTTGTTAACTTTTAATACTTGGCAAAAAAAAATGTTAAGCTCTGTAGGAGGAAAAATTTAATTTATTGAAATCATATGCCATTTCAATAAACAATTCACATGATTAAGTTGCTTGCAAAAATAATGGATATATGTATACCTAACAATTACAGATGAGCTCTTGATCCAGACTCTAGCACCTGAGCCTCTGTCACCAAATACGCACACACACACGCACACACACACGCTCCTCTCTTCTCTCTGCCTCTCTTTTCTTTTCATTTTCAACTTACGGTGTCCCTATCTTGGATTATTTTACTGGTCTCTAGTCTTCAATTTATCCTCTTCCTTCCTCTGTTTTCATAACAACAGCCATAACAGACCTGCTAAAATCCAAGCCATCTTTGTTACAATACTGCTTATTACCAAGATGTCATTTCACTGAGAATCACCACTAACTAGGCAAACTCACCGAGGTGTGCTGCAAAGTCCGGCTCCCTATTTATCAAATAAATATCCCTATTTATTCCCCACACCTCGTATCCTGTTACTCTCACCTTTTTTCACTGTGTGGCCACTCACACACCTGATGTGCTCCTGCCTGAAGCCCTTGGTACCTTGGGATTTTTGCTTGTGAGATAATTATCCATACTTATATTTATATAGATATATCTATATCTATCTATATTTACAATGGAATCCTCTTAACTCTCTGTACTCCGCCATGTAACTTTTCTTCAGAACACTATCACCATCTGATGTATTACGTATTCGGTATTTATTTTTGCTTAGTTTCCGTCTTCCTCACCCGACTGTAAACTCCAGGAGGGGACAGAATTTGACCTTTTGTTTGGTGTTATTCCCATACCCGGAATAATGCCTGAGACATGTTTAGGGCTCAGGAAGTATTTGCGAAATCAGTGAATTAACATTCGTTGCTGATAGACATAAAAATTCACCCTGAAAGATGTCCATGTCCTAATCCCCAAACCTGTGCCTGTGCTACTTTACACGACAAAAGGATTTTGCAGCTATGATTAAGTTAAGGGTCTTGAGATAGGAAGATTATCCTGCATTAGCCAGGATATTCAGTGTAATCACCAAGGTCTTCGTAGGAGGAAAGCAGGGTGTTCAGAATCAGAGAAGAGACGTGACCACAGAATATGGGGTCAGAGTAAGAGAGAGATTGGAAGAACTTCATTACTGGTTTTGAAGATGCAGGGATGGGTCAAAAAGCCTGGGAGTGCTAATGATTCCTAGAAGCTGGAAAAGACAAAGGAATGGACTCCCCTAGAGTTCCAGAGGGAGCAGCGCTCTTGATTTCAGCCCTGGGGCAAACCCATTTCAGACTTCAGTAAAAAAAAAAAAAAAAAAAAAAAAAAGTTTTAAGCTACTACTTTTGCAAAATTTGTTATGCAGCAGTAGAAAACTATTATAAGTACATTGCATAAATATGATCTTTACTATTGAAAGCCAGGGACTATGGATTTTCTTGCAACGTATGGCATTTAAAGTTGTTAATTTTATATAAATTTACATGTACACGAAATCCAAAGAGTTTCTATGTTCTCAGAGATCCATAAATGTTTTATAAAAACTGTTCATTGTACATATAATAGTATCTAAATGAGTTATCTTTCTACTTAGAAGCTGTCTGGTTTAGGAGAACACAGGTAATTTATAAAAAGGTTAACAATTCAAGGCAGAGTTTTTGATTAGGAGAGAACTTTTATGTCTTTATTTGAAAATGGAACAACTCATTTAAACAGAGTAATGTATGATCCATGAGTAAGCAGTGAAATAGCTCTGTGTCTTAGTTTCCTCATCTGAAAAATGGGAATAAAAGTTATAGTTACCTTGAATAACTTTTTTGAGGCCAAAAAGTCTCTGTCAGCAAAGTGCCTAGAATATTGATTTATCATAAATACCTAACAAATCCTAGTGTTTGCTATGACTGTTTTTAATATGAAAGCCATTCTCTGTTTAATATTAGTATAATAACATATATTATCTGAGTCTAAAATCAAACTCAATTAGAATGTTTATATTTTATTTTTCATTGGCTACATTTGTTTCTTTGTGAACTTAATTTACAGAGGCATAAATTTATAAGTTATAAATATTCTTTGTTATTCATTAGTGAAGACGACAGATAAGTTTTTTTTTAAAGTGTTTTACAATGCTTTATATTTATTTGGGGTAAAATTCCACACATACAATAATTCCCAACTTTGGTATCAATAGAAAATTAGTATTTCTCTAAATACTTTATAGTGCTTACACAATCAATGAAACTAAACACTAATAGATATTTTAAAAAAACTGTATCTCAAATTTAATATTTAGTGTGTTATACAGATTGTCCCTGACTTACCATGAGTCAACTTACAATTGTTTGACTCTTCAATTGTGCAAAAGCAATACCCATTCAATAGATATTTTACTTTTTTCTATTCTTTGAGAGAGCGCGTGCAAGTTAGGGGCAGAGAAAGGAGAGAGAGAGAGAATCCCATGAGGGTCAGAGAGAGAGAGAGAGACCAATGTGACTCACCTGACGGCGGGGTGGGAGGGGGGAAGCGTTCATGCTTACCCGAAGCAGGGCTCGAGCTCACCGAATGTGGGACTCGAACTCATAAACTGTGAGATTGTGACCTGAGCTGAAGTCAGATGCTGAATGACTGAGCCACTCAGGCGCCAAAGAAACTTTGCTTTGAATTTTGACCTCTTCCTGGGCTAGGAATATGTGATATGACATTTTCTTGTGTTGCCCGCTTGTGGTAGTGAGCTGCAACTCCTTCTCAGCCATGCGATTTCAAGGGTAAACAACTGATAACACTTAGAACCATTCTGCATCCGTATAACCAGTCTGTTTTTCACTTTCAATGCAGTCTTCACTAAATATTCCATGCTTTATTATTAAATAGGCTCTGTGGTAGATGATTTTGTCCAACTACAGTCTAATATAAGTGTTCTGAGAACATTTAAGGTAGGCTAGGCTAAGCTATGGTGCTCTATAGGTTAGGTGTGTTAATTACATTTCAACTTAGGATATTTTTAACTTACGATGAGTTTATTATTATGCAACCCCACGAGGAAGATCCATGTTTAGCTAAACCTTCCAGAAATCTAACAAATGAATTCTCTTGAATGACTTAACATCCTTTAAAATTACATACATTATAACATAAGAGAAATGAAATAGATCAGTTTATTTAAAAGATTAATTCTATGGATATCAAACTGGTTCCCATTTCCAGCTGGAAAACCAAAACCAAAGCAAAAGCAAACCAAATCACATTACACTTTCATTCTTTTTCCTTCCTCCCTTTCTCCCTCCCTTCCTTCCCTCTAACCTTCCTTCTTTCCTTCCTTCCCTCTCTCCCTCCCTTCCTTAATTCCTTTCTTCCTTCTTTCTTCACTCAAAATATAATATAATTTTGACTTAGTACATTTTTACGATGGAAGATACTACTGATTTAACAAAGAAATGATGACTGTGTTTTCTGACTCCAAAAGCTGGTACTTTAGAGAAGGTGTAAAATAACATTCTTCTGGAAAGACATAGAAAGGGAAGATGGGGCAAGTGCTACTAGAACCCATTACCACTCCCAGGACTAAGGGAAATTGCTAGAATGAAGCAGAAGCAGAAAGCACAGGGAGCGATAGTCACCTTCCCCGACGACCTACCGTCTGGAGCGCCCCCTGTTGGCAGGAAACCATCTGGCAAAGAAGGAGTGTTATTTGCAGACAACTTACACAGGCGACACAAAGAATAAAATAGAAGTGTAATTTTGGAACTTGAGTCGATGGTTCAATAACCATGTCATGGTTTTTTATCATTTCAACCCAATAAAGTGCTTGAAAATGTGAAAACCCACAATAAATTCTCAGTACTCTTTTACACATTTTTCACATTTAACACTTTGATATGCATTCAGTTGGATGAATAGAGAAATCTGTCATAAAGCCAAACAAAATATAATATCTCAGATATTTTATTAGAAATCTAGCCAGAGATGAGAAGAAGCAGTGAGTTAGTTGATAAACTCCTTCAAATGTCCTACGGAAAGGTGAGGTAATTTAAAATAATCCATAGAAGTGTTCAGAAGTTTAGGATGTGTAGGGGCGCCTGGGTAACTCAGTCGGTTAAATGTCTGACTTTGGCTCAGATCATGATCTCATAGTTTGTGGGTTCAAGCCCCGTGTCAGGCTCTGTGTTGACAGCTCAGAGCCTGGAGCCTAAGTCAGATTCTTTGTCTCCCTCTCTCTCTGCCCCTCCCCTGTTCATGCTCTGTCTCTATCTCTCAAAAATAAATTTAAAAAACGTTCAAGAAACTTAAAACAAAACAAAATGGTTAGGATTTGCAATAAAGAGCTTGTTGAGGTGTCCACAAAAACTGTAATTTCAGTGTCTGTTACCCTCTAAAGGACTCGCCCTTCTCCCAAGCTTTCTAGTTACCTATTCCGAGACTCTCACCCTAAATCAGACATTGCCAAAAACTGGCAGATCAACTAAAATGTTTTGAACAAGAATGTTGAGGGATCTGCCAGTTAAATCCCTGTTATTTAGATAAAAATAAATAAAATGTGCTAATTAGAAATAATAATAATAAAAAAACCCCAAGAACCACTAATCACCAAAAACTCACACCCAATTCTCTAGTTAAAGAAAAAGAAAGCAACACTTCAGAGTGCAAATTACAGCACATGAGATGCAGGTGTTTAGCTAGGCAGAACTTGAACTTTAAAAGGATGCCTTGTCATTTTGTGTGGATGGTAGAGGGCTAATCCTTTTACAGCTGTCACAAAGGACATTAGCCATCTGAGCTGGACTCTAATTGAGGCAGAAAACCATCTGTATGCAGATTTTCAGATAGATAGTTTTGGATGTATTTTAAGTTTCTGCATGAATACCTTTGATGAAAGGATTCCAAAGAACTGCTGTGATTATCAGCTTCCGTACCAATTAAGAGGTAATCCAAGGAGGAAGAGCCGTGATCTAAAGCAATAAACAATTAAAGTCAAGAGTTCATAAATTCAGTTCCAGAAGCCATTGTCAGGCCCAAACAGCTTGCATCTTTTTTTTTTTTTTTTTTTTTTTTTAATTTTTTTCAACGTTTATTTATTTTTGGGACAGAGAGAGACAGAGTATGAACGGGGGAGGGGCAGAGAGAGAGAGGGAGACACAGAATCGGAAACAGGCTCCAGGCTCTGAGCCATCAGCCCAGAGCCCGACGCGGGGCTCGAACTCACGGACCGCAAGATCGTGACCTGGCTGAAGTCGGACGCTTAACCGACTGCGCCACCCAGGCGCCCCCAGCTTGCATCTTATATCACGTCATTTGAAGCTCACGTTGACCTCGCTATCCTTGAATTTCATGCCATGTCTGAAAATACAGTGCAAAGTGGGAAAATCTCAAAAATAATTCTTAAAAATTGCGAATAAATACATCTTGGGGACACTCAAAATAGTCTTCTACCTGCTAAATGATAACAGGTTGCTAAATAATCTTGAACATAGTCATTTTCCTTTCTTTCCTTCTTTTTAAGATTTTATTTTTAAGTAATTTCTATGCCCAATGTGAGGCTTGAATTCAGAACCCTGAGATCAGGAGTCACATGCTCTATGGACTGAGCCAGTCAAGCACCCCTCCTTTTCCTTTTAGATAGATCGGGGAACAAAGAGAAATGTCTGATTACTGATGCTTTGTTTTTTACTCCTAGATAGACAGAAACTGCTGCAACAGGTAAGCATTTATAGCTGGAAGTCTCTGGAGTGTTACTAAGCTTTAGGGGCACCTGGGCAGCACAGTCTGTTAAGTGTCAAACTTTGCCTCAGGGCACGATCTCACAGTTCATGAGTTCGAGCCCCGTGCTGGGCTCTGTGCTGATAGCTACAACCCTGCTTCAGATTCTGTCTCCTCCTTTCTCTCTCTGCTCCTCTGCCCAGCCCCCCCTCAAAACTAAATAAATATTTAAAAATAAATAAATAAAATGTTAACCTTTACAGTCTCTGGACACCAAATACCTGAAAGCAGAAGTAGGACCGACGCTGGGCATGAAAGTCTGTGGGGTATTATATCCAAATGGATGAAATTCAGTAGCTGAATAGGTTTAAACAATACTCTGAGATACTCAGCTGACTGTAACAGGAAGCTGTGAAATAACAGTCCATTCGCTGTACTGAAACATTTCTTAGCCATATGTTCACTACAGAGGGGATACTCAATAAATGATCATTAGTAGTGTATCTTTTAAAGATATTCGCGGGGTGCCTGGGTGGCTTAGTCAGTTAAGCAACTGACTTCAGCTTAGGTCATGATCTCGTGGTTTGTGAGTTTGATCCCCATGTCAGGTTCCGTACTGACAGCTCAGAGCCTGGAGCCTGCTTCGGATTCTGTGTCTCCCTCTCTCTCTGCCCCTCCCCTGACCATGCTCTGCCTCTTTCTGTCTCAAAAATAAATAAAACATTAAAAAAAATTAAGGATAATCACAACACAGTGAAACAAAATTGTGATGTAAGTACTTTCTGGTGAGTTAGTTAGAAGTTTTGGGAAAGATGGTCTTCCTTGTTGTGATAGTACAATTAACTTTCATATTAATACAAAATCAGTTATTATATATGAAGCTCTTGTAATTGATCTAAAGAGTAAAAAGCTTAAACATTACGTGTGTTAGAGGAGAGTGTGAAGAAAGGAGAAATATAATTACCCAACGAGAAAGATAGATCAGTCTTCCATATTCGGCATTGCTGATTTGCAACACATTTATTTACAGATATGGAAAAACAAATGCAAGCAATTTTTATTTGTTAAAGAACTTTCATTTAAAAGTCAACTAAGGGGGCGCCTGGGTGGCTCAGTCAGTTAAGCGGCCGACTTCGGCTCAGGTCATGATCTCACGGTCCGTGGGTTCGAGCCCCACATCGGGCTCTGTGCTGACAGCTCAGAGCCTGCAGCCTGTTTCAGATTCTGTGTCTCCCTCTCTCTGACCCTCCCCCGTTCGTGCTCTGTCTCAAAAAATAAATAAACATTAAAAAAAAATAAAAAAAAAATAAAAATAAAAGTCAACTAAGTATTTTACTCAAGCAAGTCTACTTTTGGTGGAGGATTGATATTGTGATAAAAATGAAATCTGGTGCCAGATTTCCTGAACTAGTTACCTAAGATGTGTATGCTGTAGTGTTTTCATCCACTTAACAGGTTCTTATGAGAGGTAAGATTCACACTCAGGACAGCAGTTAGCGCCAATAACTGTTTGCTGTTGTCATTACTACTGATACTACTGCGACAACCATTATATGGAAAGTGCTGAGAAAGCTGTGCACAAATACAAGGTATTATAAATGGACTGGTTCTACAGTCCTAACTCATTTTCATATACCCACTTCACTCCCATTTTTCAAAATATGGGTTTGGAGGGATTTATCTGTGGGCACATTCTCCAAGTTGGGGACTATATGCCACAATAAATAAAATGTCTCTTTAGAGGTTTAGAACAAATATTTCTGAACATTAAGTAAAAAGCAGAAGTAAAATTCTATTAACAAGATGAAAGAGATGACTAAATGCAATATGTGCAGATGTTGTGGAAGCCACAGTCAATGTGGCCGCAGAGAATTTCATCCTGAAGGGAAGGTGCGTGCCTAAGTGCAAGGAGAGAATACTCATTAAATATCAATGCAGATTGGGTGGGGGAAGCTTCTGGGTGACAGCAGTGACTTAAAGTTCTTAGCTGTACATCACGAGGCTAGATGATGATGTGTTTTAGGACCTAATATGAGTATGTTTTCTTTGTCCTGACCAAATTAGGTAAGAACCTAATGTTTCTAACAGGAAGTGCCATATACAGTAAAGCCTTTAATGACGTTCTGTTAGGCAGAATCATGTAATGTCTACTGCAGAGTGTTTAAAATGGAGAGAAGTGAATGAACCATAATGTTGATAGTAGAATAATCAACCTATGTGACAAAGCTAAACTCTTGGGTGTTTTCCAAAAACATTGTGTATGGACGGATCCAAAAGTATGAAGCAGTAAAGGCTTATGGTGAATGCATTCTGGCCTTTAAATTTTGAACCTATACACTTGATATATGCAACAGATCTTTGCTTTCTTCATAGAATATATGGACCATAAATTCTTCTGAGTTCTTTAAGTGATTGTAATTATGAACAGGACAATATATAGTTCATATCAAGTTTTGAGATTTTATGCAGCTGATACTACTGGTTTATTTCTCCATTTAGCTTTATTTGGTTTATGCTTATATATTTCTCCTAAAACATTAAAAATACTAAAGTATATTTACATAAAGTAGAATATTTGCTTGTTGACATGTGTAACAAACTGATGATGACTTTCATGTTGATTTCCCCCATAGACAAGCATAAGTCTTTCTTCAAGTAGACATCAAGGAAAATAAAATTATTTTTCACCTTTGTATAGTGACTGTGTACCATATCTCCCTCTAGACTAAGACTAAACAGAGTTCTGTCACACATCTATATATCTATATATCTATATCTATATCTATATCTATATCTATATCTATATCTATATATCTCCATGCTTTCTTCATCCCTTATCTCCTAACAACACAGAATATGATTTATTTATTCCAGATCAGCAGTAGGGATTTATTTTGTCCTATCCTGATGAAACAGTCCATGGTTTCAGAAGTGAGGTATTTGACACATCTAACTCAAGGAAAATATCATGCCGTACTATTTCTTAACTCTTTCTTGGATTCATGGTTCACAAAATATAGTAGTGAGATGCTTGATATGGAAGACAATTTGTATAATATTAAACATTTCAGATATCATATTTTGGGAAAGATACCTTTAATATGTCATTAGCATATATATTATTAGCTTTATTTTCCCTCATTTTTCCTTTTCAGTTTTTTTCAATAGCAAATTTATATTAATAAGTTTTAGGAATGATTCATGATCACAGTCTAATATATATAAATGCAATAGAAAGTACAAAGGATCCACTGTCATTTATTAAATGATTGTAAAATTACATAATTTTTTAAATAAAAAGGGAACTACTCAAATATATATTTAAATTTTTTTCTAAAGTTTATTTTGAGAGACAGAGACAGAATGCGAGCAGGGGAGGGGCAGAGACAGTGGAGACACAGAATCCGAAGCAGGCTCCAGGCTCTGAGCTGTCAGCACAGAGCTCTACTCCAGGATCAAACTCAGAAACTGCGAGATCATGACCTGAGCCAAAGTCAGATGCTTAACTGACTGAGCCACCCAGGCGCCCCTCAAATATATACTTAGAATAATACATTTTTAGCAAACAGATGTGAAAAGGAACTTAATAATGACATCCTATCCAAACCCTCTTATTCATTTATTTAACTGTGTAACATATTCATGGTAGAGATAATCATTACAATATTTGGAAACAAACCACACACTTTTAAGCAACCCCATGGTTGAAAAACATATCACAAAAGGGCATCAGAAAAGAATTTGAACTGAGTGACACTGAATAAAAAAGCCCAAACCAACTTATAAGGTTTATGGATGTACCTAAATCAGGGCTAGCGGAAAACAGATTATGTCAATAACTTATATTAAAAACAAAGCAAAAGGGGCGCCTGGGTGGCGCAGTCGGTTGAGCGTCCGACTTCAGCCAGGTCACGATCTCGCGGTCCGTGAGTTCGAGCCCAGCGTCGGGCTCTGGGCTGATGGCTCAGAGCCTGGAGCCTGTTTCCGATTCTGTGTCTCCCTCTCTCTCTGCCCCTCCCCCGTTCATGCTCTGTCTCTCTCTGTCCCAAAAATAAATAAACGTTGAAAAAAAAAATTAAAAAAAAAAAAAAAAACAAAGCAAAAGAAGAACAAGCTGAGCATAAACCAAGCTGAAGAAAGGAGATAATAAAGACGAAAGGATAATAAAATAGAAGACAGAAAAAATAGACAAAAATAAATGAAATTAGAAGTGGGTAATTTAAAAAGATTAACAAAAGTGACAAACTTTAGCCAGATGATCAGAATAAAAGACAAGAAGGGCACCTGGGTGGCTCAGTCAGTTAAGCGTCCAACTTCAGCTCAGGTCATGATCTCACAGTTCGTGGGTTCAAGCCCCGCGTCGGGCTCTGTGCTGACAGCTCAGAGCCTGGAGCCTGCTTCGGATTCTGTGTCTCCCTCTCTCTCTGCCCCTCCCATGTTCATGCTCTGTCTCTCTCTATCTCTCAATAATAAATAAACGTTAAAAAAATTAAAAAAAAAAAGAATAAAAGACAAGAGATGGATGTAGACTCATTGGGACAGATTTGAGGATAAATTCATTATTTCTCACATAAATGCTCGCTTACTTTTCCAAAAATATGCCCAGCTAATTCTAGGGGGCATAGATGTGTCTTTTCTACAATTTTTGTTTGGACTACTGACTCACCATGTGCATGGATAAAAAGAACTTAAACCATCTGACAATTAACTCAAAATGAGATTAAAGACATAAATGTAAGGAAAAAAAAATCTACTTTAACTTCTAAGAGAAAAAAACAGAGGAGAATGTCTTTGTTACCTTTATTTTTTGGCAAATAGGTTTAGATGAAGACAGAGGCATGACTCATAGAAGGAAAAAATTAGGGCTCATCAAGATGAAAACCTATATGCTTTAAAAGAAATCATTAAAGAGAAAAGACCTACGGACTGGGAGACAACATTTGCTCATCACACATCTGTAAAAGTCTGTATTCAAAATATATGAAGAATTCTTAAGAATTGTTAATACGAAGATGAAAATCCAACAAAAAAAGCCAGAAAAAACATTTTTACAGACAATGTACTAAAGAAAATATATGAATAGCTCACAGGAAATTGGAAAAGTTCTCAGCATTGCCATCCATTAGAGAAATGCAAATGAAAACCACAAAGAAATACCACTAAATCCACTAGAAATGCTATAATAAAAAAGGAAATATTCAGTGTGGGTAAAGATGTCGAGAAACTGAAACTACCACACATTACTTGTGGGAATGTCATGTGTTACAGACCCTTAGGGAAGTTAGTGAGATAGTTTTCTTAAAAGTTACACATAAACTTACCATATGAACTAAGGAAAATAAAAACATGCCCACACAAAGACATGTCCTTGAAATTCTTGGGAGAAATATACACAGTAGCTAAAACCTAGAAGCCATGTATTGTTTATGAACCAGTGAAGGGATAACCAAAATATGGTACATCCATACAATGGAATACTATTTGCCAGTAAAAAAATGAAGTGCTAATACATTTTACAATATAAACCTCAAAAACTTTATTTTAAATGGAAGAAACCAGAAACAAATGGCTACACATAAGGGGGGTTCCATAATATGAAGTGACAAGCAAAGGTAATTTTAGAATTAGTGGTTGCCTCAGAAGGGAGGCCAGAACAGAATAAACTTCACATAAGCATGTGCAAGCTTTTTGAGATGATGGGAATATTCTAGAACTGGATCGTAGTCAAAATTGCATGACTCTATAAATTTACTAAAAATAAAAAAATATATATGTATATTTACAATGAGGGAATTTTGCTATATGTAAGTGTGACTCAATAAGAAGTTAAATTTTAAAATACTTTAATAAAAATAAATGTTCCAACACTTCCAGGGAATACTGAAATAGGGTTTCTAAAGTAGACATAGGATGCTAGTACTCAGTTGCTTTTTAATTTCTAATTAAAAAATTTTTTTTAATGTTTATTTGTTTTTGAAGGAGAGAGAGACAGAGTGTGAATGGGGGAGAGCAGAGAGAGAGACACAGAATCTGAAGCAGGCTCCAGGCTCTGAGCTGTCAGCACAGAGCCTGATGGGGCTCAAACTCACAAACGCGAGATCATGACCTGAGCCAAAGTCCGACGCTCAACTGACTGAGCCACCCAGGTGCCCCTCTATTTTTTTTTTTTTTTTAATGTTCTGACTCTCTCTTGTTTTCAAGCACATCCCACTTGTTCACAATATAATGCTAATGGAGGCAAGGGGGAAATTCTTTTGTCAATGGCAAATATTCTATTGGTGTTATTTTGTTAGTCCTTGGTGGATTTCTGTGATAAGTGGCAGAAATGCAACAACAGTTGCTTGTTGGAAGATACTTTCAAGAATCCATTAGTAGGTTCCCAATGTTTCAACATTTGTCTAATCATGTTACTGTATACTGTTCCAGTATAGTTGATTTAAAAGTTCAATTTTAATGTTTTTTGTTACTTGTTTGTTTATTTATTTAGAGAGCATGAGCTAGGGAGGGGCAGAGGGAGAGGGAGAGAGAAAGAGTCCCAAGCAAGTTCCACACTCAGTGTGGACCCTGATGCAAAGCTCCATCCTACAACCCTGGGATCATGACCTGAGCCAAAATCAAAAGTGGGACGCTTACCCAACTGAGTCACCCAGGCACACCTTGAAAGTTCAACTTTAAATGTACACTTGTTAAGTCATTTGATTTATATTCACAGCAGCTGAAGTTTAGATGGTACCCTCTTGCATCATTTAGATAAGAAGAAGCTGATGAGGGGCACCTGGGTGGCTCAGTCAGTTAAGCAACCGACTTCAGCCCAGGTCATGGTCTCACGGTCTGTGAGTTCGAGCCCCGCCTTGGGCTCTGTGCTGACAGCTGGGAGCCTAGAGCCTCCTTCAGATTCTGTGTCTCCCTCTTTCTCTGCCCCTCCCCTGTTCATGCTCTGTCTCTCTGTCTCAAAAACAAACATCAAAAAAAATTTAATTAAAAAGATAAGAAGAAGCTGATGAATCAACTCCTGCACAGAAACCATGCTAATCTCTTCAGTATTCTTGTAATTCTAGCAATGTGCTGCGGAAGTGAGCCCGAACCATCAACTTATTTTTTTCTTTCTTTAGAGAGTGGGGGGAGGGGAGGGTCAGGGAGAGAGGGAAAGACAATCTTTCACACAGTCCATGCCCAGCATGAAGCCCCATGTGGGGCCCAATCCCATGACCCTGGGATCATAACCTGAGTTGGAGCTTAACTGACTGAGCCATTGGCTGAGCCATCAAGGCGCCCTCGAACCATTAACTTGAAATGACCTCTTCAGTGCTTTGAGCAAATCGATTTAATGTGAATTATGCACAGTATTGATTTTGCTTAATTTACCGTTGCCAATTTAGAAAGGAAAATGGCGTACTTGGAATATGTTATAAAATAAAACAGTTTTGTAAAAATTCTTTTCCAATAATATTTAACCAATTTTTAATTTTCCAGGTTTTGAAATTCCCAACATAAATTAACCAATTTTTCAAGGATACACAAAGCTAATTTATTTTTTTTTTTTAATTTTTTTTTTTCAACGTTTATTTATTTTTGGGACAGAGAGAGACAGAGCATGAACGGGGGAGGGGCAGAGAGAGAGGGAGACACAGAATCGGAAACAGGCTCCAGGCTCTGAGCCATCAGCCCAGAGCCCGACGCGGGGCTCGAACTCACGGACCGCGAGATCGTGACCTGGCTGAAGTCGGACGCTTAACCGACTGCGCCACCCAGGCGCCCCCACAAAGCTAATTTAAATACAGTGTTTTGAGTTCATTAAGTTTGGTCTTGTTGGAAGTATATAAATACATATGTATTATAATATTCGTATTATAACATATATAATATTAATATAAGACATATATATATAATTTACCACCTAAAATATTTAGTTGGTGTACAAGATATAAAAAAGGGAAAGGAAGAAAGTGATTGGTGAATGCAGGAACAGAATGTGCCATCATTTAATGCACTGGGATTTAAAAAAATCTTTCTTGAAGTTTATTTCTTTGAGAGAGAGAGAGAGTGTGAGTGGGGAGGGGCGGAGAGAGAGGGAGATACAGAATCCGAAGCAGGCTCCAGGCTCTGAGCTGTCAGGACAGAGCCCGATTTGGGGCTTAAACTCGTGAACCATGAGATCTTGACCTGAGCCTAAGTCAGATGCTTAACCAACTGAGACACCCACCCAGGAGCCCCCAGAACTTTTTTTTTTTTACACATCAGTCTGAAATCTTAAGGTATAATCCTTAATGCAATGACCAGATAAAGAAAAATTCTTTTATTAATTCACAACTATTATTGATTGATTTATAAAACATTTTGAAGAGTGAGATTTTATAAAATAAAGCACATTTGGGGATGCCTATTTAAATGTATTGAAGCAAAGATGAAAAAAGTCACTTCTTAAAAACCGTATATTTTTCAGTACAGTTCATAATATAAGGCATTATTTAGTAATCATATTCAAAGATTTAGAGAGCTGAATTTATTCTTATTCTTATTTAGAATAAGAAAAGTAATGGCTGGGGTGGGGGAATGGGGTGCTGGGGGCTCAGTCAGTTAAGCATCCGACTTCGGCTCAGGTCATGATCTTGGGGTCCATGAGGTTGAACCAGGCGTCAGGCTCTGTGCTGACATCTCAGAGCCTGGAGCATGAATCAGATTGTGCCTCCCTCTCTCTCTGCCCCTCCCCACTCATGCTCTGTCTCTGTCTCTCTCAAAAATAAGTAAACATTAAAAAAAAAAAAAAGATAAGTAATGGGATTCAGGTTAGCTTTAAATAGAACAATATCTTGTTAAATGTAAAAGCTGTTTTCAGATCAGTAGGATTTATGACCTTATTTTATCCAACTGTACCCACAAACTAGCCTCATGAGAATCTCACATTTCACTTTGCTACCACTTATCTTTCTCCATTTACTTCCAAATAATAAACATCCTTATGACAACTTCTGGAAAAGGACTTCTGATACAGACATGAAAACTTGTGATTAGTTATTCCTGTGATTTTATTTTGTTTTTTAAATAAATATTTAGAGATTTAGAAATGACTTAAGAAATTTTATAACTTTTTAGAGATTGCCTATTTTATGTAGGGAAGAATAAAAGGAAAAACCCAAGTTTTAGTAAGTGTTTTTTAGCCTTTGTATGTGTGCTATTATAAATATTGCTTATCTGAATACTGTGGCATGAGTTTGACAGAAAATTTAATTGTGCTATATTTATTTGCATGAATTTGCAAGTAGTTAGTTCATTATTAAATACCAACAAGTAGGTTTAGCTCTGAGATGGTTCTAAATAGTCAGAGCTTTCAAACCTTTTTTTTTTTTTAACGTTTATTTATTTTTGAGACAGAGAGAGAGACAGAGCATGAACAGGGGAGGGGCAGAGAGAGAGGGAGACACAGAATCTGAAATGGGCTCCAGGCTCTGAGCTGTCAGCACAGAGCCTGACACGGGGCTCGAACTCAGGGACCATGAGATCATGACCTGAGCCGAAGTCGGACGCTTAACTGACTGAACCACCCAGGCGCCCCAAACCTTTTTTTTTTTTTTTTAAATTAAATCATGTTTCTGAAATTTTGAAAAGGACTTTATAATACTAATTTATTTTCCTTACTTTATTCTCACAAAATCATAACTACATTTTCCCTCCAAATTTGTTTAACTCAAATACTATGAATCATCACATGAGAGGAATCACTGGATGATAGTTTTAAAAAGAAATAGCCAAAATTTTTCCTATAGTATCTTATACCATTTTCACTTTTCTACCAATAATGACTGAAAGTTCTGATGGTTCCACATTTTTGTTAATATTTGTAAATTTTAGCCATCGGTTTCATTTTCTTAACAGTGACTTTGTGTAGTGAGAAATTTTTTACTTTTGATGAGTCTTATTTATCAATTTTTAATACTTTTTTCTTTTCTGTAGTCTATGAAATCTTTGTGTGCTTCAGTCAGGAAGACACTTTCCTGTGTTTTCTGCAAAAACTTGTATCAGTTTTGTTTTTATTCAGGGCACACCCCATCTCATCGTTTTTGGTATTTTGTAAGGTAGAAGTTAAGGTTCCTTTTATTCTATACAGATATACATGTATTTCAATATCATCTCTTTAAAAGATTTTATTTTCAGGGTGCCTGGGTGGCTCAGTCGGTGAAGCGTCCGACTTCAGCTCAGGTCATGATCTCGCGGTCTGTGGGTTCGAGCCCCGCGTCAGGCTCTGTGCTGACAGCTCAGAGCCTGGAGCCTGTTTCAGATTCTGTGTCTCCCTCTCTCTCTGCCTCTCCCCTGTTCACACTGTCTCTGTCTCGAGAATAAGTAAACATTAAAAAATTTTTTTTTAAGTATTTTATTTTCTCCATTTTTGTTACCGAAAAATGAATGGCCATATAAATATTGTCCTATTTCCAGAGTCTTCGTGCTCTTCATTGATCTAGCTGTTGAACATTCCACCAGCAGTATAATGTCTTGATTACTAAAGCACTGTAGCAAGTCTGAAAACAGGTAGTGTTACTATGCCAACATTGTACTTTACAAATATTGTTATGGATATTGTAGATACTCTGAAATTTCATATAAATTTTAAAATCAACCAGTCACCCCCACTACATCACACACACAGCCTGAAAGAATGTTGACTGGGCTTGCATTGACTGTACATCAATTTGGGAAGCATTGTTGGTTATCTTAGAAATATTGAGTCTTTATATCCGTGAACATGATATATATCTTCATTTATCTAGTTCTTTTTAAAGATATTTCAGTAATACCTTCTTGTTCCCCAGAGAGAGATATTGCATATATTTGGTTAAATACCTATGGTGTTTTCATATTGCGCATATGATTGTGCATGTAATTTATTTTCTAACTAACTGGTACTGGTGTAAAAATGTAATTCACTTTGTAAATTTACATAGTGCCCTACCACTGACTAAATATACGTTTTACTTTAAGTGTGTGTATTTGAAGGAGCCCTTGGGATTTGCTGTGAAAACAGCTATGTTATCTGTTAATCAATAATGTTTGACTTTTTGCCTTAAATATACAATATGAGCTTGGAGTTCTTGTAGTGCCGGAACATGAAGAAGTTCCCCAAAACAACATGCTGGAATGTCAAAGGGACACAGGAACTAACTGAAAGTCTGCTTTCAGAGGTTCAGAGGTCACACCTGAACATAGTGTACATTTTCAACATATTGTAAAACAGGTATCAGCCCATGATGATATGAATAGATGACTGAAGAGATCAGCGAAAGGGGGAGAAGAGACCACTTTCCCATGTAGAAGAATTCCAAATACTTTATGTCGACCGTCGGCTCTCAACTCCCAGCTCTTAACTGGGGCTACAGATAGTGACTTCTTTCCAAATAACTCAATATGGAAATGGAGGTGGGGGATGACATTACATTGAAGAACCTGAAAAAGACTGTTTGCCACAAGATGATTGCTAACATCACATGGATAGGTCGTGTTGATAGCAGGAACCCTTGATGTGATGGATCAAAAATGTTACTTTTCTGTGTTGCCTTACTTTCCAAAACCCACAACCCCTGTTTCACCATCAAAAAGAGATCCCTAAATTAAGGTGCCTTTTACAAAATACCTTAACTGTACTGCTGAAAAATTTCTCTGCCATTAAAATAAAGAATGTCTGAGAAAGAGTCCCAGCCAAGAGGAGCCTATGGAGATAAGGCAACTAAAAACACTATAGTGTATTGGATGGAATCCTGGAAAAAAATAGAAAGAAAAAGAACATTGGATGCAAATGAATGAAATTTGTAACAAGTGTGGACATTAGTTAATAAGAATGTGTAAATATGTTCTCATTAGTTGTAACAAAGGTATGACAGCAATTTCAGACTCAATAATAAGAGAAACTGGGTGCAGGATTTGATTTACCAAAATTCTCTGAAGTGTTTGTGGAACAGTTGTGTACATCTGCAACTATTTTAAAGCGAAAAGTTTATCTAAATCCATAACTAAACAAGCATATAAACAAAATTTACCAATTAAAGTGGTATAAACATAGGAAGTCAGACCACTATTTAATATCTTATAATTTTGTGCTCATGATTGGTTTGGGAAGAAAATAACTGGTAACTATCTCATAGTACAATATAGTTTCAGAAATTACTTTTCTCTTTAAGTTTGTTTCTTCGCACTATCCTTACATGATTGTTTCATTCTCTTATGCTAGTTTTGTAAAATGAGGTGTATGATGTCATGTATTATATATTGACTTGAAATATTTGTGTTGAATTTGGATTTTTTTTTAATCCTTGAATATTTGGGGACACGTTTGTAAACCCTACTTGGACTACTGGTTGGGGGACAGGTAGATTTTATTCTAATAATTCAACTCCTTTATATATTATAATTTGTTCAGAGTTTAAAATTTATTTCTGTATTTGTCACTTTAAAAAAAAGTCCACTTAAGTTTTTAAATTATTCATATTAAGTTTCCATATTGTTTTCAACATTGTATCAGTCTCTCTTGCATCGGTTGTCTTGTCTTCATTGTTTTTCCCTATAGTTTTTCATCTTTGTCTTTCATTTTTCCCTTAGTCAATATCTCCAAAGATTTTCATAGTATAAAAGACATTAATTGTTAATAGTATGAGTTAGAAGGTGGGGGAGGAGAAACGGTCCTCCCTACTGAGAGGGCACCTTGAGACCAGAAAACGAAGCAAGTGACTTTATATAGTTTACACAGAATTTTATTCAGGATAACTTACTGAAGGAGAGGATCAGGTGGGCAGCGACACAGAGCTGCACAGCTCTTCTCTGCAATGTCTGGACCTCAGCCCACAGATTTTCTAGAGCAAGGGGACACGCAGAAGGACATTGTAGTGAGATCAAAGGGTTCACATGCGCCTGATAGCTGACCTTGAATTAGATCTCTGGGTGCCATGTGTGAGTCAGGAAAGGGAGAAGCTATGTTATCGTTAACAAATTTATGGAGGACCAAAGCAAGCCTTTCTCCATCCCAGGCGTGGCAGGCATTTTCTCAGGTGTAGGTATATTAATCTTCAAGGGACCTGGAACACATAGTCCCAAAAGAGGATAGGAACAAGACGGAGAACCAAAGATGGAGTCCGTATTGTCAACACTACAAATTACCTTCATTCATGTCCTTTTCTATGTTTGTGTATCTTCAGTGATCTATTTCTAGTTTCTTGGTTATATACTTAACTTTTTAATGTTTACTTTTTTTCGGATGTTATATAACCCAGTGATCTAACCTAACCTCTATCATTTCTTAGCTATCATTTTATTATGCATACCCATTGATGTAAATTTTATGTGATTTTTTTATTTTTTATTTATTTTTTATTTTTTTTTAATTTTTTTTTCAACGTTTATTTATTTTTGGGACAGAGAGAGACAGAGCATGAACGGGGGAGGGGCAGAGAGAGAGGGAGACACAGAATCGGAAACAGGCTCCAGGCTCTGAGCCGTCAGCCCAGAGCCTGATGTGGGGCTCGAACTCACGGACCGTGAGATCGTGACCTGGCCGAAGTCGGACGCTCAACCGACTGCGCCACCCAGGCACCCCAATTTTATGTGATTTTTAATACATATGTGCTAAACTAATTCTACAATGATCTGGAAATGTGGATTTTACTATAATGTGAATGTGTCAGTTTGTCTTAAGAAATCAGTGTTCATATGATACTTTGAAAATTAGGTAGTATATTTAAGCATAGAATTCTGACACAGTGAAACAAGAGTCACAAGCTTAATACTGTAAAAGTAAATACATGTCATTAAAGAGGTTACTAAGTCACATACTGAAGTTACATTCCTAAAGGAAATATATGAACCACCTTTAGAGAAATTGAGTCAATGTGTCAAAATGGAAAATGAAAATCCACAACTCTGTTCTTATAATTTTATTATAACAACTAATAAAAAAGTTTAGGTGAAACTATTGGTTGGTCAGTTGTGTTTTGAAGTAAGCATCTCTGTAAGTCAAATAGTGAGATTATTATCAAATCTCCATATAAAAATTCCCAGCAATTACACTCTTGATCATAATTATTGGAAATACTGAGCTTTCCTTTTCTCTCTCATTGTTTTCTAAGTTTCCATCACATAACTATGTTACTAAGTTGCCTGAAAGTTAATCTTGCTGGCTGGTGGTACAAAGAACGACTTATTAATATTAATTTAGAGTAAATAAGATGTATTAATTGCTGGAAAAATAGGAGATCATTGCCTGTACTTCAACAAAATTTAAATGATAAACACATCACTCCAGAAATTGCATTTTACACTAAATTGCTTGCCCAAGTCAACCCATCAACCTCTTTTTTTATTTCAAAATATTGACACTAATAATAAAGAGCTCCTGCTAAATGAGGATGGATTAATTATTATTATTATTATTATTATTGGCCACAGTATTTCATCCACAGTATGTATGTATGCATGTATGTATGTACTTTTCTTTCAAATTTTTATTTAAATTCCAGTTAGTTAACATACAATGTAATATTAGTTTTAGGTGTAGGATTTCGTAATTTATCACTTAACATACAACACCCAGTACATGGCTTTTAATTTTAAGCATCCAGCTTCTTCCTTGTGTACTCACTTAGTACAACTTCCCCTTACACATCTATAAATAGATTCACTTTCATTTTGTAAAATGACTTTTCTGTTTGATTTCACCATTTTGTTTAGTTTTACCATTTTGATTTTTAATTTTGTTAATATTTATTTATTTATTTATTTAGAGAGAGACAGAGACAGAGAGAGAGAGACAGAGAGCGAGCAGATAAGGGGCAGAGAGAGAGGGAGACACCAAATCCAAAGCTGGCTCCAGGCCCTGTGCTGACAGCTCAGAGTTCTGGAGTGAACTCACAAACCATGAGATCATGACCTGAGCCAAAGTCCAACGCTCAACCGACTGAGCCACCCAGGTGCCCCTAAATCTTTCAAGTTTTTTATGTTTAAACATATTCTATGAGCTAAAAGAAACAAAATCTCCACCTATTCTAATTAAACATATGTTCTGTCATGAGCTATATAATTGAAGAGAAGTCAGAATACATAGATAAGAATCAAATAGAAAACCGTGAGGTGAAACAAATAATATTAAAAAAAATAGTAGAAGAGATCAGCAGATTTCAACAAGCAGAATAAAGAAGATAGGTAATTAAGAATCTCCCAAACTGAAGAAAAGAAACAAGAAAGTTAAAAAGTAGCCATGCCTCTGAGAAATTAGTGACCCACCGTGAAAAAAAGTCTTTCTTTTAAAAAAAAAAATTTTTTTTAATGTTTATTTATTTTTGAGAGACAGAGCATGAGCAGGGGAGGAGAAGAAAGAGAGACACAGAATCTGAACCCGGCTCCAGACTCTGAGCTGTCAGCACAGAGCCAGACAGGGGTTCCAACTCACAGACCATGAGATCATAACCTGAGCTGAAGTCTGATGCTTAACCTACTGAGCCACCCAGACGCCCCCAAAAATGTCTTCCTTTAAAAAGAATTGCCAACAACTTGGGGCACCTGGGTGGCTCAGTCAGTTAAGCCTCTGACTCTTGATTTCCACTCAGGTCATGATCTTACGGCTCAAACCCCATGTCATGGTTCAAGTCCTGTGCTGTGAGTGACGCCTGCTTGTGATTCTTTCTCTTGCTTTCTCTCCGTCCTTTCCAGGCACACACACACACTCTCTCTCTCTTCCAAAATAAATAAACACTAAAATTAAAATCAAAAATTGCCAAAAACAGCTGTTGCATATCATTTGTATTCACATCTTCCTTTTACTTCATCTTTTATTTTTCTGTGTTACAGCAGTGTGGGCACTTTTCCACTGACCTTTCCAGATAAGTGATTCTGTCATCGGCTATGTCCAAACTATTATTCATACCATCCACTGAATTATCTAACATGTATTGCAGTTGTTAGTTCTGCGGTATCCATTTGAAACTTTTGTATCGATTCCAAATTACTGAGGATATTCTACATTCGTTTGTATATCTTGTAGATTTTTTCTGCATTAAATATATCAATCACATTTTTTTTTTCATGTATTCTTGCTCCAGTATCTGGATCATGCTTACAGTTTCTCTCTTCTTTTTTTTCCCCCCTTTCTTTTTTCTTCTCTTAGTAATAAATCATGAATTTTGATTCTTACCATGCACGGTAATGTTTCATTGTGTGCAGGAATTGTGTATGAAACAACCATCGCAACTCCAGGTGACTCCTTCAGAGTTTTTTCTCCTCTGTTAGAAAGATGGGCTGAAGAGCTTATCACTATCTCTAATCATGGGTTGTGCCAGGTCAGAGGTGAGTGGTTTTTAGCACATCTTGGGGAATTCTCCTTTCCTTATGTTGGTCAGGCATGGGCCTGCTGGACTTTCAATTCTGTGATTCTGTTTTCACAACTCTGAAAACTTATCAGTGGTTGTGCTCTATCACCGAGAGGTTCACCACCCAGCTCTCCAGCGTCTTGCCCCATGCAACACCAAAAATCAGGTAAGTGTATTATGGGGACACAGTGCGTGTGCTGTCTTGTGTTCAAATATAACATGATTTTGGGAATTGACACCTTTATGACATTTCAAAGGGGAACGTTAGTTCAAAATATGGCTTGTGCTCAAAATACAACATGATTTTGGGGATCTATGCCTTCGAGAAATTTCAGAGGAGCTCACCAGCATCCCATGAAGCTCTCAAGCATTGTGACTTGGGGGAAATCTGATTGTGAATTAGAGGCCCTCGATGCCTAATGTTTACAGTCTATCTAACCCGTGTAGTAAGTAAGACGTTGGGAATTTCTCTTTCCCTCAGCAGAGGTGCTCCACCCGGGCCAAGCCCAAGGCTCAGTTCACATCTGGCATCAGCAAATGCTCAGAGGACAAAATGGCTGGCAAGATTCAGTGCTTTTCAGAATTGTTTTATCCTGCCTGAAATTTTATTTTATTTTTTTTTAAATACTTATTTATTCTTATTTATTTTTGAGAGAGGCAGAGACAGAATGCAAGTGGGTTAGGGGCAGAGAGAGAGGGAGACACAGAATCCAAAGCAGGATCCAGACTCAGAACTGTCAGCACAGAGTCCAACGTGGGGTTTGAACTCACGAGCTGTGAGATCATGACCTGAGCCAAAGTCGGTTGTTTAACCGACTGAGCCACCCAGGCGCCCCTTGCCTGGAATTTTAGTTCATCTATTCCATATTGCTTCCTCAGCATTCTGATGTCCTTCAAATATGGTTCTTAAAATAAAATTAGATTTTCTAGTTTTTTTTTTCTTTGCAGAGGAAACATGGTCTGCTAAGACTTATATATCCTACTTGGAATTGTAAATATCTTCTTTATCTTATTTTACAAGAGAAGTTACCAACAGGTCGATTGGCAAGTATCATTTTCCTTTCTTTTGAGAGTTTGAAGTAATTCTATCTAAGTATAAACCATGTCTCCAAGATAGTAAAGACAGTGGTGTGAAAATTCAAAACCTTCTGATGTCAGACTCCTTCCCATGTTCTCTGTTATGCAAGGTAATACTCTATCAGTCAGAATTCAGTCACAAGAAGAGCCCACCTCTGAGGCAGCCATGCTTTACTAACAGGAAGTGCAGCTTTTGCGCCTGAGACTGGAGATCAAAGGGACGAGGTGCCATTATTGGAACCCACACGTTTGGAGTAGGTCCCGTGGCTCTAGGACTCTGACGTCTGAGGAGAGGGTTGGCCAACCTGGTGCTGAACTTCAGGGATTTGGTGGAGGCCTCAAAGTCCTGGGATCTAGAACTTCAAGGGTGAGACATGTAATAGCTGTGCCAGTATCTCTAAGGCTGAAAACTACCAGTTGGTTCTCAAAATTACCTATATATAGGAATATATTCCTATATATATGAATATATACACACATTCTGTTTATCTGTTATCTATCTATCATCTGTCTATCATCTATACCTACCATCTATGTATCATCTATATATCTATAGAAATATTATACAGAAAGAAAGTTACCAATGATGCCAAGGTGAAGGCTGTAATGAAGCAACACTGACATGTAGACCAATCAAAAAATTTCCCAGGTTTCTAGAATTCCTCCAGGATAGGGAGATAGGGAGATAGGGAGATAGGCAGATAGGGAGAAGTCTGTCAAAGAGGAAATGCAATTTGCAGGTTCCCATTCCCTGTGTGACAAAGAAAGGTACCAAAAGGAAGGATGTTTGGAAGTGAGAGACAGCAAATTAAACACACACACACACACACACACACACACACACACACACATGCAGAGAGACCATCCACGTGGTGTGCTTTTGCTTAGTAACACAAAGAGATTAATTCCATGAAAAATGAGCCACTAAAATTGCTTAAAATATGTAGAAATATATTAGGGATTATGTATTTTGCTAATTTTTTAATGGTTAATGTTTGCGATCCCCAGTGATAAAAAATCATGAGGATTTTCTGTCATTAACCTGTGACACATGCTGTACCACTTTTGTTGCCAGTGACTAAAACTTAATACATAGGAAAGTTCATTTGGAATTGGGTTTCTTTTTTGAAGTAACTTTTTGGTCCTCTTTCTTGGGTTAAGTTGAAACACCCGGCTCTTCTTTCTTCAATGAAGTATGAGCACTGTGGCTTTGATTCTCTAATGAAGTTGGTGCAAGTGGATCATTCTGCTCTTTTTTCTTATCCTTTTCTTCATTTCATAGGAAAAGTAAACGTAACAAACATGATAGAATCAAAAAAGGAATTAGCCTAAGTAGCATTATGCAAAACTTCTTTTGTATCTTTGCGTTCTTCTTGGGGGGGGGGGGCGGGCCACTGCCACTACTACCTCCAAAGCCTTCTACCCCATCCTTAGGAGGGTTCCACTCATGGTCGCAATGGCAGTGATGTCTATTGTTGCAGACCCCATTCATATTGCAGGTCTTAGGTGTATAAGTTCTTGGCATATACGACATGTGGACGTACTTCCTTTGGATGCAGATATGCTCTTTACCACACTCTGTACCATCTATCATGACACCGATATGAGGTATTGTCATCCCTGTATGGTAGTCTGTACCCCAGCAGGTAACACCATCAGGGTGGGTCCAATGTACGCTAGAATGATCACTCAGAAGAGAAGTTTCTGTCACATTCTCACACTGAATACTCCCACACAGGATATCTGATATGTTACACTGTACATAGGTAGAACCTTTTGTACCACAGTTACTGAAAACGTCACCTTGGATGTTCATTATCTTACAGCCTCTTTGCCAAAATTTTCTCTACACTGTTCATCATAGATACTGCACCTCTGCAGTAACCACCACCTGTGCATTCGGCTCCATCTTGCATCTACACACCTTCTGGACACTGATTAGTGTTCCTATCTCTCCACTCGGGAAGGTCACATTCATTTTCCCGTTCTCTACACACGTCACCTGATGGCATGATCATGTAATCTTTGCAACAAAGCCCAAGAGCACAAGTAGCCCCAGGACTCAGAGTACAGTTTGACTGACAGCATGGATCTTTTGTACACAGATTTAAGGAGCCACAGTCACAGTCTTCTCCATCTTCAACCACACTGTTCCCACAATATGTTGTTCCAATAGGCAGCATAACTGCAGTTGCTGAATTTAGTTGTTGTCACTGTCCTTGAAAACATTATGCACCCCTGATTCCCACATTTACAAGTTTTATCATCATGCAGCATACCCAGAGAATGGTCTATCTCAAGCGACAGTATAAATGCAAAATCATACAACTTTTCTTGTATGAAACCAATGACTCCACAATTCAAGCGCATATTATATGTTGTTCCCACATCGGTCAAGCCCAGATCAACACCATAGGCTTTCTTTACAAAAATAAGTGCAAGATCATGAGGCAAGCGGGTCCTAAAGTCACCGTTCTTCCATTTGCAAAATACTCCTAGGAGAGCTTTAATGCTATTAATCAGAAGGAGTTTTTGTCTAGCCTGTATCTCAACCCCTATGAAAATCACATCAATATCCAGTGATTTAAAAAATTGATTTACATAACTGATAGCAAGGCACATTGTCTTTGGCACATTTGAGGTATTACTTTCCTCAGAAACATATTGATTGTGGTCTATCATGATGGTCAGTTCAGGAAACCACTTGTGGGCCTACCAATCTTTATACCCACTCTGCATCAAAGTGGAACTGTCACTCTCTAGAAACTTCCATTGTTGTGCTATTTCTTCATTTGTTAATGCACATCTCATGAGTGGGGATGTGTTTCCTCACTGTTATATATCAGATGTTCAAATGTGGTAGAAAGTCTTTTGGGCTTGATTTCATGAGCAATGTTATTTGTAACACTCCTTGAAAGCCCCAAAAACAGGTACTGAGGGCAACCAAGGATTCTGGGTCCCCTTCCACATAACTGTGATAGTAGCAGTCCTTTGAGACAAAAAGCTGATCCTCAAGGAGAGCACCCTGATCTGTGTAGGTAAGCACTGAGAGGTCTTGAGACAAAAAAATTTCTTGACCTTCATGTAGAGAATGTGATGTTGGCCTCCAAAATGCAGGCTGTAGGAGAACCAGCCAGATGCTTCATGCCAGGGCCATGGTTCAAGGGAATCATCACTTTTGGAAAACCATGGTGCCCAACCTGGAACCGTCTAGAAAGGAAATGACACACGCACAGCCAGAGCATAGGAAAAGTGGTCTTCACATGCACCAGGACCTCACCCACAGACATTATGGAGCCAGCATACTTAACCATTGATGACAGCAAAAAAGGGCAGTTCAGGAAGCATCACTGTTCTGTTTCTTCTCTCTGAGCTTGATGTGGTGCTGACTTTGAATCTGTCCTCTTGCTAAATTAAATCATTAGGGCAGCAACACTAACAGAGAAAAAATAAGATGAAAGACAGAGACAATCATGGGGGGTTATGAGGTGGAAAAGGAAGAGAACAGTATGAGGTTGAAATGGGTTAGTTTGGCTCAAGACATGACTCAGTATACTGCATTTCATTTTCCCTTAAATAATGGTAAGGCAGAGTGAGACTGGGTGTACAAAACAATGGTGATTGGTCAGAGGTTGACACTTCCGGAACTTAGATGAAGGACACATATGGATCCATTATACTGTTTTCTAAATATATGAATATGTATGAACACTTTCACAATAAATCTGTAAAACAAGGATCTTAATGGAAAGGTGAACATCTATCGTGTTTTGATGAAGAATTCTTGATATATGCATCTGGGCTAGGTATAAATACCAATACATAGGTCTTCCTTTCTTTTTCTCAATGAATTAGTTTGTGGCATTACTCAGGAGAGATATAAAAATTACTCACATACATTATTATTTTTTCTCATTGTCTATAATATAAGCTTCCATTTGGCAAATTATTAATTATCCTAGCTCCTTCTTGTATTCTTCTTTTCATCTAAACCTGTGAAGCTGCAAGGATCAAGGCATCAACTGTTTTCACAAATATTGGTAACTACTTTAAGGGTACCTTCATTCTATAATCAGTATATAATGGTGGTATTGGAAGGGGGAGTTTATTGAGTTGGTGATGGAAGTTACTCAAATGTGTTTATCTTTGATTCTTCTTTTAAGAACAAAAATTTGAAAACCTCTAACCATGTAAAATGGAAGGAAATCAAACTAGCTGGAAGAGTAACACCTGGAGATTGGCATATACTGAAGCAAAATAAAGTTCCTTCAGAAATCCAAAGGAAATCAATAATCCTAAATGGAGAGAAGACAACTTTGGGGCAAGTCATATTGTCTTCCAGTGGCAAGGCATCAAAGCTTGCATTTATAAGATTGCAGGGTAACCAATTCCTGAGTTACGCAGTAAAATATATTTATTTCATAAATAAAAAAAAAACACATACATATTTTGTGTGAAATAAAGAAACAAAAAAATCATCTCAATAACACAAATGTATTATCACATATTTGTGAAAATGAAATCTGGTATTAGCATAATGCCTGGCTGGCAATAATGACGTGTTGCTTTCTTCTTTAAATAAAGTGTTTATAAAAACACATGATGCGCAGACATGGTGCTATCTATTTGGGAGACATAAGTGAGTGCATGTGTCATGAACATTTAATAGTATGGAGCTCAAATTTAGACAGAGTGGATAGGGCCATTTGTAAAATTGAATTCAATATTTTACATATAAAATTTTTATTTTTATTTATCTAGGGAAATACTCACAGTCTTCATCAGACCATCAGACCATTAAAGTGACATTGCTTGAAATAAAAACCCCTGGTATGGTTGAAAAAAACACATGGTAGTGAAGTTGATTATAAGAGATCTAAAACAGATTAATCAAACCAATTTCCCTTAGTTGATAATATAAAAAGGAAAGATGCCTAATTTAGGACCTATAATCTCTTAGATCCTATACCCATTTCTGCTTACATTTTTTATTTTAATTTTGATTTTGTGTTCTTTGACCTTTTTTCCTCTGGAATTATTTTCCTGTCATTTATGGAATCTGCCTTTCATAAAAAGCAACAACAATCACTTCTCTATCAAACTTCTCCACGGACAGCTCCTTATTCGTGGTTAATTCTATTACACTAAACCTACCAGTAGACAGCAGAAGAGCATGCAAAGACCCACAGAGAAGGTTTCCATACTTGAATACCCGTACAACATACAGACCAGACATCTGGTTGCAATTCACTTGGATTATCAAATCCACTTCCAACCACTCAGCTGGTAGCTAGCCATAGCTTTAAAACACTAGTTAGTCTTTTTGTTTGTTTGTTTTCCTATTCATATGCCAAATCTCAAATTAGTCCTACACAAGTTTCAAAGCTTTGGATGTCCCATGTGCTAATATCCACGAATAATTTTACTCACATTCTGGATTTTGTGAGCATGTGGACAATTGATATAGCACCTGGCTTATTCTATCTTTAAAACTCATTTTCAACAATTGATCTATGGCTAAATATTGCATCTTACTATCACCTATACATTATTATCAAACCCTAACCACCTCCTAACCCTAACCCTAACCCTTATGACCACCTTCCACTGTCTTAACTCTTACACATTAACTAGTTAACTACTAGTTAATAAGTTAACCACTTATTATGATTCAAAACTTACTTCTCAAATTTCTGGGCAGAAATAACTTTTCTTTCCATTTTTTCCCATTTGTTAATTCCCTTTATTTTCTCTCTTACCCCAAAAGCCTGGCTCTAGATTCCATCAATTCAACCATGGTGGGCTCAACCCAAACTAGGTTAATTCTTTTTCCTGCTTTCTACATTCCTAGAACAACCTGCCCAAACTATAGGAAAATAAATCAGACTATCTCTAGAAGAATGACTATGTGAAAGGTAAAAACTACAAACTGGATAAGATAGCCTGATATTTCAGCCCAAAGGATAAAGTCAGGAACAAATATTTATTTCAACCCCTTTATGATTCTAACAATTTGAACTTTGTTGTCCACTTTCTGATTTTCTTTTTAATTTCTTTATTAAGACACAAGATCCTCAGCTGACAACCTATTGTTTTTGTTTTTACAAGTAGTTATCATTAAATTTCAATAATGGTGGCACAAAACCAGACACTTAGATCAATGGAACAGAATGGAGAACTCAGAAATGAGCTCACAAATGTATTACTAACTAATCTTTGACAAAGCAGGAAAGACTATCCAATGGAATGAAGACAGTCTCTTCAGCAAGTGGTGCTGGGAAACCTGGACAGCAGCATGCAGAAGAATGAACCTGGACCACTTTCTTACACCATACACAAAAATAAACTCAAAATGGATGAAAGACCTAAATGTAAAACAGGAAGCCATCAAAATCCTCGAGGAGAAAGCAGGCAAAAACCTCTTTGATCTTGCCCGCAGCAACTTCTTACTCAACACGTCTCCAGAGGCAAGGGAAACAAAAGCAAAAATGAACTCCTGGGACCTCACCAAAATAAAAAGCTTCTGCACAGTGAAGGAAACCATCAGCAAAAATAAAAGGAAACCAACAGAATGGGAGAAGATATTTGCAAATGACATATCAGATAAGGGGTTAGTATCTAAAATCTATAAAGAACTTATCAAACTCAACACCCAAAAAACAAACCATCCAGTGAAGAAATGGGCAAAAGACATGAATAGACACTTCTCCAAAGAAGACATCCAGATGGCCAACTGACACATGAAAAAATGCTCAACATCACTCATCATCAGGGAAATATAAATCAAAACAACAATGAGATACCACCTGACACCTGTCAGAATGACTAACATTAACAACTCAGACAACAACAGATGTTGGCGAGAATGCGGAGAAAGAGGATCTCTTTTGCACTGCTGGTGGGAATGAAAACTAGTGCAGCCACTCTGGAAAATGGTATGGAGGTTCCTCAAAAAACTAAAAATAGAACTACCCTACGATCCAGCAATTGCACTACTAGATATTTATCCAAGGGATATAGGTATGCTGTTCCAAAGGAACACATGCATCCGAATGTTTATAACAGCACTATCAACAATAGCTAAAGTATAGAAAGAGCCCAAATGTCCATCGATGAATAAATGGATAAAGAAGATGTGGTATATATACACAATGAGGTATTACTCAGCAATCAAAAGAATGAAATCTTGCCATTTGCAACTACCTGGATGGAACTAGAGGGTATTACGCTACGTGAAATTAGTCAGTCAGGGAAGGACAAACATCATATGACTTCACTCATATGATGACTTTAAGACACAGAACAGATGAAAATAAGGTAAGGGAAGCAAAAATAATACAAAAACAGGGAGCGGGGGACAACACATAAGAGACTCTTAAATATGGAGAACAAACAGAGAGTTACTGGAGGGGTTGTGGAAGAGGGGATGGGCTAAATGGGTAAGGAGCATTAAGGAACTTACTCCTGAAATCATTGTTGCACTATACTGTAACTAATTTGGATGTAAATTAAAAAAAAAATTAAATGAAAATAGAACCATAAAAAATTTCAATAATGGTATTTTAAATTGTAAAACTAGGAGTTTTTTATTTGTGCACGTTTAATAATGACCTGATATTTTTATTTGTCTGTCTTGCTTATTACAGATAATTGGTGAGTAATGTTTCAGGCTGAACATTAACTTCATCATTGGAGTGACCTAAATTCTTAGAGTGCTTGGGTACTTTCCTAGGACTAAAGGGTAAGGGTATTTTACAAGATGCCAAGAGCCCACAAGAATACATAAGATCCTTAAATTAAATCTTTGAGGACAACATGTATAAATTGTAAGTAAAATCTTAATGTACTGATTTCTTCTCCATATACTTCTTGGTATACAGTTGGTAATTATTATGGAGTATTGACTCTGGTTGAAAATAATTATTTGTAAATAATATAGTGTTAAGGGTTAACTTAATCAATTTAAATCAACCAGAACTTTTTCCTAAGATTTCAGCTTATAAACAGGTAATAGGAATAGGCTCTCACTTGAGTAAAATAGACCAGAATTATACAGAGTACAGGTCAGATCCTCCTCAAGATAAAAAAAAAATTGACAAAGAATCATGTTGTATTTGTATGCATGTACATGTACACAAAAATCTAGTGCTTCTCTCCTTTATAACTAAATTCTCAAGTGACTTACCAACCGTACAATTAATTTAGGACTTCCCTGGTCTTTTCACACTACAGTGCTGTCATAGCACTCTGATCTTTATGAACAGATTTTTATTTGAAATCCCCTCCCTTTCGTCTCTTATTTGATTGTGTTCTGGATTTAACTGCTTAGCAACAAGACTTTCCCAGTTCTAAAGATCATGGCAACTGGATAAAATTTCTCCTCACTCTGTCTCCATCATCTCCATCAAGTTTTATCTCTAATTGCTTTTCAATATTAATAAATATAACTACATTTTTATCCCTATACTATGTCCTCCCTTCACATGGTAGAAACACTTTATCTTCAGTACTTTTGCTCTGGTCTCAGATTATTCTCTCAACATTGAACCATGTTATGGAATACTTGAATTATTTCAGGTTCCAGAAAGAAGTTTGGCCTTATTTAAACCATTTTACAAAGAACCAGACATCAGTAATCATCTGTAACTTTCATTATAAGTCACAACAAAAAACTCAGAGATGGTTCATATCTACACATAAATATGCCTTATCTACTAGGGAAGAACTACATCCACAAGAAAAGGGAAAGCAAAATTTTAGAGGTGAATTAAATATAGTGTGGGTATTGATGTCAGTGATATAAGACATTTTTCCTTTCTCTCTCTCTTTTTAAACAACTAATTAGAAATCCATACATTGACACAGTGCCTCAGCACTGGGAGGAACCAGGGAGGACTGTTGCTCATTTGTGCATTGGAAAATAAACAGTCAAGACCTTGGTGAGAGATGCAAGTCCAAAGAGGTTGAGAAACAAGTCCCACCTCCATTTGCTTTGGCCAAAGGACGGGGGGTGGAAACTAGAGAAGATGGTAGTGGGTAGAAACAAGTAAGTGAGAGAGAATAATTACAGGTTCAGCCTACCAGAGGGGAGATTCCAGCATGCAACTGGAGTGGGAGAAGGATAAGTTTGGTTATAATGGAGAGTGAGGAACTCCACTAGAGCCACAGCCCCTCCTCAGGGTCATTCTGCAAAGGGCTAAGCTTTCTGGCAGTGGCAGCAGAGGCATTTTCTGAAGAGGTCCAAAGACTCAACATCTATGGTGGAAAAAGTGAGTGGCTGGCTGTCCAGCTAACCCAGTTTTGGGATCTCAAGCGGAGAAACCTGTTTGTCTCCAGCAGCTTTCAGGATTCTGAAGAACTGCCATCACAGCGTGAAAAAGAAGAAAGGGAAGAAACTGAAGAATATCAAATGTCATGAAAGGAACGTGATTCATGCTGTGGCTTTAGGACTTCAGCAAGAAGTCTGTATGCAAGCCTCTGGGATTACCTCACTGGAGGTTCTGTTTATCAACGCACAGGCATCTCCCCAGGTGCTGAACCCACACCTCTCCCGCTGTGTGTTAGGCAACTTGTATATGCTCCTGATTACCCACAAGGTGGGTAATCTAAGTGTTCTCAGAAGAATGGTCCACAGTTTGTGGGTGAGGGACATCATAAATTGGAACTGTGGCATCACCTTCTGGAAAACAAAATAGAGGTTTCTCAGCCAGCCTGATGAGTTATGAGATCAAGAGAAAAAAAACAAAGCTTATGAATTCTGCCATAAGAGGGGAAAAAAGAAGAGTGAAACAGGTCTACCCATGATAAACCAAGGATCTCTACAAAAACACACTAGTGAATACTCCCCATCTGAAGATTACCTCGTTCATAAGTAATTGAAAATAGCTGTATTGAAGAAACAGCAAACTAGAAGAAATCGCAGAAAGACATTTCAATGAGATTAGGAAAAAGACAACTGACCAGAATGAGTTCTTTACAAAAAAGATAAAACACCATAACCAAGAACCGACCAGAAATTCTGGAGCTGAAGAATTCAACGAACGAGATAAAGTTTATACCTCAGAGCATCTATAGTGGAGTAGAAAAGATAGAAGAGAGAAAAAATGATTTAGGAATTTTGAAAGGCACCCCTATTAGACTGTCAATGGATTTCTCAGCAAAAATCCCTTAAGGTCTTCAGACCCTTCAGGCCAAGAGAGAGAAGAATGGGTACTTAAAGTGTTAAAAAATAAAATTACCAGATAAGTATACTCTGTCAGTCAAAATTACTCTTCAGATCTGAAGAAGAAATAAGGGCTTTAAAATGGAGGGAACTTACCACTAGACCTACCATGCAAGATATGCTGAAAGTTCTTCAAGCTGAGATGCAAAAACACTAATCAATGAGATTAAAAAATACAAAGTGTATGGTACATGGTCAAAGCAAAAAATACACGGCCAGTTATAGAAAACTTCAATTATGTAATAGGATCGTGCATTAACTGTGTAACAATTGTATAAAGGTTAAAGGAAACAAGTATTAATAAAACCGTAGCTACTGTAATTTGTAACAAATTCATAATATAAAAGGAGGTAAATTGTGACATCAAAAATAACAAAAAAGAGAAGTAAAAAGGTGGTTGCTTTATAGGCAATGATAAGTTGCTATCTTCATAAATGGACTGTTATCTTTGAGATATTTTCTGTAAGCCTCATGGTAACTGCACAGCAAAAAACTAGCATAGGTCCATTAAACATAAAAAAAAGTAGAAGAAACAGAGTACACTACTATGGAAAAATATCAATTTAAAAGGTAGACTGAAACATAGAGAAAAAAACCAATGAAATACAATATAATCAGAAAGCAATTAATACGATGGCAATAGTAACTCGTTACAAAGCAAGAATCACTTTAGACACATCTGGGTGGCTCACTCGGCTAAGTGTGTCCACTCTTGACTTTGGCTCAGGTTATGATCTCCCAGTTCATGGGTTTAAGCCCTGCATTCGGCTATGTGCTGACAGCACGGAGCCTGCTTTGGGATTCTCTGTATCCCTCTTTTTCTGCCTCTCCTCTGCTCATGCTCTCTCTCTTTCTGAAAATAAATAAATAAACTTAAAAAAGAATCACTTCACATCTAAATGGACTGAATTCACTGATCAAAAGGCACAGACTGACTGGACAGATTAAAAAAAAAAAGTCCCAACTATATGCTGCCTACAAGAGACTCATTTTAGTTTTAAAAGCACATATAGGCTTCAAAGTGATAAAATGGAAAAAGATATTCCATGCAAGTGGACACCAACAGAAAGTGAAAGTAGACAAACTTACATCAGACAAAACAGACTTTAAGCCAAAAAACAATAAGTAGAGGCAAAGAAGCTCTTATAATAATAATATCATTATTAATATAATATTAATTAATATTAATTAAATAATTGAATAATATTAATTAAATATTAATGATATATTTATAATATAACATATATTATAAATATTATAAATAATGCTATAATAATAAAGGCAGTTAATGTATTAAGAAGACATAATAGTTGTAAATATATATGCATCCAACGTTACAGCATCTAAATATATTAAGTACATATTAACAGATCTGTAGGGGGAAATAGACAATAATACAGTAAGAGTAGCGGACTTTAATAACCCACTTTCAGAAATGGATAGGTCATCCAGACAGAAAATCAATAGAGAAACATTGGAATTAAACTCTAGACCAAATAGACTTAACAGACATATACAGAACATTCCTCCCAACAGGAGCACATTCCTCTCAAGTGCACACAGAACATTCTTCAGGGTAGATCATACGAAAGGTCACAAAACAAGATTTAGTAAATGTAAGAAGACTAAAAACACACCAAATCTTTTATCACACCACTGTGGTATGCAGCTAGAAATAAACAGAACAACAGAAAACCTGGAAAATACAAATGTGTGGAAACAAACAACACACTGTATAGCAACAAATGGGTCAAACAGAAATCAAAGAAATCAAAAATTTTTCAAAATAAATGAAAATGAAAATACAACATACCAAAATCTATGGAATCTACACAAGGAGCTTTAAGAGGTAAGTTTTTAGTGATAAATGCTTATGTTAAGAAATTAGACCTTAAATAAAGAACCTAAATTTACACCTCAAAGAACTTGAAGGAGAAGAGCAAATTAAGCTAACAAGTCAAAGAAGGAAGTAACCAATAAAGAACAGAGCAGAAATAAAAAAAAGAGACCAAAAAAAAAAAAGCAGAAAGAATCAATGAAACTAAGAGCTGTTTTCTCACAAAGATAAACAAAATTAACAATCTTTACCTTGAGTAAGAGAGAGAGGAGACTCAAATTAATAAAATTAGAATAAAAAGACATTATGTCATTTATAAATGAAACTACAGAAGTACATAGGATCATATGACACTACTATCAGCAATTACATGCTGACAAATTAGATAATCTAGAAACATTGATAAGCTAGAAACACACAAGCTAGCAATACTGAATCAGGAAGAAATGGATAATGTAAACAGAACAATGATGAGTAAGAAATAAATCGGTAACGAAAACCTTCTAACACAGAAAAAATAAGGACCAAATGGCTTCTTTGGCAAATTCTAACAAACATTTAAAGATTTGGGGAACCCAAGATGGTGGCAGAATAGGAGGACCCTAGGATCATCTCATCCCACCAACACAATTGGGTAACTATCAATCTTCTTTAATACCCCAGATATTGGCCTGAAGACTGAGAGAACAATTTCCACAACTAAAGGGAGAGAAGAGCCACATCCATGAAGATAGGAAGTGCAGAGACATGGTTAAGGGGAGAAAAGTATCACGGGTGCGGTAGAGGGGATGTAGCTGTGTTTTCAGAGAAGGGAGAGAGAGAGAGAGTGAGCGAGAGAGAGAGAGAGAGAGAGGGAGAGAGAGAGAGGAGCATACAGGGGGGTGCATAAGGAGAATGTTTCCTCAAGGCTATTGACTTGGAAAACAAGAGGGGATGAATCTTGTGAGTTCTTGCAACAAGCTGTACTTAAAGCCTGGAGGTCAGCGTGTGATGTCTAAATGAGGTGTCTCTCAATTGCATGGGGGCCCCCAAATGTGAGGCAATGATCAGGTGGAAGTCAGTGGTGCTAGAGGTGAAAAAATTCACCTGACGCAGAACAAAGGATATAGATTTTTATCAAATACACCACAAGGAAGTGGTGGGCAGGACAACAGAGGAGAGGCTGTCTACAATGAGGCAGTGGGAGGAAAGGGGCTGTTTTTAAAGGGGGAAGATGGGGAGGTATGGCATGTGTGGAATCTTCCCTTTTTTGGTAACTGTGCTTAGTACTAAGTAGCCCTTTGGTTAATTAGGGCCTATGGATATTTGGGGGTGGGTCACCTGATAGGCCTGTATGTATTCAGCCTAGTGGTCACCATGGGCCCTTTCCACATTCCATCACCAAGTCTTGTTTGCCTAAAAGTGGCCTCCTCAAGGGGGGCTTGACTGGGATAGAACCCAGAGGGCACCGTGTTACCCCTTGAGAGAATGCAAGCAAACAACCTAGGGACAGACGTCATGGAAATAGTGATTTGAAGAATGACTACACCACACAGTACGGAGATTATTTGCTCATCTTGGAGAGCATCCCTGGTATGCAGTGTTCATAGAGACTCCTCTCCAGGAACAGAGGAACTGGTCCCAGTCATTTCCTCCCCCCACCCCCCCAGCATAAATATGGAGCCACTGGCAGGAGGCAGTGCCGTGCTGACACTGGCTGCCTAACTTGCATACACCAAGGCCAACCCTGCTGTGCTTTGATGGGACTGCCCTGATCCATCAAGCTTTCCTCAACCCCAGTGCAGCAGACTCCTCTCTTGGAAGATCAGCACAAAAGCCTGTTCGCACCATATCTTCCAACCAGAGGGTTCTGCAGGGCCTCAGTTTTGGTGGAATTGGTGTTAGGTATCATTTCACAAGCAGACCAGAGCACGCCTAGTTATAACTCTCCACATTCAGATCAGGGTCCAAACACTGCCCCCTGCAGGCAAGGAAAGTCTCTGTAGATGACTGGTGTGAAGGAAAAAAGCAGTCAACATACAACAGCAGAGTGCATATAGCACATACCACAGACACTCCCTGAAGAGCCAGGCCCTGGGTCCTACATGACCTCTTCTTCAGAAGACCATTACCTTCAGGAGCAGGAGACATAACTGGCTTTTCTGACACAGAGAAGAAGGCAGAGACTTAGACAAAATGCCAAGACAGAGGAAGTTATCCCAAATTAAAGAACAAGATAAGGCCGCAGCAGAAATCTAAGCAAAACAGTATGTTACTTATATAAGTAACATACCTGATGGAGAATTTAAAGCAACAATCATAAGAATACCCACTGGGCTTGAGAAAAGAATAGAAGACATCAGTGAGACCCTTACAACAGGGATAAAAGAGTTAAAACATAATCAGAGATGGAAATATAATAAATGAGATTTGGAAACAGGCTTGATGCAATGAAGAGCAGGCTAGAAAAAGTAGAGGAATGAATTAGTGACCTAGAAGATAAAATAATGGATGATAATAAAACTGGACAAAAGAGAGAAAGAATTATGCAACATCAGAATAGACTTAGGGAACTCAGTGACTCCATCAAATGTAGTAACATTTGTATTACAGGAGTCCCAGAAGAAAAGAGGGAAAAGGGGGCAGAAAATTCATTTTAGGAAATAATAGATGAAAACTGCCCTAATCTGGGGAAGGAAACAGACATCCAGATCCTGGAGGCATAGAGAACTCCCATCAAAATTAACAAAAGCAGACCAATACCAGACATATTGTAATTAAATTTGCAAAATATAGTGATAAAGAAAAAAAATCTTAAAAGCAGCAAGACAAAAGAAGTCCTTGACTTACAAGGGAAAACCCATAAGGCTAGCTGGAGATTTGTCAACAGAAACTTGGCAAGCTAGAAGGGAATAGCATACATTCAAAATGCTGAATGGGAAATTCTGTAGCCAAGAATACTCTGTCCAGCAAGGCTATCAATCAGAAGAAAAGAAGATATAAAGGGTTCCCCAGACAACAAAAACTGAAGGAGTTTGTAACCACGAAACAAGTCTTGCAAGAAATATTGAAGGGGACTCTTTGAGTGGGGAAAAAAAGGGCCCGAAGAAACAAAGACTGGAAAGGATAGAGAACATCACCAGAAACACCAGCTTTACAGGTAACAAAATGGCACTAAATTCTTCTTTGAATAATCACTCTGCATGTAGACTAAATGCTCTAATCAAAAGACATAGGGTGTCAGAATGGATTAAAAAAAACAAAACAAAACCCATCTCTATGCTGCCTGCAAGAGACTCATTGTATACCTAAAGACATCTGCAAATTGAAAGTGAGGGGGTGAAGAAACATTTATCACACAAAGGAATGTCAAAAGGAAGTCTGAGTAGCAATACTTATATTGGACAAACTAGACTTTTTTGTTCGTGTATTGTTTTTTTCCTACTTTGGTATGAGAGTAGTACTGGCCAAAATCATGGAATGATTTTGAATGTGCTCCCTCTATTCTATTATTTGTAATATTTTGATAAAGATTACATTAGTTATTGTTTTTAATGTTTGGTAGAATTCACCAGTGAAAGCATATGGTCTTGGTTTCTCTGTCCTGGGAGATTTTTGATTCCTAACTCAACTCCCATTCTTGTCATTGATCTAAGAATTGTCCTACTTCTTGGGTTCAAGATTCATTATTTGATCATGGTAACTTGTGTGTTTTTAGGAATTACTTGTTTTTTCCCCCTAAGTTATCTAACTTGATAGTATATAATTTTTAATAGTAATCTATTATCACACTATGTATTTCTGTAGTTACTCATTGTATCGTTTTCTCTTTCCTTCCTAATTTTGGTTTTTGAGACTTCTCTCTTTTTTCCTCTTGGTTAATGTAGTTAAAGAACTGCCAAATTTGTTTATTGATTGATTGATTGGAATCTTTGTTATTTCTTTCTCTAACTAAATTTCAGCTAAGTTTCTTCTTTTTTCTAGTTCCTTGTGGTGTAATGTTGTTTATTTCAACATTTTTTTTTACAAACATTTATAGCATAAATTTCATTCTAACATCTGCTTCACTCTGTCACATAGGTTTTGGAATATTGTGTTTTCTTTTTCTTTTGCTTTCATACATATTTTGATTTTCCATTTGATTTCTTAGCTGGCCCATTGCTTGTGCAGTAGTGTGTTGCTTAGTATTTACACATCAAATATTTAATATTTACATTGTAGATTTTCTAGCTTTGTTTTACTGTTGATCTTTAGTTTCGTACCACTGTGGCTTGATAATAGAGTTGATATGATTTCAGTCTTCTTAAATTTGTAATATTTGTTATGTCTCTTTTTATGTGATTTAACCAGGGGATTCTTCTGTGTATACTTGAATACACTGTGTATACGTGTATTCTATTTTTCTTGGATGGAATGTTTTACAGGTTAAGGGGATTAAGAGTACACCTATCATGATGAGCACTGAACAATTATGTGTAAAACTGTTGAATCACTATACTCTACAACTAATATAATACTGTATGTTAACTATACTGGAATTAAAATTAAAAACTTAATAAAAATCTTCCAAACTCATTCTTCAAGGCCAGGATTACTCTAATACCAGAGCCAGGTAAGGATACTACAATAAAAGAAAGCCATAGACTAATATCTCTGATGAATATAGATGCAAAATTTTTCAACAAAATGTTAGTAAACCAATGCAAGAACACATTAAAAGGATAATATGGTTTGATCAAATGGGTTATCCCAGGGATGCAAGGATGGTTCAATATACACAAATCAATAAATATAATATACCACATTAATAGAATGAAAGATAAAAATCAAATAATATACAAAAAAGGCATTTGGAAAAATACTACGACTTTTTATGATAAAATTCCTTAACTGATTGGTTACAGAAAAAACATACCTTCACATATGGTGAAGGTATCATACAGCAACCCTGTAGCTAACATTTTTCTCAATGAGAAAAAATTAAAAACTTTTCTGCTAAGATCAGGAATAAGGTAAGAATACCCACTCTCAGGGTGCCTGGGTGGCTCAGTCAGTTAAGCATAAACTTTTGATCTCAGCTCAGCTTTTGATCTCAGAGTTCAAGCACCACACTGACCTCTGTGCTGGGCATGAAACCTACTTAAAACAAAACAAAACAAACAAACAAACAAACAAACACCAAGAAGGCCCACTCTCACTGCCTTTTTTCAATATGTTACTACAAATTCTAACTAGAGAAATTAGGCAAGACAAAAAATAAATAAATAAAAGGCATTCAAATCATAAAGAAAAAAGTAAAATTGTCATTATTTGCAAATGATATGATATTATATATAGAAAATCTCAAAGACTCAACCAAATAATTGTTGATCTAATCAATGAATTTAGTGAAGTTGCAGAATATAAATCAACTTATAGAATCTAGTTGTATTTCTACACACTGTATAGTAACAGTAAAATATTTGTAAAATATCTATAAAAGAAATAAATAAAAGTATCTCATCTATCCCAATATCAAAAACAATAAAATACCTAGGAATAACCTTAACCAAGGAAGTAAAAGATCTGTACAATAAAAACTACAAGACTGTTGAGAAAAATCAAAGAGGATACAAGCAAATGAAACTGTGTGTACGTGTCAGAAGAATTAATTTTGTTAAAATGTTCATACTATTTAAAGCCATCTAGAGATTAAATGTAATCCCTATAAAAATGCCAGTGACATTTTCCAGAGAAATAAAAAAATCCTAAAATTTATATGGAACCACAAAAGACCTAAAGTAGCCAAAACAATGTTGAAAAAGAACAAAGGCAGAGGCATCACACTCCTTGATTTCAAACTATGTTACAAAGCTATAGTAATACATAGTACTGTCATAAATAGAACACGTAGAGAAAAGGAACTGAGTAGAGAGCACAGAATTAAAACCCCAGGTACAAAGTGAAAAAATTTTTGAAAAGAAAACCAAGAACAAGCAATCGGAAAAAGGTAGTCTCTTTAACAAATGGTGCCAGGAAAACTGAGCGAACATACAGAAAAATAAAAGTGGACCTTATCTTACACTTAGAAAAGTTAACTCGAAGTAAAGAGTTAAACACAGACCTGATACCATAAAACTCCAGAAGAAAATAGCGAAGAATTTCCTTACAATTAGCCTTAGCAATGAATTTTTGGATATGATACCCAAAACACAAACAACAAAACCAAAAATCAACAAGTGGGATTATATCAGACTTAACAGCATCTACACAGGCAAAGGCGAAAAGACAACCTGCAAAATAGGAAAAAATTTTCAAGCCATATTTCAAATAAGGTGTTAATATCCAAAATATATAAGAATGCATACAATCTAAAAAGCAAAAGAACAACAACAACAAAAAACCCAATCTGATTAAAAAGTTGAGCAGAGAAACTAAAGAAGCATTTTTCCAAAGAAAGCATCAAAAGTACATAAACACATGCTCAACATCACTTATTAAGGGCATGCAAGTCAAAATCGCAATGAGACGTCACCTCACACTCTTTAGAATGGTTATTATCAAGAAGGCAAGAGATAAAGTGTTGGTGAGAATATGGAAAAAATAAAACCCTGTACAATGTTGGTAAAATGTAAATTAGTTCAGTCACTATGGAAGACAATATAGAGTTTCCCAAGAAAATTAAAAACATATCTACCATATCATTAGCAATTCCATACCTGGGTATACACCCGGAGGAAATGAAAACAGGATATTGAAGAGATTGAAGAGATATGTGCATGCCCAAGTTTATTGCAGCATTATTCACAATAGCCAAGGTATGGGAACAACCTAAGTTTCTGTCAACAGGTGAATATCTATCTATCTATCTATCTATCTATCTATCTATCTATCTATTCCTCTATCATCTATCTATGTATAATCTATCCAACTCTATATCTGTATCTATATAATATCATTTAGCCATAAGAAAAAAGGAAATTCTTTCATTTGTGACAACATGGATGGGGCTTGAGGACTTTATGGTAAGTGAGATAAGTCGGACAAAAACAATACTGTATGATACCATTTATATGTGAAATCTTAAAAAGCCAAATATAAAAGCAGAAAGTTATATGTTGGTTACCAGGGCCAGGGGGCTAAAGGAATAGGGGAGATGTATTTTAAGGATACACACTTGTAACTAGTAGTAAATAAGAACGAGAGATCTAATGGACAGTAAAGTGAATACAGACAACGATATTGAATTACAATCATTAGAAACTAGATCTTAATTATTTCAACCACAAAACCCAAATGATAATTATATGAGGTCATAGAGGTACTAACAGTCGCTATAATATAATCATATTATATAAATGTATCAAATCAACATGTACACAGTAAATTTCCACAATGTTATATATCAAATATATTTCAATTTAAAAATGAAGGAAGAGGAATCCAGGGTTCATGAAAGGGGATTAGATCTTCGAAGTTACCCAGCAATAAATGTAAGGACTATGATGATGACTGATGATTCTCTGAGGAAATTGAAACCTCTGCCTTAACCGACTAAGCCAAACCAACCAAACTCATTTTTTCTAACTCTACTGATAGATATTGTTTTGGGAGTACCTAAGATAAAATTTATATTTGCAGAATCTATTATTATTATTATTATTATTATTTTTTTTAATTTTTTTATTTTTTTTTTCAACGTTTATTCATTTTTGGGACAGAGAGAGACAGAGCATGAACGGGGGAGGGGCAGAGAGAGAGGGAGACACAGAATCTCGGAAACAGGCTCCAGGCTCTGAGCCATCAGCCCAGAGCCTGATGCGGGCTCGAACTCACGGACCGCGAGATCGTGACCTGGCTGAAGTCGGACGCTTAACCGACTGCGCCACCCAGGCGCCCCTATTATTATTATTATTAAAGTTTGATGAGCTAACTGATAATAAACACATTATTTTGGAGACAAAAATAATGAGTAATTATTTATGTAGTTAAAGTAAAAAAGTTTTAAGATAGTAAAATGAATTAGTGTATAATATTAAATTGACCATTTTCAATTTAATCTATTTGTGTGTGTAATTTTTATTTATTTATTTATTTTTTTAGTTTTTAAAACTTACATCCAAATTAGTTAGCATATAGTGCAACAATGATTTCAAGAGTAGATTCCTAGTGCCCCTTACCATTTAGCCCATCCCCCCTCCCACAACCCCTCCCGTAAACCTCAGTTTGTTCTCCATATTTATGAGTCTCTTCTGTTTCCTCCCCCCCTCCCTGTTTTTATATTATTTTTGTTTTCCTCCCCTTATGTAAATCTGTTTTGTCTCTTAAAGTCCTCATATGAGTGAAGTCATAGGATTTTTGTCTTTCTCTGACTAATTTTGCTTAGCATAATATCTTGTAGTTCCATCCACATAGTTGCAAATGGCAAGATTTCATTCTTTTTGATTGCCAGGTAATACTCCATTGTGTGTGTATATATATATATATATACACACACCATACCTTCTTTACCCATTAATCCATCAATGGACATTTGGGCTCTTTCCATACTTTGGCTATTGTTGACATTGCTGCTATAAACGTGGGGGTGCATGTATCCCTTCAAAACAGCATACCTATATCCCTTGGATAAATGCCTAGTAATGCAATTGCTGGGTCGTAGGGTAGTGCTATTTGTAATTTTTTGAGGAACCTCCATACTGTTTTCCAGAGTGCCTACACCAGCTTGCATTCCCACAAACAATGCAAAGGAGATCCTCTTTCACTGCATTCTCGCCAACATCTGTTGTTGCCCGAGATGTTAATGTTAGCCATTCTGACAGGTGTCAGGTGGTATCTCTTTGTGGTTTTGATTTGTATTTCCCTGATGATGAGTGATGTTGGTCATTTTTTCATGTGTCGGTTGGCCATCTGGATGTCTTCTTTGGAGAAGTGTCTATTCATGTCTTTTGCCCATTTCTTCACTGGATAATATGGTTTTTGGGTGTTGAGTTTGATAAGTTCTTTATAGATTTTGGATACTAACCCTTTATCTGACATGTCATTTGCAAATATCTTCTCCCATTCTGTTGGTTTCCTTTTAGTTTCACTGATTGTTTCTTTCACTGTGCAGAAGCTTTTTTTTTTTTTTTTTGATGAGGTCCCAGTAGTTCATTTTTGCTTTTGTTTCCCTTGCCTTTGGAGACGTGTTGAGTAAGAAGTTGTTGCGGCCAAGATCCAACAGGCTTTTGCCTGCTTTCTCCTCAAGGATTTTGATGGCTTCCTATCTTACGTTGAGGTCTTTCATTCATTTTGAGTTTATTTTTGTGTATGGTATAAGAAAGTGGTCCAGGTTCATTCTTCTGCATGTCGCTGTCCAGATTTCCCAGCACCACTTGCTGAAGAGACTGCCTTTATTCCATTGGATATTCTTTCCTGCTTTGTCAAAGATGAGTTGACCATACGTTTGTGGGTCCATTTCTGGGTTCTCTATTCTGTTACATTGATCTGAGTGTCTGTTCTTGTGCCAGTACCATACTGTCTTGATGGTTACAGCTTTGTACTATAGCTTGAAGTCCAGGATTGTGATGCCTCCTGCTTTGGTTTTCTTTTTCAAGATTCCTTTGGCTACTCGGGGTCTTTTCTGGTTCCATACAAATTTTATAATTATTTGTTCTAGCTCTGTGAAGAATGCTGGTGTTACTTTGATAGGGATTGCATTGCATATGTAGATTGCTTTGGGTAGTGTTGACATTTTAACAATATTTGTTCTTCCTATCCAGGACCATGGAATCTTTTTCCATTTTTTTGTGTCTTCTTCAATTTCTTTCATAAGCTTTCTATAGTTTTCAGTGTATAGATTTTTCACCTCTTTGGTTATATTTATTCCTAGGTTTTTTATGGTGTTCTGTGCAACTGTAAATGGGATCAATTCCTTGATTTCTCTTTCTGTCACTTCATTGTTGGTGTATAGGAATGCAGCTGATTTCTGTGTATTGATTTTATATCCTGCAACTTTGCTGAATTCATGAATTAGTTCTAGCAGTTTTTTGGTGGAATCTTTGGGTTTTCCATATAGAGTATCATGTCATCTGCGAAGAGTGAAAGTTTGACCTCCTCCTGGCCTATTTGGATGCCTTTTATTTCTTTGTGTTGTTTGATTGCAGAGGCTAAGACTTCTAATACTATGTTGAATAACAGTGGCGAGAGTGGACATCCCTGTCTTGATCTTGCCCTTATGGGGAAAGCTCTCAGTTTTTCTCCACTGAGGATGATATTAGCGTTGGGTCTTTCATACATGGCTTTTATGATCTCCAGGTATGCTCCTTCTATCCCTACTTTCTTGAGGGTTTTAATCAAGAAAGGATGCTGTATTTTGTCAAATGCTTTTCTGCATCTATTGAGAGGATCATATGATTCTTGTCCTTTTTTTTTTATTGATGTGACGAATCACGTTAATTGTTTTGCAGATATTGAACCAGCCCTGCATCCCAGGTATAAATCCCACTTGGTCGTGGTGAATAAGTTTTTTAATGTATTGTTGGATCCGGTTGGCTAATATCTTGTTGAGGATTTTTGCATCCATGTTCACCAGGGAAATTGTCTATAGTTTTCCTTTTTAGTGGGGTCTCTGTCTGGTTTTGGAATCAAGATAATGCTGGATTCATAGAAAGAGTTTGGAAGCTTTCCTTCCATTTCTATTTTTTGGAACAGTTTCAAGAGAATAGGTGTTAACTCTTCCTTGAATGTTTGGTAAAATTCCCCTGTAAAGCCACCTGGCCCTGGGCTCTTGTTTTTTTTTGGGAGATTTTTGATTACTAATTCAATTTCCTTACTGGTTATGGGCCTGTTCAAATTTTCTATTTCTTGCTGTTTCAGTTTTGGTAGTGTATATGTTTCTAGGAATTTGTCCATTTCTTCCAGATTGCCCATTTTATTGGCCTATAATTGCTCATAATATTCTCTTATTATTGTTTTTATTTCTGTTGTGTTGGTTGTGATCTCTCCTCTTTCATTCTTCATTTTGTTTATTTGGGTCCTTTCCTTTTTTTTTTTTTTTTTTTTTTTTTTTGATCAAACTGGCTAATGTTTTATCAATTTTGTTAATTCTTTCAAAGAACCAGCTTCTGGTTTCATTGATCTGTTCTGTTTTTTTGGTTTTGATAGCATTAATTTCTGCTCTAATCTTTATTATTTCCTTTCTTCTGCTGGTTTGGGGTTTTATTTGTTGTTCTTTTTCCAGCTCCTTATGGCATAAGATTAGGTTGTGTATCTGAGATCTTTCTTCCTTCTTTAGGAAGGCCTAGATTGCTATATACTTTCCTCTTATGACCGCGTTTGCTGCGTCCCAGAGGTTTTGGGTTGTGGTGTTATCATTTTCATTGTCTTCCATATACTTTTTAATTTCCTCTTTATCTGCTTGGTTAGCCCATTCATTCTTTAGTGGGATGCTCTTCAGTCTTCAAATTTTTGTTACCTTTCCAGATTTTTTCTTGTGGTTGATTTTGAGTTTCATAGCATTGTGGTCTGAAAATATACAGGGTATGATCTCGATCATTTTGTACTTACTTAGGGCTGATTTGTGTCCCAGTATATGGTCTATTCTGGAGAACGTTCCATGTGCACTGGAGAAAAATGTATATTCTGCTGCTTTAGGATGAAATGTTCTGAATATATCTGTGAAGTCCATCTCGTCCAGTGTGTCATTCAAAGCCATTGTTTCTTTGTTGATTTTTTGATTAGATGATCTGTCCATTGCTGTGGATGGGGCGTTGAAGTCTCCTACTATGATGGTATTACTATCAATGAGTTTTTTTATGTTTGTGATTAATTGATTTGTATGTTTGGGTGTTTCCACATTTGGCGCATAAATGTTTACAATTGTTAGGTCTTCTTGGTGGATAGACCCCTTAATTATGATATAATGCCCTTCTGCATCTCTTGATACAGTCTTTATTTTAAAGTCTAGATTGTGTGATATAAGTATGGCTATTTCGGCTTTCTTTTCTTGACCATTAGCGTGGTAGATGGTTCTCCATCCCCTTATTTTCAATCTGGAGGTGTCTTTAGGTCTAAAGTGGGTCTCTTGTAAACAGCATATAGATGGATCTTGTTTTCTTATCCGTTCTGTTACCCTATGTCTTTTGAGTGGAGCATTGAGTCCGTTGACGTTTAGAGTGAGTACTGAAAGATATTTATGCCATTATGATAATTGTAGAGTTGGAGTTTCTGGTGGTGTTCTCTGGTCCTTTTGAATCTTTATTGCTTTTGGTATATATATACATATATATATATATATATATATATATATATATATATATATATAATTTTTTTTTCATTTTTTTCTTTTCTCAGAGAGTCCCCCTTAAAGTTTCTTGCAGGGCTGGTTTAGTGGTCACAAACTCCTTTAATTTTTGTTTGTCTGGGAAGCTTTTTGTCTCTCCTTCTATTTTGAATGACAGCCTTGCTGGATAAAGAATTTTTGGCTGCATATTTTTCTGATTCAGCACACTGAATATATCCTGCCACTCCTTTCTGACCTGCCAAGTTTCTGTGGATAGGTCTGTTGCAAACCTGATCTGTCTTCCCTTGTAGGTTAGGGATTTTTTTTTTTTTCTCTTGCTGCTTTCATGATTCTCTCCTTGCTTGAGTATTTTGTGAATTTGACTATGATATGCCATGTTGATGGTCGGTTTTTGTTGAATCTAATGGGGGTCCTCTGTGCTTCCTGGATTTTGATGTCTGTGTCTTTCCCCAGGTTAGGAAAGTTTTCCTCTATGATTTGCTCACATAACCCTTCTACCTCTCTTCCTTTTCTGGGACGGTTCTGATGTTGTTCCTTTTTAATGAGTCACTGATTTCTCTAATTCTTAAATCATGCTGTTTTGCCTTAATCTCCCTCTTTTTTTCTGCTTCATTATTCTCTATAAGTTTGTCCTCTATATCACTGATTCTCTGTTCTGACTCATCCATCCTTGCCGCCACTGCATCTGCCCGTGATTGCAGCTCAGTTATAACATTTTGAATTTCATTCTGGCTATTTTTTACTTCCTTTATCCCGCAGAAAGGGATTCTAATCTATTTTCAACTACAGCTAGTATTCTTATTATCGTGATTCTAAATTCTGGTTCAGACATCTTGCTTGTATCTGTGCTGGTTAAATCCCTGGCTGTCGTTTCTTCGTGCTGTTTCTTTTGGGGTGAATTCCTTCATTTTGTCATCTTGAAGGGAGGAAAAGAATTAATGAGGTAGAAAAATTGAAATTAAAAGAATTAAAATTAAAAAAATATGAAAATTAAAAATTAAACACACACACACACACACAAATTGAATATATGATGCTAGATCCTAGGTGTGTTTTGGTCTGGGTGTTGAAAGTGGTTTGAGAGATTAGAGGAAAAGGGGGGGGAGAAAAAAAAAGGAAATCGTTTGAGAATTTGAAAACATGAATTCACTAAAGTAGACTAAAATGAGATGGGGTTAAAATAGAATTTGTAGAAATATACACAAAAGTAAAGAATAGAGTAGAAAAAAATTAAAGAATAATATTTTTAATAAAAATTAAAAATAAATATGATTTTTTTCTTTTTATATATGTTAAGAAAAAAGAAAAGAAATGAAAAAGAGAAAAAAGATCTAAAAAAAGAAAGAAAGAAAAGAAATCGTTTGAAAATTTGAAAAAGTGAATACACTGTAGTAGACTAAAATGAAATGATGTCAGTAAAAAAGAATTTGAAAAATTTACATAAAAGCAAAAAATATGGTAATAAAAATTAAAGGCAAATATTTTTAATAGAAATTGAAAGTAAAATAAAGTTTTTCTCTTTCTGCCTTCAAGAAAAAGAAAAGAAACGAAAAAGAGAAAAAGAAAAAGAAACAAAAAAATAAAAAGGAAATTGATAATTTGAAAAGGTGAATACACTGAAGTAGACTAAAATAAAATGATGAAGTAAGATAGAATTTGAAAAAATTTACCAAAAGTAAAAAATATAGTAATAAAAATTAAAGAAAAATGTTTTTAATAAAAATTGAAAATAAAAATTAATTTTTTGTCTTTCTGTATTCAAGAAAAAGAAAAGACATGTAAAAGAGAAAAAGAAAAAAAAGAAAAAAGAAAGAAAATTGAATAGATGGACCTGCTAACAGATTGAAATAAGACTGAAATTACCTCGTTTTCCCCTAGAAGTCAGTCTATGTAGCGCCTTATAGTCCATAAACTAAGCCAGCAGTGAGACGTGTTCTTGAAGAGCGAAGTTGGCCCAGTTGGGCGGGACTCAGTGTAACAGCTCCGCTCTCCACTAGATGGCGCTGCTAGCCTACTGGGGTGGATTGTTGCGGGGCTCGTAGGTGCGTAGGTGCGTATGCGCATGCGCTGGAGCGCAGACAATGGCTCGACCCAACTACCCATTGTGTTCTCCCGAATCAGCAATCGTGCACCTGTCCTCTGTCCTTAGCTCTTGTCCACTCCCTGCTTTTTCACTCTCCGTGACCAGTCCCCAGGCAGAATTTTGTCACAGATGCGGACATTTTCCCCGGCCCCTTACTTCTGAAGGACTGCGGCTTTGACCCGTACAGCCCCTCTGCAGGAGGGTCTCACCAAGCAATGGCCGAATGAGCAATGGCTGAATGTCGGCTGCACCCAGGAACGCTTGCTGGACCCTGCTGCTGCCGGTGCACCAAGACTGCGGCCCGGTGCCAGCCTGTCCCAGAAAAAGTTCGAAAGAGAGTGTAGCAGCAGCTTTTCAGGGATTATGGAAAACCACAATACACATCTGGTACCAGGCTTCACCCCTTAAGGACCTTGTTCCAGCACCAGCAAATGTGGCCGTTTTCTGGGGTCTGCTGGGACCAGGTGGCTTCAACAGTCTCCACCACATGTCCTTCCAGCAGTGGAACCGCTTTTCTCCGTGTGGCCTGAGGACCGCCCGGACCCCACTCTCTTCCTGGGGATTCGCCCTTCCCACCAGAGCACCACCAGGTATCGAGCTGCAGAGTTGCAGCCTTTGCACTCCCCTTGTTTACAGTCTTAACGGAATTTAAAACTTCTCCTTTCTCCTTTCTCCCTTTTTAGTTTAGTCCCTGCAGCTGTTTCCAATTTTTCACTCTCTCTCCAGCTGCTTTTGGGGAGGGGTGCTTTTCTTGTATTCTCCCCACCCCCACCCCAGTCTCTGTCCTCTCTCCGCCCACAAAAGTGGTTCCCTACTCTCAGCAGCTTCTCGCTCCCCAAATTCACTTCTCCGCACCGTGTACCTGCTGAATTCTGTGGTTCAGGTTGTGCAGATTGTTGTGTTAATCCTCCAATCAGTTTTCTAGGTGTATAGGATGGTTTAGTGTTGGTCTGGCTGTATTTCATGGACTCAAGACACACAAAAATTTTCATGCTGTTCCACCATCTTGGCTCCTCCCTGTATCTGCAATTTTTTAATGTTTATTTTTATTCTTGAATAAAAGATAAAATAAAAAAAGGGAGCATGAGAAGGGGAAGGGGACAGAACGAAGACACAGAATCTAAACAGTCTCCAGGCTCTGAGCTGTTAGCACAGAGCAGGAAGTGGGATTTGAACCCATGAATCACAGGGGCGCCTGGGTGGCTCAGTCGGTTAAGCGGCCGACTTCGGCTCAGGTCACGATCTCGCACTCTGTGAGTTCGAGCCCCGCGTCGGGCTCTGTGCTGACAGCTCAGAGCCTGGAGCCTGTTTCAGATTCTGTGTCTCCCTCTCTCTCTGACCCTCCCCCGTTCATGCTCTGTCTCTCCCTGTCTCAAAAATAAATGTTAAAAAAAAAAAATTTTTTTTTTTGAACCCATGAATCGCAAGATCATGACCTGAGCTGACGTCAGACATCCAACCGACTGAGCCACCCAGAACCCCACAATCTGTTTGTATCTAAAGGCTGATTTGGAAGCTTCCCTACTTGGTCTAGCAGACAATGGATACCAGTCATTAGTTATTACTTTGTTACTGACATACTAAAGAGTCATGGGACTGCTTGTTTTAGATTCCATCAGGTTTTAAAATTTCATATATCAGCAAAAGTTCATGGAATTTGAAAATTTATGTAACATTTTTATTGTGCCAAATAAGGCCCTTAAAAAGCACTTTAAGATAAACAATCACCCTCCTTTCAAAGAAGAAAGATAATTTTAACTCTAAAACAATTTGCAGACATGCTGTCAGAATCAGGGAAGTTCTCCAAGCGGAATAAATCGAGCGCTATAAAAAATAGCAGGAACATAAATTTAATATGTAAATTGACTAGGTGACAGTTAAGAATTGCTAACCTGGGAAGACTGAATTTGCAAGTTGGCTGGGGTCAACCATGGAAACAAGTATAAGCTACATGCAATCCTTAAGAGTTTGCCTATGGGACAGAGGAGAAGTTGATAATATCTGCCAGTGGATATCTCCTCCTTTACTTTAGAAAGTCCGTTACAGATCTACATCTCTCCCTCATTGGACTTTCTCAATTTCTTTCCAGCTTAATCACAGCTAGTTCTTAGAGAACTAAATTTGACTATGATGGTTTTCATCTTTTTAGTAATTTTCTAGGAATGCTGTAATAGAGTACCACAAAATGAGTCACTTAACAGAAATTTTGTCTGAAAATTCTGTAGCCTACCAGGTCAAGATCATAGTGTCTGCAAGACTATCCACTCTCTGAAGGCACCAAGGAAAGATCTCTTCTGGATTATTTCAAGTTGTTCCTTGGCTTGTGGCAGCATGATTCTGATTTTCACATGTTCTCCCTCTGTCCAAAATGTATCTCTTTATGAATACACCAGTCATACAGGATTAGGGGCTGACTTTATTCCAGTATAACCTCATCGGAACTAATTACATATGCAATGGCCCTATTTCCAAATAAGATGACTTTATGAGTTTACTGGAAGCTATAAATTCAACATATGAATTTTACACTTCAACACATTATATTTCACACTTCAACACATTATAATATCTTTGGTTTGATATAATGCTGGATAGGGACACTAATTACTTAGATATTCGATAGTGAGGAGAGATAAATGTCAGAGAATATCAGTGTGCATTATGAGAAAATTTTGAATCATCAAAATTTTCTTTTTTTTAGCATTTATTTATTTATTGAGAGAGAGAGAGAGAGAACCAGTGGGGGAGGGGCAGACAGAGAGGGGACATAGGATTTGAAGCAGGCTCACTGACAGCAGTGAGCCCCATGTGGAGCTCGAACTCAAAAACTGTGAGATCATGACCCGAGACAAAGTCAGATGCTTAACCGACTGAGCCACCCAGTCATCCAAATCATCCAAATTTTCTATATGCTCTAGTCCTAACTAGAAGAATAAGAACAAATCGCTCATTTGTCAACACTAATTAATTGTCTATATTTTCATAACAAATTATGTATTTCATCTTTGGACAGTTTTACTCAGGCCTACAAGATTTACTATTTACTGCTATTGCCTGAATATTTGTGTTCCTCAAATGCATGTGTTGAAATCTTAAGTCCCAAAGGCATTGGTATTAGTAGGTGGAGACTTCAGGAAGTAAGTTGGTCATGACGATATAGCCATCGTGAATAGGGTCAGGGCTCTTATAAAGGAGATCCCATAGAGCTCCCGAGTGTGAGGATATGAGAGAAATATGTGATATGGAAAAGAGCCCTCGCTCAGCCATGCGGGCACCCTAATCACTGACTTTCAGCCTCCAGAACTGAAAGCAATAAATTCTGCCGTTGATTAGCCACCTAGTCTTTCATATTTTGTTATAGTAGCCTAAATGGATAAAGACGGTTAACGTATAAATTTTGTTGACTGATGTGTAAATATTTGAGAAGTATTTTATAATTTAGGATTTTAGCCAATGAGATTATATTTGTTTGTTGCATCTCTATATTTTTTGCTGTTGTTGCTGGGTCTCTATATTTGAAGTTTTTAAACTTTTTTGGACATTAGTCACAAAAATTATTACCATATATCATAGTTTAGGAACTTTGGGCCAAGGTAAAATCCTCAAAGCACCAAGATAAAATCAAAGTTGACACATTCGGCTCTTATTAAATATGAGCAACTTATGGGAATATTTTAAGTTATTGGGAAAATTATTTGTTTATATATAAAACACCTTTTCACTTGATAAAACCATGAAGTCCATTTGATTAAGAAGCAAAAAATTTGGGGTGCCTGGGTGGCTCAGTCGGTTAAGCATCTGACTCTTGGTTTCAGCTCAGGTCATGATCTCATAGTTCATGAGATCAAGCCCTGAATTGGTCTCTGCACTCATAGTGCAGAGCTTGCTTGGGATTCTCTCTCCCTCCCTCTCTCTCTGCCCGCCCCCCCCCCCCCACTCATGCTGTCTCTTTCTCTTTCAAGATAAATAAACTTTAAAAAATAAAAAAAAAAAAAGATAACAAAAAGGAAGTAAAATATTTACATTAAGGAGATAAAAATGTTTGGATGTGGGCCCCCGGGTGGCTCAGTCAGTTAAGTGTCTGACTCCTGATTTTGGCTCAGGTCATGATCTCACCATTTGTGAGTTTGAGCCCTGTGTCAGGCTCAGCATTGTGTTTGGAGGCTGCTTGGGATTCTCTCTCTCTCTCTCTCTCTCTCTCTTTCTCAAAATAAATAAACTAAAAAAAAGTTTGGATATGGTTATCAGTTGAAATCAGTTATATGTATGCACTTGGTCTGATTGTGGAGGAAAAATTAACCTGAAAGAATTAATTAAACAAGTATGAAATAATTGTATATGGTATCATGAGAACATAATTGAATGTTGATTTCTATGTTTGGCCTATGACCCTTTATTTTGCGATGCTTCTTGGGTTTTTCTGAGGGACGGAGAAATATTATCTGATAATTTTTATGGGCCTGATGTCTACTCAAAGCATGTAGAGGTTTTGAAGTAATGATATTTTAAAAAGATTTCAGGCTAGATAATAAACTGAAAAGATGGAATAAAATGACAGGCATTGGAGTTATTAGAGAATGGCAGGTTAGAAAATAAAATATATTGTTTCTTAGTTTGGGCTGCTATAACATATTACCATAAAAGGGTGACTTCAGCAACAGACTTATTTCTCATACTTATAGAACCCGGAAAGTCCAAATCAATTTGATTCTTGGTGAGGACATCTTCCTGGCTTACAAGAGGAGGGTTATCTTCTGGTTATAGTCTCATATGGTGAAAGAAAGCTCTGGTAATCTTTCTCATCTTATAAAAGTCACTAATCCCAACATGGCAGATCCACTCTAATGACCTTACCTAAATGTGATTACTTTCCAAAATCCATCTCCTAATTACCATTACATTAGGGTTTACAGCTTTAAGATGTGAATTTGGGTGGATACAAACATTCAGTCAATAATAGGTTCACTGAAAAGAGAATGGTTGACAAAGAGGCAAGACTAAAGTCAAAGGGGAAGATTTTGCTTGCAGCTTGTTGACATCAGGAAACTTTTTTTTTTTTTTTTAATTTGTGGAATTTGGGGATGAAGCAGTCTACTCAAAGTCATCTAGTTTTGAACACATTTTAGTGTGCCTCTACTTTAATCTCTAGTGGAACAGGATGTCCTAGTTCTATGATTGAAAGCATAATTATAAGAAGAAGCGTGAATTGATTAGTATATGTCCTGGTATTTAAAACAGTATTCTTGATTAAGAATATCTGGAATGATAATTTTAGACCCAATTCTGCACTTGGTATTTTTTGATATTGTTCCTCTGTATTTATTCTGTCTCAGTTACATATAATATGGAGATGTATCCAGTAATGCACGTCCCTTTTGGAAATGAAACATCATCCCTTGGGTGTATGGCTACGGACAAGGTACTAGTTTTCTGACAGTATCTGAAAAGATCAGAATGAACAAATTCAGAATCCATCATGGGAGGTTTCAAGCAAAGAATCTGGTCTCTGTAAGAATTTCGCATAGCAATTATTACAGGGATTTTGAAGTACTAGTTTTTTTTTTTTTTTTTTTTTAGAGATAATATAGAATTTTGGGGATTTTGTATAGTTTTGAGTTTAAAACACTACTGTGTCCTTTTTTTATACCCTCCCAACTCTATGAAATGAAGTAGGCTTGAATTATCTACTTAATAAGAGTATTTTACATGTTCCTTTTAGTATGTTGACTATAAAATGAGATTCTTTTTAATCTCCAGAAAATATTAAAGGTGTTCTCCAGGTGGAACAAACATAATAATATTTTCTGGGGTGTGAAATAATTACAAATTTAGCCTTTGACAATGGCAAGTTTTAATTCAATTTGAAAATGTAACAACAAAATAATGAGCACTAGATTTTGTATGTAAGTGATGAATCACTGAATTCTACTTCTAAAACCAATATTGTGCTGTAGGTTAACTAAATAAAGTTTAAATTAAAAAATAAATAAATAAAAATAAAAACTTGAAACCTTTAAAAACATTTAAACAACTAATTAAAGGTCATTTGTTACTGTGGAAATTACCATTGTGGTAGAGATTTAGAGTCTTGTTTTACTCAATTTCTCAATTCATCTGGGTTATAAAAATGACACACAAGATAATATTGGGTGTCCAAATAGTTTTGGGTATAGTACTCCACATTATGCTTGAAATGTTCAAGATAGTTTATTCTGCCACATTTGGATTTTTATTGTTGTTGTTGTTGTTGTTGTTGCATAAAAACAAGTCAAAAGATTATTTTAACAATATTGAGTATATGAGAGAGATTGAGATAGCTGATATTTTAATTGGTGAGATCAGTTTGATGTCTTTTGAAAAATAATCATTTATATTAAAGAAATCATAGTAAACAACAGTTTTTATAATATTGTCTTTAAGTTAGTAAGAGCTTTTTACTTTTTATAATAAGAAATTTCTTTAGTATAGACTTTAAACATTGAGTTACTTTGGGTATTTGTTTCAGGAATAAGAATTGTCGCAATTAACAGAATATTTATAACAAAATGCCTGGTAGGCACTACCTCTACTTAATAACTATACCTTGATCATACTTGCGATAACATAATCAAATAATAGCTTGACATATGATAACTCTGAAGACAGTAATCTTTAACATTGAATATGAGCTAAATTAGGAAAAGACATGCATTGTATTTTAGTATGGCCTTTATATATACTAAAAAGAACTGGTAGGTGTAACCTGTAAATGTTACACCAATAAGCATTAATGCAGAAAAAGATTTTTAGCACACTAGTGATTAGTTGGAAAGGTTTTGATGCTTTTCATCACTCAGCTATAACTGGTAAAAAGTAAAATGTGTTTAACTATTGGTCAAGAGCACTGTCAAGAAAGGCAGTTGTCTTATAATAATTCTTTAATTTTGAGTAAGCCTAAAACTTAACATTGTAATGTAGGCACAAATATTTAAAAGTGATTAGCATGTTATAAATATTTAGTCAGATATTGTAAAGTTTGCATAAGAAAGCTCATTCAGCATGGAGAGCAGAAGGAGTATTGAGTAAATAAAATATGGAGAATACCAAATAGATATAATTATGTTAGTGCCATAATTTTTCTAAACTAAAGGAAAAGGAAAAAAAAAAAGAAAAAAGAAAGAAGCCATTTACCTATCAATAAGTTCTTTAAATAGAAATGGATAAAACCCTCCAATCAAAAACCAAAAACTGGCTGGATCAAAAAACAAAAGAAAACAAAACAAAACAAAAACCATCCAACTATATGCTGTCTACAACAGAATCACCTTGGACTTAAGAACACACATAACCTAGGGCACCTGGGTGGCTCAGTCGGTTAAGCATCTGACTCTCAGTTTGGGCTCAGGTCATGATCTCATGGTTCGTGGGATTGAGCCTTGAGTCAGGCTCTATGCTGGGTGTAGAGCCGGCTTGGGATTCTCTCTCTTCCTTTCTCTCTGCCTCTCCCCCAGTCTCATTCCCCATCTCTCTCTCAATATAAATAAATAAACATTAAAAAAACAAAACAAGGGGCGCCTGGGTGGCTCAGTCGGTTAAGCGTCCGACTTCACCCGGGTCACGATCTCACAGTCCGTGAGTTCGAGCCCGCATCAGGCTCTGGGCTGATGGCTCAGAGCCTGGAGCCTGCTTCCGATTCTGTGTCTCCCTCTTTCCCTGCCCTTCCCCCGTTCATGCTCTGTCTCTCTCTGTCTCAAAAATAAATAAACGTTAAAAAAAAAAATTAAAAAAAAAAATCAAAACAAAACACACATAAGCTGAAAGCAAAGAGATGGAAAAATAGTCCAGGCAAACTGTAACCAAAAGAGAACAGTGGTGACTATATTTGTATCATACAATATAGACTTTGAGTCAAAATCTGTTATAAGGAATAAAGAAATTTATTATTTAATTCATATATAAAGCAAATATTGCCATATCTGAAGGAAGAAATAGACAGCAATAAAATAATAGCAGGAGGCTTCAATATCCTAGTTTCAATAATGGAAAGAATATTAATAAGGAAATAGCATATTGAACACTATAGACCAAATGAACCTAAGAGACACATAAAGAACATGCTAACAGCAGCTGAATATATATTCTTTTCATTTGCACATGAACAATCTTCAAACCAGATCATATGTTAGATCACAAAATAAGTCTTAATATACTTAAAAGGATTGCCACAATGAAATGACTAGAAATCAGTAACACAAGGAAACTGGAAAAGTTATGAACTGGTGGAAAATAAATAACACAATCTTGAACAACCAATAGATCAAAGAAAAAAATCAAAAGAAAAACACACATAAAAATCTCAAAACAAATAAAAGCCAAAATACAAATGCCAGAATTTATAGAATGTAACAAAAGCACTACCAAGAGGAAGTCTATAGAGGTAAACATGTTAAAAAAAGAAAAGAAAAATCTTGAATAAACTAACTTTACACATCAAAAAAAATAGAAAAATATGGACAATCTAGCCCAACAGAAAGCTAAGAAATAATGATTAGAGTATCAATAAATTTAATAGAAGTAGAAAAAATTTAAAAATCAATAAAACTAAGAATTGTTTTCTTTGAAAGATAAGTGAAAGATTAGTAAATTCTTTAAAAGATAAGTAAACCTATAGCTAAATTAATAAAGAAAAAGGAAAGAAAATTCACATAAATGAAATCAAGAATGAAGAGGAAGCATTACAATTGATGCAACAGAAATTTAAAAAGATCACAAGCAAGTAGCATGAACAATTATACAAGCAAATTGGGTAACCTAAAAGAAATTGATAAATTTCCAGAAAAGTATGACCAAGACCAAATGATGAATCAATAGAAAATATGAATAGAACAATGATAAATAATGAAGTGGAACCAGTAAACAAAAACTTCCAAACAAAGAAAAGACTAGGACCAGATGGCTTTATGGGTGAATTCCACTAAACATTTAAGGAAGTACCAATTCTTCTCAAAATTGTTCAAAAAAAACCAACAACAACAACAACAACAACAACAACAACAACAAAAACAGAAGGAATACTTTCAAAACTCAAATTATTAAGTCAGTATTAACCTGATACTAAAACCAGAAATACACTACAAGAAAAGTAAAAGCCAGTATTCCTGATAAATATAGATGCAGAAATCTCAACAATATACTAGCACATTAAAGGGATCATAAACATGACTATGTGGGATTTACCTCAGGAATACAAAGATGACTCAGTATACACAAATCAATTACTATAATAATCCATTAATAGAACAAAAGATAAAAATCACATGCTTATCTCAGATGCAGAAATTTTTTTTTTTTGATAAAATGAAACAAACTTTCATGATAACAAACTGTCAACAAACGAGGTAGAGACGGAAATTACTAAAACATAAGAAAGGCCATACAGGACAAGCCCACAATCAAAACCATGCCAAGAGTGAGAAATGAAAGTCTTTGTTTAGGAAGGACCAAGGTCATGATGCCCACTCTTAGCACTTGTATGCAACTTACTGCTGTTAGCCCTACCTAAAGAAAGGGATTAGGCAAGAAAAGGAAAGAAAAATAACCAAAACTGAAAGTCTGAAGTAAAATTATCTCTGTTCGCAGATGACATAATTTACTATGTAAACAATCATAAAGACTCCATGAAAAATACCATTAGAACTAATAAATCAAATCAATAAAATTGGAGGATCCAAAATTAACATACAAAAGTCAGTGGCATTTCTATCCATTAACAATGAAATACTTATAATGAAATTAAGAAATTAAGGGGCTTAATCAGTTAAGGGTCCAGCTCTTGAATTCAGCTCTGGTCATGATCTCACAGTTTGAGAGATCCAGCTCATGTCAGGCTCTGTTGCTAACAGTGTGCAGCCTACTTGGGATTCTCTCTCACCTTCTCTCTCTGCCCATCCCCTGCTCTTGCTCTCTCTCTCAAAACAAATAAATAAACATGAAAAACAAATTTGAAAAACCAATCACAATTATAATATTGCCAAAAAGAATAACATACTCAGGAATAAACTTAACGAAGGAGATGAAAGACTTTAATGTTTAGAAAACAGGCAAGTAAGACTTCACTAAACACACACACACACACACACACACACTTCTGCACATTAAAGGAAAAAATCAAGGATATTATACAATGGTCAAAAAATATTTGCAAACTGAATATTTAATGAGGCTCAATAACCAAAATATATAAGGAATTCCTACAACTGTGTAGCAAGAAATCCCAAATGGTCTGAATAAAAAATGAGCAAAGACTTGAATTGACATTTCTCCAAAGACATACAGATGACCATCAGACACATGATGCTCAACATCACTAATCATTAAGGAAATGCAAATCAAAAACACAGTGAGATATTACCTTGCACCTTGGTATGGTTATTATTAAACATAAATATATAACCATTAGCAGGTCTTGGCGAGAAGGAGATGTGGAGAAATGGAAATTCTAGTGTATTGTTGGTGGGAAAGTAAATTGACGCAGTCACTATACAAAATAGTATGTAGGTTTCTCAAACATTAAAAATAGAAGTACCATATGGTCTAGCAATTCCACTTCTGGATATACGTACAGATGATTGAGGTCAGTATCTCAAAGAGATAGCTGCACTAACATGTTCATTGCAGCATTATTCATAATAGCTAAAATATGAGAATGACCTAAATGTCCATCAACAGATGAATAAATAAGTGTGGTACGTACATACAATAGAATATTATATATGGTTAGAAAGAAAATTCTGCTCTGCACAGCAATATGGATGATTCTGGTGGACATTATGCTAAGTGAAAAAAACTGGTCACAGGAGGGTAATTTCCACATCATTCCAATTACATGAGCTATTTAAAACAGTCAAACTCATTGAAACAGAGGGGGATGGTGGTTGTCAGGGGCTGGGGGAAGAGGCAGATAAGGAATTGCTGTTCCATGGGTATATACTTACAGTTATGCAAGATGAGTAAGTTATAGAGATCTGCTGTATAGCATCAGGCCTCTATTTAACAATACTGTATTGTGTGATAAAAACTTGTTGAGAGGCTAGATCTCATATTAAGTGGTATCAGAAAATAAATAATAATTGAGGGAAATGTGAAAAAAAAAAGTATGTGGGGCACCTGGGTGGCTCAATTGGCTAAGCATCTGGCTTTTGGTTTTGGCTCAGGTCATGATCTCACGGTTTCGTGGGTTCGGGCCCCATGTTGGGCTCTGTGCCGCAGTCCATAGCCTGCTTGGGATTCCGTCTCTCTGCCCCTCCCCCACTCAGACTGTCTCTGTCTCTAAATAAACAAACAAACAAACTTAAAAAATAAAATAAATATGCGAATAAAAAATGAATAAATTTCTAGAAAGTAGAAAAAGATAAACTAAGAAAAAAGTTCCATAGACTATTATGTTAAACTTATTTCCACATGCTAAAATGAGAAAGTGACCATTTATTATTTAACAGATCCATTTTTGCCAATGATAATCTTCTTTAGGAATACTGTATTAGTTTCAACTGAAATGGACTATGAAATGTTAAATTTTTATTTTGCTTATAAATATTGCCCAGTAATGCTTTTACAATTCTTATCTTATAAGCCAGTAACCTAGGGCATAAATATTATGAGAGCTAAGCCACTTTCTCCCCCTGAGTTGCTTATGCTTTAAATATTTAAAGCATAAGTTCAATGTATTTCTAGAAAGCTTGTTTCCTTTATATATATCTGTGTGTAAATGCTTATTAATTTTTTATAAACCAGTCAAAAGAATTTTATCTATGAAAATTTAACAAAATTTATATTTAGATACCTTAATTCCCTCCAAAATAGAAAAAAATATGGAAATTTATTTTAAAAAATAGTTTATGCTCTCCAGACAGAAAGCTGTTATCAAATCTTGGGCACAGTGTCAATAAACTACAAGTTTTAAAGTTGAAACAGAAATATTGGTTTTCATTAAGAATGTTGATTAGTAGAGTAAATAACGATATAGTTAACATCACTGGACCTTTCAGAGCAGCATGAGTGGTAAAATATGAAAGTTCTATAAAGTTTCTCATGAATCCACCAGAATAGTTATTTTTCTAATTGATGGGGAATTGTGAGATACCCCCAGCTGACAGACGGTAATAAATTAGGACCTTTAGACATATAGCTGCAATAAATGAATTGTGCTGACAATGTGAATAAGCTTGGAAATGGATTCATTTCCAGATGAGCCTTCCCAGATGAGAATACAGACTGATTTGTGAGGCCCTGAGTAACAGACCTAGTGTTGCTCTACCCAGATGCCTGATTCACTGAAACTCTGAGATAAATTTGTATTGTTTTAAGCCAATAGATTTGGAGTGATTGCTTACACAACAATCAGTAACTGTGTTGTACTTTTTAGAACACATTTTTCCTATCTCTGCCATCTTTAGTCTTAAAGACTCTTGAAAACATAACAATGCTGTGTGCTGTTTGTTTTTGATACTAACTGCTACCACCACCACAAAACCAAAACCAAAACCAAAACCAAACAAAACTGAACAAAGCAAAAAACCCTGACCACTTTGTGCTAGAGATTTGGTTTTCCTTTTTTTGTTCTAAAGTGTTACATAAGTATGTTACCGTGCTAGATTCCAAATGTTCCCACAGTGGATCATTTTATATGAACATCATCTTTTGCCCAAGATTTCTTTTTGTTGGTATTAACTATGTGGTCCATAATGAGTAGATTTAGAACAGAATGAAGTTTTGGACCTCACACCATTCAGAATGGCTAGTATCAAAAAGACAAGAAATAACAAGTGTTGATGAGGATAAGGAGAAAAGGGAACCTTTCTGCACTGTTGGTGGGAACATACATTGGTGCAACCGCTGTGGAAAACAGTATGGAGTTTCCTTAAAAACCTAAAAATAGAAACACTACATGACCCAGTTATTCCACTACTGGGTATTTACCAGAAGAAAACGAAAACAGTAGTTCAGAAAGATATATATACTCCTGTGCTTCTTGCCGTGTTATTTACAATAGTCAAGATGTGGAAGGAAGCCGTGTCCATCCATAGATAAATGACTGAAAAAGATGTGGTACATATATACAATAGAATATTGCTCAGCTATAAAAAACAGTGATTTCTTGCCATTTGAGACAACACGGATGGACCTGGAGGATATTAAGCTAAGTGAGAGAAGTCAGACGAAGACAAATACCATATGATTTCACTTAAATGTGGAATCTAAACAACAAAACAAAAGAAAAAAAACAAAAGAACAGACTCTTAAATACCGAAAATAAACTGTTAGTTGCCTGAGGGGTGGTGGGTAGGGGGATGGGCAAAATAGATAGAAGGAATTAACAGTTACAAACTTCTTGAGCCAAACTGCTTGTATGGCTCAGTTGGTTGAGCATCCAACTTCAGCTCAGGTCATGATCTCACGGTTTGTGGGTGGTTGGAGCTCTGTGTCAGGCTGACAGCTTAGAGCCTGGAGCCTGTTTCAGATTCTGTGTCTGCCTTTCTCTCTACCCCTCCCTGCTTACGCTCTGTGTGTCTCTTCCTCAAAAATAAATAAACATTAAAAAAATTTTAAAAAAGAGTTACAAAGTTCAGTTATAAAATAAGTCACAGATGAAAGGTCAATATAGGGAATATGGTCATTAATATTGTAATGACATTGTATGATGACAGATTGTGACCACACTTATGGTGAGTAATGTATAGAATTGTCAAATCAGTGTGATGTATACTTGAAATGAATATAACATTGGATATCCATTATATTTCAATAATAAAAAAAAAGAAAAAGCTATCTGGGAGGTATGTAAAGACATTCATTTGGGTTAAAAGTCACACTTTCACCAAACGTAATAGCAACACAGATGTCTCTATGATTGGAAATTCAAGATATTAATGGCTTCTATAACATGTAGACTCAAATATCAGTAAATATCTGAATTCTAAAGAAATGTACAAATAAACTAACAACATGAAAAATATAAATTCACACTCATTTGCCACTTGAAAATTAATAGAGCATCTACTATTAAGCAGAAATCTCTAAATGAATGTACCACATAACTAAAAATCAGAATCCACACTAATGTGGCAAATGAAGACAAATAATTTCTCAATGTTCAAACCAAAATCAGAACCAAAATTATTCTTGGATAAGAAGGCATTTGGCACATAGAGAATTACTGACAGTATTTAAGAGTTCCTGGAATGTCAAGGCACTTGTTTGGATAACATATTTTGTTATTATTATGCAAGTGAAATCTCCAGATGTATGTCAAGGAATATACCAAAAACTTCCAGAAGTATCCAGTCAAATATTTAAAGTAGATTTTGTGAAGTGAATCTTAGAGACATTCTTGGCCCAAAATCAAGGAGGCATACTGCTTCTTTTCCAAATCGAAAATTAATTGTGAAATTTTTCTGAATTTGTTTTGATAGTAAGGAGAAGATTCAAAATCCCAAGATTAGCCATCAGTCAGAAACAATTTTCAAAACAGCTCCTCTCATAATCACATATAACTCATATTGATTTCCTCAGAGATATGCTAACGAGGTTCCCTTTAGCTTCATGAGTGTTTTCTATATTACAGTAGATCTGGAGACTCCTCTATCTCGGGATGGGAAAGCAAAGAGAAGGTTTGCCCACAGAAAAGCTTACTGGACACAATCTGTTCAGGTTATTTATAGGTAATTAACAAATTATGCTGATTTAGTGGTTTAAACCAAAACACATTTTATGAAGTTTTACAAATATATAGACCAAGAATTATGCAGGACTTGTTTGGGCAATTATTTTCCTCCATGTCATGTCCATTGTTCACCTGGTGGCATTTAGCTGATGGTTTTGCTGGACATGACAGTCTGTGTTACTTTCATTCATATGTCCGGTGCCTTCACAGAGATTGACAGAAGACTGGGCTTGTTGGATCTGTTTAGTAGAGAGCCTGGAGCATAGAGCTATCTTTACTCTAGAGTGTTCTGAGTACCAACATTTCAGGAGGCCCAGGAAGGGATTGAAAGGCTTCTTACCACTTACCTTTAGAAGAGCCAATATGTCACTTTAGCCACATTCTATTAGTCAAGAAAGTATAAGTCTAGGCCAGATATACCTGGGGATGGAAAGATGGTAAGAAAGAAGACAAAGAAATTCCATCTCGTAATGAGAAATAATATTTATGTAGAGGAAAAGAAGACATTAATGACACTCATAGTGGATACAAGACACTTCAGTTCTCCCACTAACTCCAAAAATTAATCTGAGTGGTAAGCTATTTTTTAAGATAAACTTGATCTTTTGAGCAGTTTAAGGTTTACTATGAAAATAAGCTGAAGATACAGAAATTTCCCATAACCTCTTTCCTCCACACATGCATAGTCTTCCTCATTTTTCATTCCCACCAGCAATAAATGAACATTTCACCCAAGAGAGCAGAATACACATTCTCAAGTGCACATGGAACATTTTCCAGGATCACATTTCCATATGCTAACAAATCTGAAAGAGAAAGAAAACAGTCTTAAAAACAATAAAATTCTTACAATAAATTTAATTAAGACATGAAATATCTGTACAATGAAAATGAGACATTGATTGAAGAAACTGAAGAAACACAAATAAGTGGAAAGATATCTCATATTCATAGATCAAAAAATTAATATTTTAAGATGTCATATATCTAAAGCTATGTATAGATTCAATAAAATCTCTATTAAAATTCCAATAATATTTTACACAGACATAAAGTAATCCTAAAATTTTATATGGAGCCACAAAAGACCCCAAAAAGGTAAAGTGTCCTGAGAAGGAATAATAAAGGTAGTCACCACATTCCTGACTTTAAATTTTATTAAAAACCTACAGTATTCAAAATAGTATGATACTGCATAAAATCCGACACATAGACTAAAAGAACATAATCAAAAGGATAGAAATAAACCCATGCCTGTATGGTCAACTGATATTTAACAAGGGAATAAAGAATATACAGTGGGGAAAGAATAGTCTCTTCAATAAATGATGTTGGGAAAACTGGATATTAACATCCAAAATAATGAACTTGGAAACTTGTATTATACCAGACACAAAATTGAAATCAAAATAAATTTAGGATATAAATGGAAGTCCCAAATTGCAAACTTCTAGAAGAAAACAGGAAAAAAAGATCTTTGACTTTGGTTTTGGCAACATTTTTTTAAAATATGACAATCAAAAGGATAATCAACAATTGACAAAATAAATAAATATGATTACATCAAACTACAAAGATTCTACAAAGCAAAAGAAATAATCAACAAACTGAAATGCCAACCAAGGAAATAGAAGATAATAGTTGCAAACCATTTATCTGATGAGAGATTATTGTGTAATTCATATAAAGAACTCATACATATCATTTAAAAAAATCTGATTAAAACATTGGTAAAGGACTTGAATAAACATTTTGTAAATAATCAATTAGTACATGAGAAGAGACTCAACATCACTTATCATCAAGGAAATACAAATCAAAACCACAGTGAGATATCATCTCACACCTGTTAAAAGGGCCATCATCAAGAAGATAAGATATAACAAGTTGGCAAGAATTGGAGAAAGGGAACACTAGCGCACTGTTGATGGGGATGTAAATTGGTACAGACACTACTGAAAACAGAATGAAGGTTCTTAAAATTTTAAAATAGAACAACCTTATGTTCTAGCAAACTGATTTCTGGGTATAAGTTGGAAGGAGATGCAATCACTATTTTGAAGAGATATCTGTGCTCTCATGGTTCTTTCAGCATTATTCACAATGGCTAAGATATGGAAATGACCTAAGTTACAAGTGTCCATTAATGTATGAATGGTTAAAGAAGATTCAGTGCATATATAAAATAATAGTATTCAGTGAAAAGATGAAATCAATCTTACCTTTCTTGACATCATGAATGAACTTTGAGGGTATTATGCTAAGTGAAATAAATCAGACAGAGAAAGACAAATGCTGTATGATATATCACTATATGGAATCTGAAAAAGCTACCCTCATAGCAAGAGTGAACAGGGTGGTTGGTGATTGCGCCTGAGAAGTGGGGGAAATTGGGGCATGTAGGTCAAAGGGTATGAACTTACAGTTATAAGATGAATACGTTCTGGGAATCTAACATACAACATGGTCACTATAATTAGCAAAACCATATTGGATACTTGAAAATACTTAAGAGAGAAGATCTTAAATGTTAAATCACCACACATATACAAAAAAAAAACCAGATATAGCAGGGGATGGAAGTGCCAACTAACTTATTGTAATTATTTTTCAATAATGTGTTTATCGACATCACATAGTATAGCTTAAATTTGTGTATTTTATATTTCAATGATAGTTTGATTAACTTGGGGAGAAAATAAAAAAAACATTTTTAATTTCAAAGAAAATTTTAGAAATTATGTATCTTTGACATCCATTTTATATCTTGACAGTCTAAGACCAATATGCCATAGAAAACTGTCCCAGGTCATGAATAGAAAAGAAAACAAAATAATAAAATTATTATCATTGGGTCTCAAATGCTATGCTAAAAATCATTTTACCTTTTTTTACTTATATTGTAGAGAATTTATGTTTAATGTATTGTGATACAACCTCTCTAGTTAAATCATATACTACATGTGAATCCTGTGACTCCATAAGATATCATTGGCTTCTGGTGTGCCTGGGTGGCTCAGTCAGTTGAGCGTCTGACTTCGGTTAAGGTCATGATCTCACGGTTTGTGAGTTTGAGCCCCGTGTCAGGCTCTGTGCTGACAGCTCAGGGCCTGGAGCCTGCTTCGGATTCTGTGTCTCCCTCTATCTCTGCTCTTCCCCCTGCTCACACTCTGTCTCTCTCTCGAAAATAAATAAAGATTAAAAAAAAAAAAAAGATTTCATTGGGTTCTTCAGCTTTACCAGGAAACTTTCTGTCTTTAAATATCATTACAATATTGCTTACTTAAAGCATATAGTGTGTTTAGTATTGCTTTCTCTCTATTAAGTTAATGATTATATTTTAGGTGGTGCCATTTTCCAGAGAAGCACTTGTAGTCAGTTTTTCTGTGTGGGAAGTGGTGGGAAAGTCAGCTTTGAAATAACAATTAGGAATTGAGATCAATCCATAAAGCTTTCTTGGCATATATTATTTAATTTCATATGTAAAGTTTCATTTGATATAATCAAATTTTGTCATATCAAAGTAGAAAGTTCAAAAATAGGAAAACATTGAGTTCTTATTCACAATAATTGTGTTAATCATGATTGCCTAATAATTTCAGTGCAGAGAAATTTCATTTTGATAATTGATTAATGTCATCAGTGGGAAACTCATGACATGAAAAATTAATTGGTGTACTTCACCAATAGAATCAGTTAGCTATTAGCACCTAAATATATGCATTAACTTCAGCATCTGCAAAAGTGAGACAACCAATTTTTGTGTGCTTCCCAATACAATTTAATATTAAGCAACTGGAACAATCTATTATGTAATCTTTCTAAAAAAAAAACTTGGCCTGTATCTTATCAAAACTTGACAGTCTAATTGAACTTAGATGGAAGTCAAGTGATAAAAAAAATTTAGTATACCTCCAAAAACACTTATCCAAGAATGATATTTTCTTCAGGTCAACCGATTTAGTTTCTGTAATAAAGTAAAGATAATAACAACACCAAATACAAAAACAGTACGCAGAGAGCAACTGTTCTAATACAAAATAAACTTAAGAAACACAACCAAGTCCAATGCAATGTGAACCTGGGATGGATCTTTATTTACATAAATGTGTGGAGTGATATTGTTATATTGTTATAACATCAGAGAAATTGATTATTATTAGCTGATATAAAAAAACATCTGTTTAGTTTGTCTGATATGATAATGGTTTAATGATGTCTGTTTTTTGGAGTTTCAGGTGTAGATATAATTTGTGGTTTTCTCTCAAGGTTTTAGCAAAGAAAAAGAAGAAAAAGAAATATGTAAACCACATATAAAATAAAAGGGAACCCTGACAATTTAAGCAATAAAAGCTTTCACTATATTTTCCTTCATCCCTCAAATATATATATGTATATTTTCCCAGTTTTTATTTAAATTCCAGCTAGTTAATATACACTGGGTGTTATATGTAAGTGATTAATCATTAAATTAAAAAAAAAGAAAAAGAAATACTGAATCTTGGAAAAGAAGCTAAAAGTAATTTAGTTCACCTCCCTTATGGAATATTTAAATTTTGTTTTTCTTTTATATATGTATATGCAGACATATACAGACATACTACAATGGACAATATTATAAATTTGTGAGGCCTGAATAAATATATGGTAAATATGATTATTCCTTATTATAAATATAATATTAATTACTTGAATAAGCAGTCCATGCCAAAAACAAATTAATTAATTAATTAATTAAAAGTACCCAATATGCAGATCAATGTAGATATAGACTGATGTGAGATATGGGCTGGAGATATACCAATGACTGATACACTGATGACATTAATAGCCATGATATCACAAAAGGAAGGAGGAAGAAGGAGGGGGAGCAAGAAAATAAATAGGGACTAGAAGAGAATCAAAAACTGGGACAAATTAAGTGCATTGATTGTGGATAAGGAGAGTAACCAGCTAAGAATATGCAGAAGGAATAACCAGTGAAATAAAAGGTAAACACTTTTATCACTTATGTAGTATGTAGTTATGTAGCATGTAGTATGTAGTTATGTAGTATCACTTAGGTAGTATGAAAGTTAAAAGACCAAAATAGTAAAATCAGTTATATCTACAAAAGTTATTTAAGGGATACACAAAATAAAAAGATATAAAATATGTCATATTCATATAACATGGAGCAAGGGAGTAAAAACGTAGTTCTTTCAGAATGTGTTCAAACTTAAGTGACCATCAACTTAAAATAGACTACTATGTAGATAGGATGTATATATGAAACTCAGTTGAATTTTTTGGTTCCCCCATACAAAAGTTTACACTACAGTATAGTCTATTAAGTGTGCAATAGTCTTATGTGTAAAAAAAAACAATGTCAATAACTTATTTAACAAATACTTAATGCTAAAAAAAGTTAACCATCAAAGAGCTGAAATACTTTTGTTGGTGAAGAGTCTTACCTTGATTTTCTTGGTTGCTGACTGATCAAGTTGGTGATTGCTGAAGGTTGAGGGGGCTGTGGCAATTAAAAAGAAATAATGTTTATTTATTTTTGAGAGAGAGAGAGAGAGAGAGAGAGAGAGAGAGAGAGAGAGGATGAGTGGGGAAGGGGCAGAGAGAGAGGGAGACACAGAGTCAACACAGAGCCCGACACGGGGCTCAAACTCATGAGCTGTAAGATCATGACCCGAACTAAAGTTGGACACTTAACCTACTGAGCCACCCAGGCATTCCTGTGGCAATTTTTTAAAAGAAAACAACAATAAAGTTTGTCACATTTATTGGCTCTTCCTTCCACAAACAATTTCTCGGTAGCATTTTACTCACAGCAGAACTTCTTTCAAAATTGGAGTAAATTCTCTCAAACCAGGCTAGTGCTTTGTCAACTATATTTATGTAATATTATAAATTGTTTGTTGTCATTTCAATAATCTTCACAGAATCTTCATCAGAAGTACATTCTATTTCAAGGAACCACTTGCTTTGCCATTCCATTAGAATCGACTCCTCATTGGTTAAAGTATTATCATGAGGTTACAACAATTCAGTCACATCTCCAGCCTTCATTTATAATTTCAGTTTTCTTTCTATTTCCACCACATCTGTAGTCACTTCCTCCACCGAAGTGTTTAATCCCTCAAAGCCATCAGCAAGGGTTGAGTCAATTTCTTCCACATTCCTGTTAAGGTTGATATTTTGACCTTTTCCCATGAATCATGAATGTTCTTAATGATAATCAGATAGTGAATCCTTTGCAGGAGGTTTTCAATTTACTTTGCCCAGATCCATCGTAAGAATCACTATCTGTGGTAGCTAGAGGCATATTAAATGTGTTTCTTATAATAAGACTTGAAAGTCAAAATTACTCCCTGATTTACGAACTGCTGCATGGATGCTGTGTTAGCTCGCATGAAAACATTACTCTCACTATACATTTTCATCAGAGCTCTTGGGTGAACATGTGCATTGTCAATGAGTTTTGAACGGAATCTTTTTTTCCTGAGAAGTAAGTCTCAACAGTGGGCTTCAAATATTCAGTAAACTGTGTTGTAAAGGGAAGTGCAGTCATTCAGGCTTTGTTGTTCTCTTTATAGAGCACAGGCAAAGTAGATTTAGCATAATTCTTAAGAGGCCTATTGTTTTCAAAATGACAAATGAATGCATTGGCTTCAACATAGCTTCCTTAGTTCACTGTCTTATATAGGTACTGATCATGGCAATCCAAAACAATAGCAATAGTAATAGTAAAATAAGTGATCACTGATCAGAGATCACTATAATAAATATACTAATAATGAAAAAGTTTGAAATATTGCAAGAATCACCACATGGTAATATAGAAAAGCAAAGTGAGCAAATGCTGTTGGAAAAATGGTGTCGCTAGATTTGCTTAACACAAGGTTGCCACAAATGTTCAATTTGTAAAATAATGCGATATCTGTAAGAAGAAGAAAAAGCATAATAAAATGAGATATAAAGACATATAGAAAATTCTGAAATAAGTTGATGGACAGGGACACCTTACAGAGGAACCAGGTAAAGAAGTACACTAAGTTTCTTAATAAACATAAGCACTGCCAACCTATAATTCTACACACAGAAGAATTCTCCTTCAAAAGTGAAAGAAAAATATCTTCTTACTAAGGAAAACATACAGATGGCAAATAAACACATGAAAAGATGCTCCAGATCATATGTTCAGAGAAACACAAATTAAAACAATAATAAGATACCACTGCACATCTATTACAATGGCCCAAATCCAAATCACCATTTGACAATATCAAATGCTGGTGAGGATGTGAAACAATAGGAACTGTTGATAAAAATGAAAACTGATATACAGACACTTGGAAAGACATTTTGGCAGTTTCTTTCAAAACTAAACATACTGTCATCAAACAATCCAGCAATTATGCTCATTGATATTTACCCTAAGTATCTGAAAATTATGTACACAAAATCTTGCATGTGATGTTTATAGCAGCGTCATTCATAATTGTCAAAACTCAGAAGCAATCAAGATGTCCTTCAGTAGGTGGATGGATAAATAAACTGTGGTACATCCAGACAAAGGAATATTATTGAATGCTAAAAGGAAACGAACTATGAAGGCATATTACTAAGTGAAAGAAACCAATCTGAAAAGGCTACATACTATATAATTCCAACTGTATGGCATTTTGGAAAAGACAAAACTATAGAGACGGTAAAAAATTTAGTGGTTGCCAGGGACAGTGGGGCAGAAAATAATGAGCTGGCAGAGCGCACAAGAATTGAAGCCCAGTGAAACTGTGTATGATACCAGTATAGAGAATGTCATTGTACATCTTTCAAAACCCCTATGATGTATAGCACCAAAGGTGGATCCTAATGTCAATTATGGACTTTGCATGATAATGCTGTGTCAATGTAGGTTCATCAATTATAACAAATGTACCACTCTGTTGGGTGATGTTAATAATGAGGGAAGCTATGTGTAGAAGCAGGGATAATAACGGGATATGTCTATAGCTTCCTCTTCATTTTGTTGTCAACCTAAAACTTCCCTCTAAAACAGTTTATACATTTTTAAATACAATTTACAAAACACCAAAAAAATTACTTAGTAATAAATCTAACACACTATGTGCAGGAATTATAAGTAGAAATTTACAAAAAAATTGATGACATAAATAAGAGAAGACATAAATACATGGAAATTGTATTTCATATTCACGTATCAAAAAGACTCAATATTATTAAAATTTCAGTTTTTTTTAAATATGATCTGTAGATGTAGTGCATGCCTCATCAAAATCATAGCAAGGTTTTTAGAAATAGCAACAAACTAAATCTAATATACAGAAAACAGAGGAACAAAATAGCCAACACAATTCAGAAAAGGAAGAACAAAAGTTCCAGACTCACATTAGCTGATTTTAAGAGTTACTGTTAAGCAATTTTAATCCAGACAGTGGTTCTGGCAAAAAACAAAAAAACAAAAAAACAAGAAAACAAAAAAACAAAAAAACAAAAAAACAAAAAAAAACTAATTAACCAATGGAACATAATATAGTGTCTATGAATGTACATAATATATGTCTAGAGGTACATACACAAATATTTTCATACACAAATATTGTCAACTAAGTTTGGTGAAATCACAAAGACAATTTGATAAAGGAAAATGATGCTGGATCAATTGGAAATCCATATGTAATCATCATCACCACCATCATCATCATCATCATCATCATCATCATCATCCAGAGACCTTACACCTTACACCAAATCTCAAAATGAGTCATAAACCTATATGTAAAATGCAAAACTGAAAAACTTCTAGGAGAAAATATGGATTTTCATGGGTTTGGTGATAAATATTTAGATACAACACAAAAAACACAATCCAAGAAAGAAAAATTGATGTTAAAACTTTATTTAAATTAAAATTTTCGAGGCGCCTGGGTGGCGCAGTCGGTTAAGCGTCCGACTTCAGCCAGGTCCCGATCTCGCGGTCCGTGAGTTCGAGCCCCGCGTCAGGCTCTGGGCTGATGGCTCAGAGCCTGGAGCCTGTTTCTGATTCTGTGTCTCCCTCTCTCTCTGCCCCTCCCCCGTTCATGCTCTGTCTCTCTCTGTCCCAAAAAAATAAATAAACGTTGAAAAAAATAAAAAAAAAAATTTATATTGGGTGCCTGGGTGGCTAAGTCAGTTAAGCATCTGACTTCAGCTCAGGTCATGATCTCACGGTCCATGAGTTCGAGCCCCGCATCAGGCTCTGTGCTGACAGCTCAGAGCCTGGAGTCTGCTTCGGATTCTGTGTCTCCCTCTCTCTCTGCTCCTCCCTCACTTGCACTCTATCTCTCTCTGTCTCAAAAATAAATAAATATTTTTTAAAAAAACGTATAAGAAAGGCAATATTAAAATAATAAAAACAAATTTTGGACAGAGAAAAAAAATTTGTATATCATATACCTGATAAAAGATACATTGAATATATACGAAGAACTCTTACAACTCAACAGTAAGAAAACAAACAACCCAATAAAACTGGGCTAAAGATCTGAGAAGATACCTCATTAAGAAGATATGCATACTGCAAATAAGAGTGTAAAAAATGCACACATTAATTTTATTGGGAATACGCCTATTAAATTTATTTTATACCTTTACCACACCAATCATGCTTCTAGATATTTAGCAAACTTAAAACATATGTTCACACAAAATTCATTCGTATGTTTATTGCAACTTTATTCATAATTACCAAAAACCAGAAGTAGGTTTGAATAGGTACCTGTTTAAACAAACTATGGTACATACATACAATGCAATACTTTTCAGTGATGAAAGTAATAAACTATCAATCCATGAAACATGGATGAAACAAATTCGTAATGTTAACTGAGAAAAGGAAGTCTGGAAAGGCAACACATTGTGTGATAGTCCAGTCTAGTTTATGATATTCTGGCAAGTCAGAATCATACAGATGGAAAACAGAGCAGTGGTTTAAAAACCCTAAGGGTTAGGTAGGATTGGAGAAATAAAAACATGAAGCATAGGGGATTTTTTTTAATAGTGAAACTATTCTGTATGATATTATAATGGAGGATACATGATACTTGAATGTATCAACACTCATGGAACTTTATGACACGAGTAAAACTTAATGCATGTAAATTTCAAAAAAAAATCAATATTAAGATGTAGAATTCTATAATGGAATACAGACAGCAGCAAAAAAAAAAATTAATTGTATTGCAAACTGACATAATTTGACTGAAGTGAGAAGGAAAACAATGGTGGTGACCCAAATAACTTTTGAAAAGGGTGGACAAACTGTAAGACAAACACTGTGTGGTAAATTTGTTTCTTAATGAGGATAAATGTTATTAATCCTGAAACCACTGTGTATACAGTGATTCTGTATTAACTGTATTAACTGTATAAACAGTTAATAAACAGTGAATGCTATGAATGAGATCCCTCAGTATTGCATTGGTTGAGGTGAGAGAATACAGATAATCAAGAGGTAGAGATTAGAATAAACCATGTGGTAATAGAATACAATGAGACACATCAGCACCTCAGAATGAACTCATTTGTAGCTTAATATGGTTAAGTTAATACATCTTTACATTCGTGTGTGCGTGTGCATGTGTACATGTGTGTTTGCAAACCCAAAGCCTATATCTTAGTTTCTTTTTTTTTTTTTTAATATATCTTAGTTTCTAATACTATTCTGCAATAAAAGAGATTATGATTTCTTGGAAAGATGACTAATTCTAGGACTGAGACAGGTAGTATACAAAATGAGCCAGTGCATCTAATAATGCCAGAGAGTAAGGAAGTGCTCAAATAAAAGATGGCATCTTATGTCAAAGGGACATAGCAACTAACTGAAAATCCCTCAATGGCCAGAACAATTTGAGTGACAAAGTGTAAAATAAATATCCTTGAGAACATACTGATAGGAATAAATTACTGAAGATGGGGCGCCTGGGTGGCGCAGTCGGTTAAGCGTCCGACTTCAGCCAGGTCACGATCTTGCACTCCGTGAGTTTGAGCCCCGCGTCAGGCTCTGGGCTGATGGCTCAGAGCCTGGAGCCTGTTTCCGATTCTGTGTCTCCCTCTCTCTCTGCCCCTCCCCCGTTCATGCTCTGTCTCTCTCTGTCCCAAAAAAAATAAATAAACGTTAAAAAAAAATTAAAAAAAAAATTCCTGAAGAAAGAAATAAATTGGGATAAGACCAACCTCCTTTACAGAATAATTCTAAATAATTTATATAGATATTCTCCCAAGGAGTTAGAGTGTGTTTCCTCACCCTGTAACTGTGGACTATGTATAATTTTCAAAGAGTACAGTTTAGAAATAGGCTAAAAGAGGGGTGCCTGGGTGGCTCAGTCAGTTAAGCATCTGACTTCAGCTCAGGTCATGATCTCATGGTTTGTGGGTTTGAGCCCTGCGTAGGGCTCTGTGCTTACAGCTCAGAGCCTGGAGCCTGCTCTGGATTCTATGTCTCCCTCTCTCTCTCTCTGATCCTCTCCTACTTGCACTCTGTCTCTTCGTCTCTCAAAAATAAATAAACATTAAAAAAATGTTCTAATAATAAAAAAATTTTAAAAAAGAGATAGGATAAAGGAAGTAACATTATATGTAGAAACCAAACATTAACTCAGCAAGGTAATTAAGGTTAACATCATCATTGATAAGTCTCGCTGATAGCATGTATTCTTGACAGCATCGTAATGAAAATGGCAGTTTACTTCTGTGGTCTAAAACCCATAATCCTGGTTGAATCATGAAAAAACATCAGAAAAACCCAAACTGAGGGACTGTCCACAAAATGATAGACCAATACACCTCAAAAATTTCAAGGTCATCAAAAATAAGGTAAGTCTGAGAGTCTCAGCCAAGGGGAATTAAGAAGATATGACACTAAATACACTGTGATATCTCATCTAGAAAGCTGGAACAGGAAAAAAAAAAGTCAGGTAAAATTAGATTTAAAAAAAAAATATGGGCTTTAATAAATAATATTGTATCAGTATTTTTTTTAATTAATTGTAACAAATCTACCAAAGTAATGCAACAGTTAATGACAGTGTAAACTCAGTGTAGGATTTTGTTTCCAGGAACTCTAACCAACTTTGCAATATTTCTCTAATCTAAGGGATGCCTGGGTGGCTCAGTGGGTTAAGCAACCCAACTTCAGTTCAGGTCATGATCTCAGGCTCTGTGCTGACAACTCTGAGCCTGGAGCCTGCTTCAGATTCTCTGTCTCCTTCTCTCTTTTTCTGTCCCTCTCCCACTTGCACTCTGTCTGTCTCTCTCTTTTTCATAAATAAATAAACATTTTTTGAAAAATGAAATAAAATTAATTTTAGGGGCGCCTGGGTGCCTCAGGCGGTTAAGCTGCCAACTCTTGATTTCGGCTCAGGTTCTGATTTCACGGTTCCTGAGATGGAACTGTACCTCAGGCTCTGAGCTGACAGTGCTAAGACTGCTGGGAACTCTGTCTCCCTCTCTCTCTCTGCCCCTACCCTGTTCTCTCTCTCTCCCTTTCAAAATAAATAAACATTAAAAAATAGAATAAAACAATTTTTAAATAATTTATTTAAATAAGCAAAAAAAAAAAAAAGAAAAAAGAAAACAAAGTTTACCTTATCACTCTAACATAGAAGTAGGGAGTTAGATCAATTTTACATTTAATTTTTGTTCTCAAGACTGCCTCAGGGGAAAATAACCAACAACTTTTAAGTTACTGCTTAATACCATGCATATTCAGAAATGACACTGGCTTTTAATCTCTCCTTTATATACTCTTGTAGTATGATTTTTGTAAGTTTAAGTCTCCTTGTATGATTATTTTAAACTAAGTTCCAATAATAGTTTTACAAAATTTGTACTTTCTACTGTATGCTTCTTTGAAATCATAGCTATTATATTTGGTATAGAATTAAAGAGAAATAATGAAAGTCACAAGATTAATGCCGGTTAAAGAGAAATAATGAAAGTCACAAGATTAATGCCGGTAAAAATAATTAAAATTTATTAATGGAGTTATAACATCATACACTGATGCTGCATTATTAAAGGAAATACAGATGTTCTTTTTACAAACACTGAGTCTATATGACAAAAAGTAAAATAAAGACTCACAACTATTTTTCTTTCATCATTATTAGTATAACAAACCAACGAAAAAGTTTAGATCAATATTGAGTTAGGCAGCTGTGATCTGAGGTAAGCATATTCCTAAATCAAATAGCGAGATTATCAGATTTTCATCTCACATTTTGCTTAATGGTCCCATGTTTGATTATAATTATTCCAAGTACAGTTGACCTTTGAACAACATGGGAGTTAGGGACCCTGACTCTTGTGCAGTAGAAAATACACACATTAACATCTGATTCCCCAAAACTTAACTACTAATGCCCTACTGTTGACTGGAAATCTTACCCATAAGTAGTCGAGTAGCACATATTTTGTGAGAAGAGAGCACATATTTTGAGAGAAAAGAAAATGTTATTAAGAAAATAATAATAAAGAGAAAATTATAGATATTACATTTATCAAAAAATCTGTGTAAGTGGACCCATGCAGACCCATGTTGTTCAAGGGTCATCTGTACTGTATCTTCCTCTTCCTTCTAATTTTCCTAATGAAATTCACATTAAATAGCTATATTATTAAGTTATGTTGATTTAATCATGCTGATTGATGGTACAAAGAATGTCTTCTATAATATTATTGAATATAGAACACATAGGATTTATTAATTGCCGGAGTAATATGCAATGATTAATTTCCCCTACTTACAATAAAAATGATTTAAAAATTATTAGCAAATTTTCATTTTTTGTTTATTTATTTATTTTGAGAGAAAGTGTGAGAGCAAGGGAGGGGAAGAGAGAGAGAGAGAAAGACTCTCAAGCAGGCTCAGCACTGCCAGTGCAGAGCGCAATACAGGCCTCGAACCAACGAACCATGAGATCATAGTCTGAGCCAAAATCACAAGTCAGATGTTTAAATGGCTGAGCCGGCCAGGCACCCCAGAAAATTTTCCTTTTATAAGGAGCTCCTTTCCCAAGTCAATCTTTATTTCAAAAGATCAGTGCTATTAATTAATAAGCTTTGAATCCTGCTAACTAAAAAGGCTTTTGTTCTTAATATTCAAAAGTTGTCCCCTCTGCACTAATACATTTCCCATATATGTTTAAAATGAGATTCACTTTCATTCTATAAAAGGAATTTCCCAATTGATTTTGCCTTTTTTTCTTAGTTTTTCCATTTGTTTCTTAAATTTTTTTCATTTTAATACTTAAAATAATATATATACAATAGAATAAAACAGGCAAAACTTCCTGTCTACCCTAATGAAACATGGCTTTAGTATTGAAACCATGTATTAAGGGTAAAAATTTTGACTTTTATTTATAACTAAACCAAACAAAGGCAAGAGGTTAGTTCCATCGAGCTTGGCCATGAAGCAAACAGAACAGTTTTCAGAAGATTTTGTTTTAAAACTCTTTTAAAAAAAATGTCTAAGACTTTGAGTGCATTGAATTATTGGTTTTAATTTTGTTTAAAGTATAATATGCATGTAAAAATGAACATATCACAGAAATATAGATCAAAGGATTTTCATAGTGAAATATGCCTATTTAACCAATATTGAGTTCAAGAGTCCTAAAATTACCAACATGCCAAAAACATATTTTATATTCCTCCTTTAAAAAAATTTTTCTTTAAGTTGGTTTATTTTAAGAGAGAGAGAGAGAGCATGAGCGTGTGCACAAGTAGGGGAGAGGCAAAGAGGGGGAGAGAGAGAATCCCAGAGTCTGATGCAGGGCTAGAATTCAACAAACCATGAGATCATGACCTGAGCCGAAGTCAGATACTTAACTGAATGAGCCACCCAACCTCCCCTTTTCTTTCTCCTTGGAGAGTAGTCTCTATGCTGATTTCTAAGAGCATAAAGTAGTTTCACTTATTTTGTGACTCATATAACTGCAATTCTACAATATGCATTCTCTTGTGACTGGTTATTTCATTCATTTTGTTTGTAAAATTCATTCACATTTTTACATGATTTTACGTCATTCTTTCTCATTCCTGTGTATTACTCCAGTATTTGAATATAGCACAAGTTGTTTACCCAGGCTACTGCTGATGGACTTTTGGTAGTTTCTAGTTTTTTGGCCATCATAATTAGTTTTTCTATGAATGCTTTATTACATGTCATTCAGGAAAATATGGAAACATTTCCATTGGGCCTATAACTTGAATTGGATTGCTTAATCCGAATGTGTGCAATCAAACTTATTAAATACTTCAAAGCAATGTTCTAAGTGGAGGCAAAAATTTATATATCTAACATCATATATGAGAGTTCTAATTAGTCCATATCCTTACTAACGTTTGACAGTTCCAAAATTTTTATTTTAGTCATATTGGTGTGTGTAATGTGGTATCAGTTTTAATTTGCAGTTTTGTTTCCATTTTCTTAACTATTAAAGTTAAGCACCTTCTCATGTTTATTGGCAATCAAGTGTCTGAGTTATTTGCCCAATTTTCTATTGGGTGATCTTTCTTTTACTTCATTGGTTTGAAACACTTCTGTATTATGAATATATACCCTTTTTATATACATGTTTTGCAAATATATTTTCCAAAAATGCTAATGGCATGTATTTTCATTGGTTTAATGAAACCTGTTTATTAATTAAAAAGAGAACCTCTTAATTTCACAGTCTGATTTTTATTTTAAATTTACAGATTTTCTTTTTGTTTGAATAATCTTTGCCATTACCAACATTATAAAGTTCACCTATGTTATTTTTTTCTAATATTTTTAAAATTTCTCTCTGACATTTAAATTTGAAATTCATCCGGAATTGTTTTAAGTATTTAGTGTGAGCAGAGAAAAAGATACATCATTTCTATATGGATAACCAATTAACCCAGAACAAGTTATTGAAAAGACTATTTTGCTCTCCATCCTGTTTCATCAGTCAGTGCCACACTCTCTTAAATTCTACAGCTTTATCATAGTTCAGGATATCTGGTAGTATAATCCCCTGCTTTTTTCTCTTTCAAATTACCATAGGAGTAGAAGTTTTGGATTGAGTGTATCAGAAGCTCAGGGTACCCTCTTTGCCAGCCCACCAACCACTTAACTGGTAAAAGTTATTTTTAAAAAATGTCTGTTACCTATAACAAATGGATATAACAAATGGAGAAACATTTACCCATAAAACATACTAAATCTTTGGAAGAACATCAATAATCTGTGGCCTTTCAACTACAATCTTCTCCTATGCCTCTCAGGTTCTATGTCATGTAAATTCTATTCTGAACAGGTATGGCCAAAATTATGGTGCCTATTTCAACTCTCAGCTCCACCTCTGGAACTCTGATTTCATGTAAGCATGCAAAAGGTGCAAGGAACTCTGATTTCATGGCTCAGCCCAACCACCCATCTTCCACTCATAGGCTATGGGTTCTGTTCTAGGTACAGCAGACCTAAAATATTGAAGATGTAATTTTCCCAATCTGTCCCAGATTGCTCATACCAAGATTTTATGTCAGGACTAGTAAACTAAGAAGATATGGTATACTAGGCCCTCTTGTAGAGTGGAAAAGTCACTTCAGAAGAAGTAGGCCACATGGGGCGCCTGGGTGGCTCAGTTGGAAAAGTGTCTGACTTCGGCTAAGGTCATGATTACCCAGTTATGGGTTCAAGACCCACATGGGGCTCTCTGCTGACAGCTCAGAGCCTGGAGCCTGCTTCAGATTCTGTGTCTCCCTCCCTCTCTGCCCCTCACCTGCTCACACACACTCTCTCTCTCTCTCAAAAATAAATAACAATAAATTTTTTTTTGAAAAGAAGAAGAGGTAGACCATTATTCCAAACATCCAAACATCAAGGCATAGATGTGCTGCCCAGGCAAGAACTTGGCCATGAGAATAGCTCTTCTTGAAGAGACTGGCTTTATTTGGAACAGAAATGTTTATGACTAAGGGCATTGTCAAAAACAATGGAGATTTTGGTAGCAAGAAATTAAGAGGGAGCTAGTAGCTCAATGAACTGAATAGCTATAAGCAAAATGGCAGACCAGGCAGAACTTTAGCAGAAAGAACCAGAGAAAGAAATAGTAAACAAGATTCATCCTGAGATCACACTCATCCTTAGGTTTTTAGAAGATTGTGTATTTATGTAAGCCTGCACTACTCAGTAGCAACCAGAGTATGACCTGTGGTAGATCTGAAGTCTTTGCTAAGCCATATATGTTTCCATGGATGAGTGTGGCAATAGCTTCACCATCCGAGGAGCAGCCAAGAAAATAACTGTAGTGCTACTAGTCCCTAGTTGAATACAGGACAAAATCACAAATTACCTGAACTGTTAAAAGTCTTCAAATAACACACACACACACACACACACACACACACCCCATAGCAGAGTGAAAATCTGAACCAAAGGTTTTGGGTACAAACTTTTATTTAATAATAATAATAATAATAATAATAATAATTCCAGTATAATGAACATACAATGTTTTATTAGTTTCAGGTATACAATATAGTGATTCAATATTCATACACATTACTTAGTGCTCATCACAGTAAGTATACTCTTAATCCCCTTCACCTATTTCACCCATCCCCCACTCACCTGCCCTCTGGCAACCACCAGTTTGTTCTTTATATTTAGGAGTCTGTTTTTTTTAGTTTGTCTCTTTTTTCCCTTTGTTTGTTTTGTTTCCTAAATTCCATATATGAATGAAGTCATAGAAGACATACAGATAGCCAAGACACCTGAAAAGATGGTCAACATTACTAATTATCAGGGAAATGCAAATCAAAACCACAATGAGTATTGGTGAGGATGTGGAAAAAAAGGAACCCTTGTGCACTGTTGGTGTATATATAGATGTGTGTGTGTGTGAATATATATATATATATATATATATGTATGTATATATATATATATATATATGTATTATATAACATTTGCAACAACATGGATGGATCTAGAGACTATAGTGCTAAGTGAAATAAGTCAGAGAAAGGCATAAACTATTTTAACTAAATGTCTCCTTTTGACTTGGATGCTAGAATTAGCAGAGAATTCTAAGCAGCTATTACAAATCTGTTCCAAGAACCAAAAGAAACCACTTTTATGAAAAGAGAAAAATGTAATAATAATAAAAACTCATCAAATAGAGAATGTCAATAAATGATAAAAATTATTAAAAAGAATCACATGTAAATTCCAGAATTAAAAAGGTAATGAGCCCAATGAAAAATCCCTAAAAGAATAAAACAGTAGATTTGAGTTGGCATAAAAAAAATATTTACAATATGAACAAAAGAAATAATCAAAAATGAAGAAAAATAAGGGCTCCTGGGTGGCTTAGTTGGTTAAGCATCTGACTCTTGATTTCAGTTTGGGTCATGGTCTCACCACCATGAGACTGAGCCACACATTGGACTCTGTGCTGGGCATGGAGCCTGCTTGAGATACTCTCTCTCTGTCCCTCCCCTTATCAAAAAAATGAAGACAAATAAATGTTGCAATTAAGTCATGTAAGACATTATTAAATGTACCAACATACCCACAATGAGAGTTTCAGAAGCAGAGGAGAAAAAAAGAAGTGGGGAAAATAGATATTCACAGTAATAATGACTGAAAACTCTCCAACTATGACGAAAGCCATTAATCTACACATATTAGAAATTCAGTGAACTCCAAGTAAAACAAACACAAAAAGTTCCATATGCAGACACATCATACTAAAACTTCTGAAAGCAAAGGTAATAGAGAAAACCTTGAAAGCAAAAAGAGAAAAATGACTTATCACATCTAAGGAAAGCACAGTAAGCTTGACAGCTGACTTCTCATCAAAAACAATAAAATTCAGAAGGTAGTGGAATGACATAGCATGCTGACAAAACAAAGGCAAATAAATATCCTACATCCGTCAAAGATACCCCTCAAAATCCAAGGATAAACAGTGATGTCTTCAGCTTAAAAACAAAACAAGCAAAATAAAGCAAAACACACAAAAAAGTGGAGAGAAATTATTTTCAGGAGACCTGCCTTAGAAGAAATACCAAAATAAGTTCTTCATACTGAAAGGAAATGATAGCATCAATAGTCATTTCCATGTGAAAAAAAGAAAGAATACCACTAAAGGTAATTTTGCAGATAATGATAAAAGATAGTATAGTTACATATTTTTCCCATCTCTTCCATGATTTAAAACTCATTTGCACAAAACATAAATAATAAAGTTGTATTGTTAGACCTATAATGTAGAAATGTAATATATTTGACAATAGCAACACAAAAAAGAAGAGTAAGACTGACATTGTGTTAGAATAAGGATAGACATCATTTAAAATATGCAGGAAACAATGAACAAAGCCAGAAATGGAAATAATGTTTATCAATTACCTGTTAGTACAAATGTGTGCTAACATTTTTATGGCCAGCAAACTAAAACTTAAGGTGTGGGGAGGTTTATTGGGTTTATTTTCTATACTCATAAATTTGTTCTCTTCTTTCTTAAAATAAATCTGAACATGTTTGCTTTTCTTCCTCTGGTTGTTTCATTCACTTTTTAAAAAGGAAAATAAACATAAAACAAAGAAAGGAATTAACCAAATGGTAAATGGTTACCAATCAGCAGGTAACTCTGCCTTCTTTCTCTGGGGACAGGGTCTGGGGGCAGGGGAGGGCCACTGTCAGCACTATCTCCATTACCTTTCTTGTCAGTTGGAAGGGCCACTGGACATTGCCTTGATATTTATGGCTTTAGATCTCCCTCATATTATAAGTCTGAGGAAAACAACCCCTTTTCAAAAAAAGACATATGGATCTTCATCATATGGATGCAGATATATTCTGGACCACATTCTGTGCCGTCTTTCACTTCACCAACATCATCCCAAAATGGTAGTCTGTATCTTAGCATTGAAGTGAGTCCAATTAAAGCCACTGAAATGAGTCAAATGCACAGTAGAATGATCTCTTAAAAAGTGAATTCCTTTTTTCTAATGCTGACCTCTTCAATACAGATATCTTAGATATCACATTTTACATATGTAAAACCACACATACCACAGTGACCAATTTGGGGCATTTAATTCCCTGTTGCAACTTTGAGTTACACTCTGTCCCATGGCCAAAAATCTCCCTACATTATTCATCATGGCTGTTACATCTCTTTTTATAACAACCCCTGAATGGGATCCTGTCCTGCACATAGACATCTTCTGGCCACTGATAAGATGTCCCATTGCACCGCTCTGGAAAGCCATATTTATTGTCTTCATTTCTAAAATTTCATCTGATGGCATGAATTTGCAGTATTTGCAAAAAAACTCAAAAGCGCAATTAGCCTCAGGACTCAGTGCAGTTTGAAAGAACACATATCCTTTTCCCGATGTTATAAGGATCTGCAGTCACGCTTCTCTCCTTCAACCACACTGTTCCCACTGTGCTTCCATAGAAAGATGTCCCCTGGATTTTAAGAGTTGTTCATGCATTCTTTTTATGCAATAGTGTTACACAAATCAGCATAACAGCATTTACTGAATCGACTGGTCTTTAACTTTGTTGGATATGTTACACACACTGTTTACTCATATGTACACATTTTTTCATCCTGTTTCATACTCAAATTATGATTGAGCTCATGAGTCACAGTGAATGCAAAATCTCTCAAATTGACCCCTTGGAAACTTTCAAATACACAATCAACCTGATGCTTACATATCCCTGCATGTAAGTGATACTCAAAGTAATGTTAAAATATTTATTTACAAAAAGATGAGCCACATTAGGATGCAGGTGAGAATTAAAGATGATTATCTTCCAAGTACAAAGATTCTTCCATAGTTGACTTTGTCATGTATTCCATGGGATTTTCTTGACTCTAGATCACAAACCCAAATAAAACCACATCAATTGCCAATGAATCAAAATAAGAATTGCTATATTGGCTACAGTGCAGGTGTCCTCTTGCATCTATGAGATATTACTTTCTGAATAAAGAAATCAATTGTGGTCTACCACCACTGTCTGTTTAACAAGATATATGTGGTTCCACCATCCCTCATAAGAACTATATTTCAAAGAGGAATTATCCCTTTCTTAAAACTTCATTTGTGGTTCTTCTCCTTCTGTTAAGCCACAGTTTGTGGGTAGAATATTTGTCTCTTCACTGGCAATAGTATACACCAGATGTTTAAATGTAGAAAGCCTTTTGGGCTCGATTTCATAAGCAATATCATTTATCTATAACATTTCTCGAAAGCGACCAAAACAGGAGTTGAGGGCAACCAAGGGTTCCAGGTCCTTCGTCACATAACCACAGTAGTAAGTCATTTTGGACAAAAGGCTAGTCCTTGAAAAAAAGAACCTTGATCTGTGTAAGTGAACACTGGGAGGTGTCTGGACAGCAAAACTTCTTGACTTTCAAATGGAGAACGTGTCTCTGACCCCCAAAACACAGACTGTAAGAGTGCCAACATGGAGGCTTCATTAAGCCCCTGCCCATTCCCTTTACCCTCAAGGGAATTACCACTTCTGGAGACCATGGTATTGGGAGCACCCAACCAGAAAGGACCAAAAACACCTCCTGCCAGAACCGAAGAATAATCTCACATGCACCAGGGTCTTATGGAGCAATCATATGGATCCATTGATGAAAACAAAAGAGGACAGGTCAGGAAACATCACTTTTCACGTTCTCCCTCTGAGCTGGCTGTATGCAGTGCTGATTTTTAAGGATGTTTCTTTTGAAAGATTGAACTATCAGAGAAGAAACACTATCAAAATTAAAAGAAGTATAGAATGAAGATGGTTATGAGCATACTGGAGTAGAGAAGAAAGAGAAGGATCCAAGATAAAAGTGATTAGCGTTTGGCCCAAGACATCGCTCAATGTATTGCCTTGGATATGTTCTTAACATTGGTGAAGCTGAATGATATTGGAAGAGTAGGAGAGAATGGTGATTAACTGGAGATTGATAATTATTAAATCTGAAAAATGAACACATATGGATTATTTTACTGCTCTCTAATACATAAATATCTGTGAACATTTCCACAACTGACATTTAAAGCAAAAAGGCCTTGGGGAAAAGATGAACATAAATCTTAGTTTTCTGGGGATATTTCAATTTACATATGTTGACTTCACATAAATATTAATAGTTTTTCCTTTAAATTTCAAATGATAAATTACTTGGTCACACTACTCAAGAGATGTATATACAAAAATTAATCATAAATTATATTACAAAATCTTTCATGGTAGTTCACATATACTATATGGCACAATTATGTATTTACTTGTTTTCCCCATGCTCTCTCTTGTAACCCTGTCAAACTGTAATGTGTTAATTGCAAAGAGTCAACTATTAGTATCCATTGTAATGTTTGGTTACTTCAAGTAATAATAAACAAAGGTAGAATTTGAATGGGAAATATTTTGAGGTGTTAGATGTGTGTTACCAAACTGTGTTTATGATTAATTTTATTCTTTTTTTTTAAGTTTACTTATTTACTTTGAGAGGGGTGGGGAGGGGTAGAGAGAGTGAGAGAGAGAGAATCCCAAGCAGGCTCTGCACTGTCAGCAGTGAACTCACAAACAGGAGATAATGACCTGAGCTGAAGTCAAGACTCAGACACTTAACCCATTGAGCCACCCAGGCACCCCATATGATTGATTTTATTCTTAAGAAAAATAACATGTTGCATTTTACAATGAATATGTTTTGCTCTTGTAATTAGAAAAAAGTGTTTACTTTTTATTAAAAATAAAACCTATGATTCTCTCCTTCTGCCACAAAAAAAAAAAAAAAAAAGAAAAAAGAACATGTTTCAAATCCTCTGGCCATATGAAATATAAAACAAATTAACTTAGTTAAGAAAAATTGGAGGGGTGCCTGGGTGGCTCAGTCGATAAAGCGTCCTAATTCAGCTCAGGTCATCATCTCATAGTTCCTGAGTTCAAGCCCTGAACTAGGCTCTGTGCTGACAGCTTGGAGTATGGAGCCTGCTTTGGATTCTGCCTCCCTCTCTCTGCCCCTCCCCCACTCACGCACTGTCTCTTGCTCTCTCTTTCTCTCAAATATAAATCAACATTAAAAAAATTATATATAAAAAAAAAAGAAAAGTTGGAGATCGAGGGATAGTGTAGACAAAAGGAAGTGTCTTTAAAACTGAAGAGAAAATTAATGAATCCAAAAAGGAGCGAGGGAAAGTTGGGGGAAGGTGTGGTTGTCTTTCTGGGGCAAAATCATTAAACTCTAGCATTTTTCAAATGGCAAGCTAACCTGCTCCAGAGATTGACTTTCAAATGCGTTTATCTCATATTTGTGAAAGTGAGAAATCTGGCACTGGCACAACACTAGCTGGGATGTTCTCTCACTACATTCTTTCTTTGTGAAAAGAATTAATAAAAGCCACAAAATGGTGCAGACACTGTTACACCCTTGGGAAAAACAAATGAATGATATAGGCCTAGCATACAAATTTGGGCAGAGTAATTGGGATATGAATAGACTTGAAGCGCTTGTAAAATTGTGTTCAATATTTTACCTATAAGGTGCCTGTTTTATTTTTGTAGTGAAAGGTTCCACAGTCTTTATCAGGTTATAATGATATGTGATTATTTAAGGTAATGACTGTAAGAATCTCTAGCCCAGTTAAAAAAAAAAAAAAAAAAAAGAAAAGTCTGTTATGAGAGATCTAACACACACCACTCAAAAATCAATTCTCGTAGAAGGTGATATAAAAATGAAAGATGCCTGATTCAGAACGTACCATCTCCTGAATGCTTTATTCATGTCTGCTTACTTTTTCTACCTTGATTCAGTGTGCCTTGACTTCTTCTCTCTCTGAAATCATTTTCCTGTCACTTCCTTTTATGAAAAGCAACAATTGCTTCTTTATTCTTCGTGGAGAATTCCTTATTCCTACTTAATCCTACTAAAACTTATATCTCAACAATCTGAAGCCCTGCAGAGGGAAAGATTCACATAGTCAGAATCCCCGTATACCATACAGAGTAGACAGATGGTCATAATTTTCTTTGATTACCAAAGCCGCTTGCAAACCACTAAACTTGGTAGCCATCTCATTAAATCACTATTTACTCTTTCAAAAACACCACCACCACCACCAACAACAAAACTCTTACAGCTCAAGGAATTTTATCTCTGTTTTATAGATTTCTTCTCCACCATCTTATCCATACTCTGACTATGTTTAGCAAGCAAGTGGACAACGTATATAACATCTAGCTTATTTTACCTTCAAAACTCAATTTCATTGCTCTCTAGCCATCAACCCATGGCCATGACCTATATTATATTATATTATCACACTCTCAACTCTCCTGGTTCTTCCGTCTTAAATAGCTTACCACGATTTTTATTTTTAATCTAAATTAACTCATCAAATTCATAGAGGACTTAAATAACTGCTCTTTCCATTTTATTGCACTGTTTTCAGGAACACATTATTTTCCCTTCCATTTTCATAGCCTTTCGTGGAGTCCATTAATTCAACCACCATTTTCCCAACTCCTCAACCTAAAACGAACTGATTCCTTCACTACTACAACAAACTGCCATCACTCCTGGGAAAATGTCATGCTATGTTTAGGAAGATGCTTAAAAGAAAGTAATGCAATCGGAATTAGAATGATACCTTGATACCCCAGTCAAAAGGTTGAAATTATGAATATTTCTTTCACAAAACTCTTATACATTAATACTTTGTCTTTTGTTGTCCACAAGTTTTTTAACTTCCTGAATGTCTAAATTTCTTCATTAATGCACAGAGTGCTGCGCTGAAATTCTACATTTTTTTTTTGTCTTCACAACTTATTACTGTTGGCTTTTGATCATGGTTGTTTAAATGTTTAAGCCAAGAATTCCTCATTACCCTTGTTTTAAATACAGGATTCAATATTTGTATTAAACTTTACTATCAGATTGTAGATAGGAAAAAAGGATGTGCTTCAGGTAAACATCATCCTCATCATTAAGGTGACAAAGTACCTGGTTTACCCAAGTACTTTCCAAGTACTAATGTGTAGGCACCATACAAAATGCCAAGAACACATAAAAATAACTCAAGATCATGAGCCAGAATCTTTGTCCTCATTAATTATTGTATTTGATGACTCCAGAAACCAAAGCTTCTGAAGCAGTATAACATTTTCATTAGTAAGTGTAATAATGACATAGTATAGTGACTTCAAATTATGCTGCTAGATTTTCTATGCATCTTGTATAAATGCTTTTTCCTTCTAACAGTTTCTTCAAATTCATCAATATCTGTACTCTAATTACCACCTCCCTCTTATTCTCATTCATAGCCTAAATCAGTGTTTTCTAAACTAACTCCTCCTAAAACACATTTTTGTCCATCTCAACAAACTAAAATACAACTGAATAAGATACATTAAATGGCATGAATCCTAAACGGGATGTCACCACTTGGCAAGAAAGAATACTGTTGTTTGTGTGTATGTGTGCATGTGTTCATATATTCATATATGCACAAATATATTCATGCATGCATATATTCATGCATGACCAAATACTGGATGCTTCTCTCCTTCACAGCTAAACTTCTTACATAACTTAGCAGAAGAAAAATTAGTGAGGTTTTCATGATCCCTTCCAACTATAGTCCTTATACTTAGTTTGTCTCACCAATCTTATGGACAAAGATTTTTATTGGAGACCTCACATGGCAAAGGGAAATATAAATATCTTCCCCTGTGCCTCTCATTTGATTAAGATCAAGATTTAGCTGCTTAGCAACAAGACTTTCTCAGTTTCACACACCATGGCAACTGGCTAAAGTCCCTCCCAATTGTGACTTCACCACCCCCATCCAAGCTTTACTTCTAATTTCTTCTCAATATGAATAAATCCAACTAACTTTCTTACCCTCATCTTATATGCTTATTTAAGCACTTCAGTTTAGTACTTTCACTCATACTGTTCTCCTATTCCCAGATTGTTTCCTTAAGATTAAATCATATCATAAAACACTTGAAGGTCTAGAAAAAAAGTTTGCCCCCACTATTAAACTTTCTCTAAAGAAAACAGACATCAATAATCTTCTCTACTTTTCTTTTTACTCTCAAACAATATTTCAGAGACATTAGGTATCTGCACACAAATATGCTTCATCTCTAAGGAGAACTGTTGAATTGTCAGCAAGAAAAACCAAAAATAAAATTCAGAAGAGAGGCGAACAAAAAAATAGTGTGGGAATAAATTTAATAGGTAAATGGACTTGCTAGCAGTTAAAAATGCTAATCTGGGAAGTCTACATTTAGCAATTTGGTTGGATAAATCACAGAAACAAGTTTAGCTATGTCTTATCTTTGAGGGTTTAGCTTTGAGACAGAGAGGAGGTTTTCTCTGGTATTCTCTGCCAGTATGATTTGAGAACCTCAGAAATATTCTGGGTTCAGTTCCAAACTGCCACAATAAAGAAAATATCCTTTACCATTCCATCTAAATAAGTATGGACGTATACCTTTTCCATAAGTGGAGTTTCTCATTTTTCCATAGCTTTGGTCACAACCAGTTTGCAAAGGGACAATATTTGACCAAGAGGGTTTTAATCTTTTCAGCTTAATTTAAGCCTCTATAGGAACATTCAATTTACTTGAACATTAGATGGGTAGGAGGGATACATGCATGGGAATAGCAATATGCATTGTGTGAAAAATTTGGCTTTATCAAATTTTCTATACACTCTAGTCTTAATCAGATAGATAAGATGAAGGGTTAATTTGACTAACTTTAATTGCATGGATTTCTTTTCATAGTTTACTTTTATTCCATCTTGTTTGCAAGCCTTTAACCAGGTATAAAAGATGTATTAGTTGTTTTTTGTTTTGGTGACCAATAAATAGTTGAGAACTATTCATTTGTTTAAGATTATTTTAGCCATTGATGTTATATATGTCTGTTGAGTCTCTAACATTTAATTGTTTCATTTTTGGAGGAGGACAGTTACAGAAATTGTGTATCACATATTTTAATCTAGAAAATTTAGGCCAGAGTAAAACCTTGATACGCAGAGATAAAAATCTAGTGTCTCAGATCACTCTTGATAAGTAACTATATTTGGCTCTTAATAAATGTGAGAAACTGAGGGCATTGCATAAGTACTTACAAAGACCACCTGTCCATATAAAGAACACATGTTTATATGATAAACACGAGAAGTTCTTTTGATTAGTTAAGGGGTATATTGGAGGAGTTTTACACTGAGGAGACAAAAATGTATGCTTATGCCTACAGTAAGGAACAATTATCTACATTTAACAGATCCGACTCGGAAGGAAAAAATTAATCTTGGGGAAGTTGAACAAATCATGCAATGGTTTTGTATGGTTTTATAAAAAATATTTGGGCTGTAATTTCTATAATTAGTTTCTTCTCCCTTTATTTTCTGATGTCTTTGGATCTCTTTGTGGATATTGGAAATATTAGTCATCAGATAACTTTAGGGATACACACACACACGTGCACACACACACACACACACACACACCACCTCTTTTTTATCCATCCATCCATTGATGGACACTTAGGTTGCTTACATGTTTAGCTTTTTATAAATAATGCTGCAATGAACACTGGAATGCAGATACCTCTTTAACATAATGTTTTCCTTTCCTTTGGATAAATACAAGTGTGCCTCAGAAATATTCTGGGTTCAGTTCCAAACTGCCACAATAAAGAAAATATCACAATAGATCAAAAATGAATTTTTTAGTTTCTGGTACATATTATGTTTATACTATCCTACACTCTATTTAAAGTATATAGTAGCATCAAGTCTAAACAAACAATGTACATACCTTATTTTAAAAATACTATATTGC